>NC_142869.1:128027500-128333125 GCF_051225735.1 Oryctolagus cuniculus | reverse complement strand
TTGTTCACGTGTTGCCCTTGCTCACGTGTAAATGCATATTTAGGAAGAAATGACATTAATTACACACAGCAGGGACACCATTTTCACTTGGCAATCTACCTAAGTTATCTTTCCTGCAGTTCTTTGTTGTGCTTAAGGCAGCTCACTACAGCTTCTCTACACAACACCAGAGAAATTCAGCTCCTGCAGCCAGCCACCAGGACCACACTACAAGGAAAGCTTGGGAAGAAGGAAACCTCTGAAGGGACGCATCACCTGGTGGCAGCACTGAGCAGACTGCCAGAAAAGGAAACAAGTCACTTAATCTGAATCCAATAATCTTTTCTGGCTCTCCTCTCAAGGACACAGAGGGGGAATACAAACCTCAATGAGAGCCAAGATTCTGGAGATAGGAGAGAAAAATGAAAGGACCGCCCCTTATCTGGCAACACATTCCCCTCCTGCCATAAACACACTTGATCCAGGGGGAACACTGCCCCCAGAAACAGGGCTGCCCAGAAAGGGAGGCTCTGAGAACCCTTTGCAACTCCTTTTGATTCTTCACGGCCCCATTTAATTCCACCTCTCTGTTATAATGTCTCTCCAACTAAGCATACCTATTTTTTTTTCCTTTTCTACACTACAACTTCCATAAGAAGGCACTTTGAAACTGGATGGAAAAGGTGCGCTGAGAAAAAACAATGCATGGATTTCAAAAACTTTCACACAAAAATAAACTTACCTTTCATTTCATTTTTCCACAAACTTTCTGAAGTACCCTTATGTACATTCTTACAATACCATTTAGCATTGAATTATTTCATTATCCCACACTGTGCAATCACACACTGTGCTCTCCTATGCCCTCCCCATCTGCCCAGTCAGACTATACAGATCCCTACAGCAGAGACACAGGAAGTGCTAGCTAACAGGGATCCTACATTTCAAACACAATGCAGCACAGCCTTGAGACAAAGGTGCATAGGATTGAAGTTCACAAATACCAGGTTGGACAGACCTGGCCAGGCAGTGTGAGGGTAGGACCTTGCCCCGCTGTCTACACCCAGCTCCCAGTGCAGCATCTATTATATCATAAGCATTTAATGAGTTCAAGTTCCAGAAACCTTAATTAGTAGCTCTGTCACCTTGAACAAGTTACATGACTTCTTTGAGCATAATCTATAAAATGGGAATAACAATATCGACCCCACAGAGTAATTATAAGCAATTATTAAAAAAGGAAAACATACTTAATGTAATTTCTGGTTCACAGTAAATGTGTCATAGTCCTGGGCTATCATTATTCATTTACAATGTTAAACACAGGTCCACAATTGCTAATCTAAAACTCCACAGACCAGATGTGATCTAGAACACAGAATTTCTGAGGTTTCAAGAAGGTAAAATAGTGCATACAGTATATGTAATAACTCCTTGAATGAATTTGGGGCAATAAACCCATAGTCAAACATCTTAATATTTTTGCAATGAAACATGCCTAAGCAGGTAAACAAACACTGTAAGTCATCTCATCTCAGGTGACCTCAGGGCAAATGACAAAAGCTTTGAAAAACTCTTGACTCTCAAAGAATTCCGGATTTGAAACTCTGGAGGACTGTGGGACCACATTCATAAGTGCAGCAGGTCCTCCAGGAAGCTGTTTCCACTGTGCCCACTAAAGGTGCAACTGCTTGGGCTGGTGAGGGTGCCAGGCAGTGTGGTACTGCAGTGCTCAGCAGAGTGAAGAGCTGTCGAGAACCTGGGAGAGCTGCATAACCTGAACCCCTTTACTGTCTCCAATGGCCAGAGCCAGGGAACCCCCATCCAGGACACATCACTCTTGGGTCATCCTTCCACAGAATGGTGGATGATACATGCAGGAATCTACCCCTCTATCCCCTCCTTGCTTCAGGTTTGAACCAAGACAAACAGGAAAGGAGATCAGGTCCATGAGAACAACCATATTTACAACTTAGGCTTGTTTTTATTTTTAACACATGAGTAATCTAGAAGAGAAGGCTTGTGAACTGAGTTTCCTCTTTCCCTCCAGGTCACTTCACAAGTCCCTCCAGATGGAACAGCACTCCTGCAATGTATCCCTAGTAGTATTCTGGATTTATAATTATTTCAATAACCAGTTAACCTTCAAGATGACGTATGCTAGCCCAGAAGTCCAAAGCCAGCTCATTGTAGCTGATCGGTGGTAGGCTAACAGAATTCAAACTAACATCAGTGAGTATAATGGCCGACCTTGGGACACAGTGGGTTAAGCCACTGCCTGCAACAGTGGCATCTCATATGAGCACCAGTTAGAGTCCTGGCCATTCCACTTCCAATCCAGCTCCCTGCTAATGTGCCTGGAAAGGCAATGGAAGACAGCCCAAGCCTGACACCCACATGGGAGAACTGGTTGAAGCGCCTGGTTCCTGGTTTCAGCATGGCCCAGCCCCAGCAGTTTCAACAATTTTGGGAGTAAACCCCAGTAGATGGAAGATATCTCTCTCCCTGTCTCTCTCTCTCCCACTCTGCCTTTCAAATAAAAATAAATCTTTAAAGAAACAGATTTAAAAAAAATTTTAAAGGTGGTCCAAACAAATCGTACTCTATTTAATATAAACTAATGCTCCCTCCCATTCCTCATCCCTCAACACCCAAGGGGGACTGAGTCCAGGACCCCAGCAAACATCAAAATCTGCAGATGCTCAGGGCTCATACATAGAATGGTCTAAATCATCTCTGGATGACTTAAAATAACAGTGTAAACACTATGCAAATATCAGTATCTTGCATTGCACAGTGAACACTGACAAGAACAACCACATGGCTCATAGAGGACACCAACTGCACAGCCCTCAGCGCTACATGGTACAAGAACCACCTTACTACTCTTCTCCCAGATGAATTCCCAATGGTTCCCATCATTGAGAAAAAAGTGTTACCTACATGTTATATAGTAGGTACTCAATGAGCTTCTGCAGAGGTAGGCAAACCATAGTCCAAGAGTCAAAGCAGCCCTTATCCCATTTATGTAAGTCCAGAATTACTGGAACACAGCCAAGCCCATTCACTCATGTATTAACTGTGGCTGCTTTTGCAATACAATGGCCCAGACTAGCTGAATATTTCAGGAAGACCATATGGGAAATGAAGCCTAAAATACAGGTATTTACTGTCTGGCCTTAAAGAAGTTTGCAGACTCCTGTTCTTATAAAAGGAACACTGACTAAAGAATTAGAGAGACCTGTATTTAAATCCCATTTGCATGATCACCAGCAGAAATTACCTTGTATTTCTGGGGCTTGGTTACCTCATGTGTAAAATTAGGATACCATCCTCTACCCTACAGGGATGTTGCACAGAGTAAATGAGGTAAGACAAATAAAATGCTTCACACATAGTAAGAAATGAATGGCAGCTATTAAACTGCAATTAATACCACATCCAAATTGTCTACCTATTAAGAAATACTCAAAGGTACAGTTATTCACACATCAGCCAAATATTTCAAACTAAGACATTGTGCTAGCATTCATCTACCTTTCTGCTAAGAAAAGAAGTAACACCAGCATCATTGTTTTGGAAGGCCAGAACTACTCCCTCCCCTTTCTCCTCTTATTACCTCATTAGTCCTTAATCATTAAAAGAGAGAGAGAGAGAGAGAGAGAGAGAGAGAGAGAGAGAGAATGAATTAAAAAAGCCCAGCTCCAAAACTTTATTAATATAAAATTAATCCCTTCAATCCATACTATATAAACAAAGGTCAAATAAAATATACCTTAGACTCTGATGAGAAATCTTGTTCAATGATTAATAAAAATAGGGGTGGAGATGGAGGGGCAGACATTTGGCTCAGTGGTTAAATGCTACCTAGGATACCCACATCCCATATTGGAGTGCCTGGGTTGGAGTATCCACTCCTCTTTGATTCAGCTTCATTCCCATACATAATGTAGAAGGCAGCAGGTGATGGCTCAAGTAGCTGGGTCCCTGTTCAGACTCCTGCTTCAGCCTGGCCCAGTTCCAGCTGTTGTGGGCATTTGGAGAGTGAACCAATGGGTGAAAGATATATAGATAGACAGACAGACCTCTGTCACTCCACCCTTCAAATAAATAAAAATTTTGAAAAGGGGGAAAGTGTGAAAAGATAAGCTTCCAGATTTCAGCAAAGTAAACAGCAACACTAGCCAAGTAGTCTAAGTTCTGAGTTCACTATGCTTGTTAAGCAAATACTATGCTCTTGGCTCTAGGTTCCTGCTGTGAACACAGCAGACCATCCCAACACTTAAGAGAACTTACACCAGGGGCTGGTCAGTTCTGTGTAAGCTCAGAACCACAACACATGGCCTCTCTGTATTGAGTGATACTGGAGAACCTGAGGATTCCCAAGCAATTACCTAGTCTAACATCTGCACTGCACAAACAGGTTAACTGAACTGTCCATGATTACAGGCAAGTTGTTAGCAAACCCTGTCTTCCTCATACTCCTTCACATCTCTGTCTCTGCTTAGGAATTACTTCACGAAGGATCAAGTGTCAACCTTTCCCTCCTCTGTGACCCTGCAGATGCTATTCTGGAAAAACTACCCAATCTTCAAAATCATGAATTCCTCTAGGCAGTGTTACTTCTTTCTCATTCTGTATTCCTACAGGACTCTGCATTTCTATTACTGCACACATCATATTGCAATGTGATCATCTGCCTATTTATTAGTCCCCCATACCTGACTATGAGCTCCTGGAAGACAGGAAGAATGTGTTAATAACAGCCACTAACATCTGAGTGCTTACTATGTAACAGACGTGTGGTAACTTTATATACTCTCACTTGGGGAAACCAAGGCTAGCTCATGCAGTGTGGCAGACTCATTAATTTAACATCCATGTTAACCTGGTCCCATCTCCAACTTTCTCCTTCCTGTTCTAATATCCACCTGCCCTTCACGTGGCCAGATGCTTCACTCGGGAGAGACTGGACCCCTCCTTAAGATTATGGTTGAAGTAGACTAAGCATGATGAAAGCAATTACAGCTACCCATTCCATCTTCCCGCTGTGCTAGAACAGACATCCAAACTTACTCTGGCCAATGTGATGTATTTAGAAGTCTGCTGGGAAGATACAAGATACAAGTAAAAGATACAAGAAGATGCTCTTCTTCTTGGTCATGGCCTTAACTACTACTGGACTTATCCGAGAAACTGTCCTCATAGTAACTTTAAGTCAACTGAATCTGCTTTCAGTTATTGTCAGCCAGAAACATCTTAATACCCACATGGAAAAAGTAGTAGGGGTGTGATTCAAACACAGACAAGGTGACTTCACAGCCCTCAAAAATGTAATGGCAGCGGCGCCACGGCTCAATAGGCTAATTCTCTGCCTTGCGGCGCCGGCACACCGGGTTCTAGTCCTGGTCGGGGCACCAGATTCTGTCCCGGTTGCCCCTCTTCCAGGCCAACTCTCTGCTGTGGCCAGGGAGGGCAGTGGAGGATGGCCCAAGTGCTTGGGCCCTGCACCTGCATGGGAGACCAGGAGAAGCACCTGGCTCCTGGCTTCAGATCAGCGCGGTGCGCAGGCCGCGGCGGCCATTGGAGAGTGAACCAACGGTAAAGGAAGACCTTTCTCTCTGTCTCTCTCTCTCTCTCTCTGTCCACTCTGTCAAAAAAAAAAAAAAAAGTAATGGCTACACTCGCTCTCTTATCACCTTTCATCCCTTTAACACTCCTACCATCCAGCAATTTGTTAACATAAAGAAGCATTTGTTAACTTAAACTAACTGAATAAATATATGAATGAAATAGAATTGGCTGGCGCCACGGCTCAATAGGCTAATCCTCTGCTTTGCGGCGGCGCCGGCACACCGGGTTCTAGTCCCGGTCAGGGCGTCGGATTCTGTCCCGGTTGCCCCTCTTCCAGGCCAGCTCTCTGCTGTGGCCCTGGAGTGCAGAGAGGAAGGCCCAAGTCTTTGGGCCCTGCACCCGCAGGGGAGACCAGGAGAAGCACCTGGCTCCTGGCTTCTGATCAGCACGATGCGCCGGCCGCAGTGCGCCGGCCGCGGCGGCCATTGGAGGGTGAACCAACGGCAAAAGGAAGACCTTTCTCTCTGTCTCTCTCTCTCACTGTCCACTCTGTCTGTCAAAAATAAAAAAAAAATAAATAAATAAGTAAAATAAATAGAATATAAGCTCAGTTTCCAAAGACAGATAAGGATAAATTCTATATCCCACTGTAAGTGAAATATTAGGGCCTTAGGCAACACCCTTAAAGTATAAAGCCTGATTGCCCTTAGATGAGAGGCTGAGGTTTAATATATCTGGAAAATAGAGCTTACACTATAGCAAATAAGGGAATCCTGTAAGCACCACTTTCCAAGTCCAAACCAATCTCAGAAGACTGAATCAATGAGAAAGCACCAAAAACTCTGCTCCTGTAAGCCCCCTGACAATGTCCACAGCAACTATCAGTAGGTACACACACAGCCCACAGTTCCTTCCAGTTCAACCTTGATCCACAGCAACCATCCTCCTGACAAAGTAAAAGGGACAAGGAAGTATGCAGAGAAAGAGAATGATACTTCCTCAGCACTTGAAGACCCACACAGTCTTTGAATGGTAAAATGGTCAATCTTCACAACTCATTTAGGCCACAGAACCCTGACCCCTTCAACTCACACTTCCCACCAAGGGTGCACGAAGAGCCTTAATCTCTAGAACCCAAAAGATCTCCTCTATGCCACTGACCACAGTCAGAGAAGAGTCCTTGACAACTCATGCTATCTCTGGCCAGCTGGCTGAGCTGACCTCAGAGCAGTAAGCTGAAGGCAGAACACTCTGCACATCCCATTGCCAATGCAATCCCGCAGAGAAAATTAGTCAAGGCACTTGTTATTCATGAACAGCCACTTATCAAGGTCTCATGACCCACTCACTGCAAGACACACCACAAACATGAACTTCAAGGCTGCAAATGCTTGTAAACTTTCCAGCATACAGGCTTCTCCTCACCCAGATGTTCACTTGGCATTCCAAAGTGCATAAAGATACGGATTTTTTTTTTATCTTGAATAAAAATCAAAGAAAACTCCACGTGCTCTAGAATAAAATATCTAAGAGCCATGAGCCAAAAAAGTAAATTAATGGAAGCCAAGGAATCACGCTGATTGCTCATGAAGGATTTTTTAAGGACCAATTTTGATTTAACAAGGCAACTCAACTTACCTTGTAATTGCTAGAGTTCACCCAAGAGGTAGCAAGTCCATCCACAAGCTTATCTAACATGGTCTGGTCATGCTCAAGGTCGGCAGACTTCTGTTTATCTGAGAAATAGTCTATAAGTTCTTGGCCAACCTGCAGTCGTTTCCCCACATCCTTTTGCAACACCTGTGCCAGGCAGGACTCCATGCGAGGCTCCATGGTGGAATTCAAATCCAGATCCAGCAAAGGCTAGAGGGCAGTCAGGATGACTCCCTCCCAGTACCCGTATCTGGGAAGCTGCCTCTTTGTTTGCTGAAGGTTACTAAGAGCCTGTGTTTCAAAGATGCAATCTGGGGAATGGCAACAATGCACCATGTGTGTCTGAAGAGCAGCTGGAAGGATATTAAAAGTCCAATTTAAATAACTAGCAGGAGATAAAGGAGTGAGTGGCAGAGTGATGTTCTTCTACTACTGGGTTTGAAATACTTCATAATTCAGCAGTCCATTCTGAAAAATAAGAGGACGAGAATGACAAATCAGCACAAATAACACAACACTCAAATGTTATGAAACAGTAAATCAAAGACAAAGCAATTCACGCTACAGAACTGTTTAGAATCACAAGCGAAGTGAGAAACTGGAATGCTTGGCAACCATATTGGACTAACATAATTATTATTTTTATCTTGAAGAACACTGAAGCCCAAAGCTACACAGTTGGTAGGCTGATGCTTTTCACACCTTTCCAGCTTGGGAATACACCAGGCAGGACAGCAATCTTCTGCTTTCACTAGCATATTTATTTGTAGCTTAAATTTTGCCTCTCACCAAAGTTGACCACCACTCTGTCTAAACTATGGTAGGCTTGCAGCTTACTGCTTCCCTCAGTCTTCTAAAAAATCAAGTACTACAAATGGAGCAGACTCCAGAGAAACAAGGTGGACCAAAGTGTCCAGTGTGGTCACATCAACCAAAGTCAAAGGTTGTACCTGCATCACAATTCTTGCTCAGCAACATTACAGTGGAGTGAGATGAAGTCCCTGCCCCTACCTTCCCAAGCAAAGAAAAGAGAGAGACAAAAAAGAAAGCAACATTATTCTGACCAGCTATTGAAACAGTATTCTCAGCTGACAAACACATCATTTGGGCCTAGTGTTTTGAAAAAATCAGATTTCAAAATCATGTTTGTGTATGGCAAAACACATGATACATAAACACTACCAATTTTTTTCTAATTAGACAAACTGTACAAGCTGCTTAGTTAACCTACAGCTGCAGGAACAATTGAACACATTTGTATCTTACTCCAATTCCTTCTAAAGCCATGATAATATCTTTCATTCTAAAACAAGAAGACACATAGGAAACCTTTATTCATGATACAGCAACTCCTTCATATTGAATGAAATTGAAGTATTCTTCACAATAACAGTAAATCTCAACTTTAAAAGGTTTTATATTGGAGTGCCTGAGTGCAAATCCTGGCTCCACTCCCAATTTCACCTCCCTACTAATGCACACCTTGGGAGACAGCAATGATGGCTCAAACACTTGGGTCCCTGTCACCCATGCAGTAGATTCAAACTGGGCTTCTGGCTTACAAGTTGTTACAGGCATTTGGGGAGTGAACAATGTATGTAGGAGCAGTTGATCTCAAACTCTCAATCTCTCTCCCCCACCACCTATTAGACAAAATGAAAATAAATAAATACAGAAATCTTTTAAAAAGGTTCTCTTGTAACTCTGTCTCACAAATCAAGCAAATTTAGGGTTCTGTGTTTCTCTACCTCCTGACAACACCCCATTGCCACCAAGTCACAGAATCACAGATTCTGTTAATCACTAGGAATCATTTAAATGAAGACATCAAATGAGGAAAATCCTCCTTCAAAGCCTGGCATATGGCTATCTACCTTCTATTTGCTTCTAGTCATGCAGGGGGTGGGAAGCAATGGCATTCAACAAGACTCACTACCTCAAAGAACAATCCTTTCTTAACTAAGGGGATATCTGTTTAGGCCCTTTTACCCAGGTAGTTATTCAAATACATAAAACAGCTATTATCCTTCATTCCAATATTCATTCCAAAGAGAAACTCCAGATCCTTAATCAGCTATTACATTGGACTAAGGAAAGTATCAATGATATGGGAAACTCGAGAATCGACAGCCCAACAAGTAGATCAATCATCAGGCTATAGTAGATTAAAAATGGCCACAAATTCTTTGCTACTCTTCTCCTGTCCCCTCCTACAGTGACTCTCTGAGCTTGGCCCTGTGAACTGCTTTGGCCAGTGGGTAATTCAGCAACTGTAAAAGCAAGCAGAGGCTTGATATACTTGAAATACTGCCTGGGATGGCAATACTAAAAGGTCTAGAACTGGAACAAGAGAGGTCATGTGGAGGAAAACCAACATGCTCCAACCAACAGCCAGCAGCAACTACCAGACACGTATGTGAAGCCACCTGGAATATCTAGCCCTTACATTCATCACAGCTGCACAAATAAATTCAAGGAATTAAGCACACAAACCACTAACTAGCCAAATAACAGGATCACAAAAAAACAGTATTTCAATATTGTTTTAGGCCACTAAGTTTACAGTGGTTTGCTATACAGTGGTAGATAACTGATACATTACTTCTTCCCCTAAACAGCTCTTCTATCCTCAATGAGAATTTCATGTCTTACTCCTTTGAAAGGTCTAAAAGCAACAATACTAGCCAATAATAATAAAGCCATTTTAAAGCATCTAGCTTCTACACTAGGTGTCAGGTGCTGTACTAAGTGACTATATATACTACTTCTAATTCCTCAACCAATTCCATAAAGGAAGTTTTAAACTCCCTATTTTATAAATGAAGAAACTGAGTGAAGTAAGGGTAAGTAATATCCCAAGTAAGTAATATCACTGCATGGGAAGTGAGTTTCCTTTCCTCATTTGCAAACCCTCAGTATTAGAAGTCTGGACCATTTCTGTTCTGATTTAGAGAAAGAAGGTCAGACTTTGTGCTTAGGACGTTGTCTCATGTTATGAGGCAACAAGCAAGAAAGCAAAGTCTCCATTCCTTAAGTAAACACTAGCGAAGATTTTCTTTGTTCAACTATCCACTATGAAAAATTTTATTTACTTATTTATTATTTATTTGAAAGAGAGGAAGAGAAAGAGATATCCCATTTGTCGGTTCATTCCACAAATGCCCACCACAACAGCTGGGGCCGGGCAAAGCTAATGCCAGAAGCCAAGAACTCAGTTCAGGCCTCCCAAGTGGGTGGCAGGAACCCAAGTACCTGAGTCATTGCCTGCTACCTCCCACAGTAGGCATTATCAGTAAGCTAGAATCTAAAGCAGAGCCAGGACTCGAACCCAGGCACTCCAATAAGAGATGTGGGTGTTCCAAGCAGCAACTTTTTTTTTTAACTTTTATTTAATGAATATAGATTTCCAAAGTACAGCTTATGGACTACATTGGCTCCCCCCGCCATGACTTCCCTCCCACCCGCAACCCTCCCATTTCCTGTTCTCTCTCCCCTTCCATTCATATCAAGATTCATTTTCAATTTTCTATATATACAGAAGATCAGTTTAGTATACATTAAGTAAAGATTTCAACAGTTTGCACCCACATAGAAACACAAAGTGAAAAATACTGTTTGAGTACTCGTTATAGCATTAAATCTCAATGTACAGCACATTAAGGACAGAGATCCTACATGAGGAGTAAGTGCACAGTGACTCCTGTTGTTGACTTTACAAATTGACACTCCTGTTTATGGCATCAGTAATCTCCCTATGCTCCAGTCTTGAGTTTCCAAGGCTATGGAAGCCCCTTGAGTTCTCCGACTCTTATCTTATTTAGACAAGGTCATAGTCAAAGTGGAGGTTCTCTCCTCCCTTCAGAGAAAGGTACCTCCTTCTTTGAAGATCTGTTCTTTCCACTGGGATTTCACTCACAGAGATCTTTCATTTAGGTTTTGGTTTTGTTTTGGGTTTTGTTTTTTTTTTTTTTTTTTTTTTTTTTTTTTTTGCCAGAGTGTCTTGGCTTTCCATGCCTGAAATATTGGGGAGTGAACCAACAGATGGAAGACCTCTCTCTCTCTGCCTCTGTGTATCTATGTAAGTCTGGTTTCCAAATAAATAAACTAAATCTTTTTTAAAAAATGAACAAAAAAAAAGCTCATTCATGGGAGTCATTAAAAAAAAAAGACATAATGAAAGGCACTGGCATAAAAGAATAAAGAGGACTTGGTCTCTGCCCTCAGCAAGCTTACGGGACAGCTGTAGGGCCTGGTTAAAATCCCCACAGTTGGTTCTGTAACGGTCATCCGAGAAACTGACGAGATACAGGATTAACTTACAGCAGTGTGATATCAGAAATTACTCAGCATGTAACACTATTTCTAAACCAAAGTAAAGTTCAACTTTCACACATTTCCCAAAATAATAAAAGAAACATAAAAATGTCATAGAAGAAATGGTAGATCAAGTTCAAATACAAAAGCAACTTTTCTTCTCCTTTGTGTATCAGGGTAAGTTTTCTCCTTTAGCAAGCTCTCACAGTGAACACCACAGAACAGCTTAGAATGTCACTCTATCAGTTACCAGTGGAAAGGGACATATTACAGGTATTTCTGAAAAAATGCCCAACTGAAGTAGGCCCTCCCATTCCCCAACATCAATGCCTTCTGCTCACTACAGTGGTTAGGTTCCAAATATCTCAACCCTGTCCTGTCACAGCATCTTGGTCTACAGAAGCGAAACAATAAAAGGTCAAGATGATAGGCCCAGTCATTCTTTTTTACAGCACCTTGGGAAGTAGAAATTAACAGAGGAACTTTTACCAAAACCATAACCCAACTCCGCTGAAGGCCAACAGGAAGACGTTAAAAACCACAGCTTCAACAAGAATGATGAAAAGAACCCTGATGTGTGGGCAGTACTGTGGCAAAGTGGGCTAAACTGCAGTCTGCAGCACAGACATCCCATGAGTACCAGTTAAAGCCTCGGTTGCTCCACTTCCAATCCAGCTCCCTGCTAATGGGCCTGGGAAAGCAGCAAAAGATGGTCCAAGTGCCCCTGCACCCATAAAGGAGACCCAGATGAAGCTCCTGGTTCCTGGCTTCAGATCAGCCCAGCTCTGGCTGTTGTGGCCATTTCGGGAGTGAACCAGCAGATGGAAGACTTCTTTCTCTTTGCCTCTCCCTTTCTGTAACTTTGCCTTCAAATAAATAAATCTTTAAAAAAAATCTCTTGATGTGATCAAAAAAGCAGTAAAGCTAGGAATTTTGGCCTCTGGTCTTGACTCTGCCATTTCCTGAGTGGCACTTGGAGAATTTTGGCTCTCCATGCATTAAATAGATTAGGGACAGAAAACAGCTTGCACAGAACACTTTTAAAAGCTAGCTTCCAACTCCATCCCTTTAATTACCATATGTACCCTGTGTCACTTAGGTACACTATTAATAGAGAACTGTAACAATGACAGATGGAGGCAGAACAGACCTATAAGCTCTGCAACTTCTTAGTCTACTACAGACTTCTCCATAAAAGAAGTTAAAAGTAGAACCATTTTTACTCAGTAGCTTAAAACAACAATGAGTTAATACTTTTCATAAGTGTATGGGTTGGCTGGGCTTGGCTGGGAGGTTCTTATTCTAGTTCTGCCTGGAATCATTCATGTGGCATAGCCATCCATCTGTAGGGTGGCTGTGGCTGAAGAGTCCATGGAGGTGTCGCTTATATATCTGCAGCACTGCTCCTGGCTGCTGGCTGGACCTCTCTCCACTTGTGAGCTCTAGCCATTCATCATACAGCCTAGACTCCATTAGACAGTGGCTGGAGTATTCCAAATGGCAAAGGGGAAGCTGCAAGGCCTCTCAAGGCCTAGGATCCAGATCCTGCACATTACTCTATTGGTAAAAGCAAGTCACGGGCCAGTGGCATGGCTCACTTGGCTAATCCTCCGCCTGTGGCGCCGGCACCTCAGGTTCTAGTCCCAGTTGGGGCACCGGATTCTGTCCTGGTTGCTCCTCTTCCAGTCCAGCTCTCTGCTGTGGCCTGGGAAGGCAGTGGAGTTTGGCCCAAGTGCTTGGGCCCTGCACCCGCATGGGAGACCAAGAGGAAGCACCTGGCTCCTGGATTTGGATAGGCACAGCGTGCCGGCCATAGCAGCCATTTGGGGGTTGAACCAACAGAAGGAAGACCTTTCTCTCTGTCTCTCTCTCTCACTGTCTAACTCTGCCTGTCCAAAAAAAAAAAAAAAAAGTCATAAGGCTAGTAGATGAAAAGTGGGAGGAAATAGATTCTATCTATTAACAAGAGGAGCTGAAAAATATTGTAGCATGTTTTCTAATACAATACACATATATTCAAAAGATATTTACAGAATGAATAAAAACATCCCATGTATCCATTACCAGTTTAGTATCTCAATTACCTTTATTTATAAGCTTTTTAAATAGCACATCTCATGACAGAAAATACAAAAGAAATAACTTCAGTCTATGAGGTGACTTGAAAGAAATTCTATATTCTATCCCTCATAAAAAGGTTATCAATGTAAGAAGCCAACACAAACACAAGATGCACAACTAGTAGCTTTCACAAGCAGAATATTACACCTGTCAAATAAGACTAATGAGAAAGTATTGTGGGAAGAGATGGATTAAGAAGGTGGAGTGGTGCCCGGGCTATGGCGTAGCAGGTAAAGCCGCTGCCTGCAGTACCGGCACCCCATATGGGCGCGGATTCTAGTCCTGGCTGCTCCACCAATCCAGCTCTCTGCTATGGCCTGGGGAAGCAGTGGAGAATGGCCCAACTCCTTGGACCCCTGCACCAGCAGGGGAGACTCAGAGGAAGCTCCAGGCTCCTGACTGCAGATTGGCGCAGCTCCGGCTGTTGTGGCCATTTGGGAGTGAGCCAGTGGATGGAAGACCTCTCTCTCTCTCTCTCTCTCTCTCTCTCTGCCTTTCTGTAACTCTGCCTTTCAAATAAATAAATCTTTAAAAAAATAAAAACAATGAAAAAAGGCCTGGAGTGACTATGCCAAAACTACAGTTACATATACAAGATTCAGCCTGAACTTTATCTTAAATATGGATTGAATATACACCCATATTTTTCCCCTACCAAGTAAGTGGGGAAAAAGTGTAGGCAAAGTAAGGGAGGTAGGAAGGTGTATGGTAAGGCAGACACCTGGGAGACAGGTAAACATTATTATTATCATTTTCATTTTAAAGATAAGCAAATTGAGCAGGCCTTTGGCCTAACAGTTAAGATACCAATTAAGATCCTGTATTTCACTTAGTAAATACATCAGAAGTACCTGGGTTCAAATAGCCATCTCTGGCTCCTACTTCCAGCTTCCTGCTAATGCAAAGCCTGGGAAGCAGAGTGATTACTCTAGTAATTTGGGTTCCTGCCACCTACTAGGGAGTCGTGAATTCTGTTCCTGGCTTCAGACTTCAGTCCAAGCTGAGAAACATTAAAGAAATTTAGGGAGTGAACAACTACGCCCATTAAACAAAAATAAAAAGTTTAAAAAAAAGAAAAAATTTTAAAGCTAAAAAAATAAAAGTTCAGAGAAGTTAAAAACAAACAAACAAAGAAATAAAAAACAACTCTCCCCAAGGTTTTGAAGCTACTGAACCATCAGGCAGTCATTTAAAACCAGATCTGCCTGGCTCCAAAGTTCACGTTGTTCCTACTATATTACTGCCTCACTGAAAGTCCCAAACATGAGTACTCACTAACTGTTCAAAATAAATACGTTAAATAGATAAATGATCTGAAACATAAGAAGTAGAAAAAGGGGGCCGGTGTTGTGGCGCACCAGGTTAAGCCACCACCTGCGACACCAGGTTCTGTACTGCAGTGCTGGTTCGAGTCTCAGTTGCTCTGCTTCAAATCCAGCTCCCAGCAAATGCAATTGGGAAGTCAGTGGAAGATGCCCCAAGTATTGGGGCCACTGCCAACTATACGGGAAACCCAGATGAAGCTGCAAGCTTCTGGCTTCTGCCTGGCACAGCCCTGGCTGTTGCAGCCACTTGGGAAGTGAAAAGGCAGAGTAAAGCTCTCTCTCTCTGTCTCTCCCTCTCTGTCACTCTGCCTTTCAAATAAATCTTAAAAAATAAAAAGTAGAGAACTGAGAAACAAGAAGTCAAAGCACAAGTAAAGCACTTAGGAAGCTTTCATAAAATAATATCAAATTATCAAGAGGCACAATTTAAAGGGCTGGCATGTGATACAGGGAGTTAAGCCACAGCCTGCAGTGCCAGCATCCCATATGGGTGCTGGTTTGAGTCCCGGCTGCTCCGCTTTCTATCCAGCTCCGTGCTAACGTGCCTAAGAAAGCAGTGGAAAATGGCCCAGGTGCTTGGGTCCCTGCACCCATATGGGAGACCCAGAAGAAGCTCCTGGCTTCCTAGCTTTGGACTGGCCAAGCTCTAGCTGTTGTGGCCATTTGGGGAGTCAACCAGCAGATAGCAGATCTCTCTCTGTAACTCTGCCTTTCAAACAAATAAATCTTAAAGAAGCACAACTTAAATTACAAGAACCAGTTAACCATTAACTACACTGAAATTCTCCCTGAAAAAATAATGCAGAAAATAGGTATAATATCTTAAAAGTCATCTTTAGAAGGCAGAAATTAGCAGAAGTTATTCACAAAGTCAAATGCAGGATGTTTCCAACAATATGACAGCCTTTTCTGCACTACAATCATTTTTGTGACAATTACAATAAAATAACAGAAGATGATGTCACATCCTGCCAGCAGGAAGTCTCTTCTTACTCTAGCTGTTCCTTCTATTCTTCCCTTTTCTTTCTTTCTCCCACAATCCCACTCACTGGCAGGCTCATACATTCACTCAGTGAACAAGCACTGATTCTGCCTACAATGTGACAGGTGTCATACTATGCCAGTGAGAAATCACAGAAAGTAAGACTTGGTCAAGGTCCTTCCTGGCTCCCTCCCTATCACCTCTTATTTTCATTATTAGCTCCCACATCCTCTCCTTTCTGCCTCCTCTGACTTTTAACTTTCAGCCTTCCAGTTGTCTTATCTCCAGAAGCAGCAATTTCTACTCTCCCGACTCACTCCCAGCAACTTAAAATAGTCCTCTAAATCACCATCTTTAAAAAGCCTCTCTTGAGCTCACATGCTTTCCTCAATGGCACCACTGAGAGAGGGGCTTCTTTAGGCAGTTACTATACCAGCCACCTCCAAGGGGATTTGGCTTCCTCCCTACCCGGCTCCACCAGAGCTGGTCTTGTCAGCATCACATCTCCAAGTAAAATTTCTTCCGTGTTTAACTAACTTCCCTTCTCAGCAGCATTCCTTTTTGAAAAATTCTCCACTTTTGTGAAGATAAATGATCCTGCATTCCAGCTATCTCTCTCTGGCTGTACTTGCTCAAGTTTCTTTTTTATTTTATTTCTAAGATTTATTTATTTGAAAGGTAGAGTTATAGATAGAGGTGGGGGGAAAGACAGAGAGAGAGATCTTCCATCTGCTGTTTCACTCCCAAAATGGCCACAATGGCCAGAGCTGAGCTGATCCAAAGCCAGGAGCCAGAAGCTTCTTCCAGGCCTCTCAAGTGGGTGTGGGGACCCACGTACTTGCGCCATCTGCCGCTACTTTCCCTGGCATTGGATTGGAAGTGGAGTAGCTGGAACTCGAACTGGCACCCATAAAGATGCCGGCACTGCAGGTGTAGCTTAACCTACTATACCACAGCACTGCCCCTCAAGTTTCTTTATCTATACCCAGCTTCCAGAGCTCTGACTGTGTGCAGGTTTAGGCCAATGTTTCTTGTCACAGATCAGTTCAAAACAATCAGCATTCATTCCAATGACTTCAAAAGTTGCCCATAAACTCATTTCTCCTAAACTTGTAACTCTAGGACATATACACTGGACTTCTTTTGGTTTCAAATTCTTTGCCACTTCAGGGCCTTTGTTCACACCCTTTCTTTTGCCAGAAATACTCTTTTTACACCTACTTTGGCCTGTCTCTTTTTCATTGTGAATGCCATCTACTCAGAGAGTCCTTAGATCACCCTAGGGAGCTCCTTTGTCACTGCAACCTATTCTTTCTTCAAACACTCAGGACAGCTACAATTCTTTAAAAAAAAAAAAAAAAGATTTTATTTATTTATTTGAGAGGTAGAGTTACAGACAGTGAGAGGGAGAGACAGAGAGAGAGAATCTTCCTTCTGTTGGTTCATTCCCCAAATGGCCACAATGGCCGGAGCTGAGCCAATCCGAAGCCAGGAGCCAGGTACTTCTTCCCAGTCTCCCATGTGGGTGCAGGGGCCCAAGGACTTGGGCCATCCTCTACTGCTTTCTCAGGCCATAGCAGAGAGCTGAATTGGAAGAGGAGCAGCCGGGACTAGAACTGGCGCCCATATGGGATGCAGATGCCGCAGGCAGAGGATTAACCTACTACGCCACAGCGCCAGCCCCAACAAACTACAATTCTATTATGTGTTTGTTTAGCTATTTACTGTCAACCTCAAGTAGGTGAGGACTTTGTTCATTCTGGTCACCTAATGCCTACCACCATGCCTATTATAAACAAGGCACATGCAAAAAATACTTGTGCAATCAATAAAGTTTGCTTGAGTTGAATATCAATGAACAGTCACTCGCAGTCAATTAAGTTCTATCTTCTCTTGTGGAGTAGATGTTAAGAAGAAAAAAAAAAAAAAAACTCCAGGTAAAAACAATGTGCAAATGCATAGGAACAAAGCACAAACACAAGAGATTGTGGCCTGTTCAGAGGGAAAACAGTAGTCTGGAAAGGCCAGAGCACTGTTCCCCACTGTGGATATTGCTAACCCCCACCCATGGCATGAGGTGGGATAGTTATTATAAAAGGATGTCTAAGGAGCTGGTGCTGCAGCGCAGCATGTTAAAGCCCTGGCCTGAAGCACCAGCATCTCATATGGGCGCCGGTTTGAGTCCTGGCTGCTCCACTTCCGATCCAGCTCTCTGCTGTGGCCTGGGAAAGCAGTAGAAGATGACCCAAGTCCTTGGACATTTGCACCCACGTGGGAGACTGGAAGAAGCTCCTGGCTCCTGGATTCGGATCAGCACAGCTCCAGCCGCTGCGGCCATCTGAGGAGTGAACCAGCGGATGGAAGACCTGACTCTCTCTCTCTCTCTCTCTCTGTGTAACTCTGACTTTCAAATAAATAAATAAATCTTTTTAAAAAGGAGTGGTGAGGAGGGCGCAGTGGCACAGTATGTTAATTCTCTGCCTGCCGCACAAGCATCCCATATGGGCGCCGGTTCTAGTCCTGGCTGCTCTGCTTCCGATCCAGCTCTCTGCTAAGGCCTGGGAAAGCAGTAGAGGATGGCCCAAGTCCTTGGGCCCCTGCGCCTATGTGGGAGACTGGAAGAAGCTCCTGGCTTCAGATCAGCACAGCTCCAGCCAATGCGGCCATTTGGGAGTGAACCAACGGATGGAAGACCTTTCTCTCTTTCTGTCTCTCCCTGTTACTGTCTGTAACTCTACCTCTCAAATAAATGAATAAAATCTTTAAAAATTTTTTAAAAATAAAAAAGGATATCTGAGGATTTTTCTATACATACACTAAGCATTATCCATGAAGTGAGAAAGTATTCTTACTCATATTTTCAAGCTTACATGTTTGGACTATGAATATTTAAGATCCAAAGGTAATACAATGTTTCTAATTTTTATTTTTATTTTTTTTTTTATTATTTTTTTTTTGACAGGCAGAGTGGACAGTGAGAGAGAGACAGAGAGAAAGGTCCTCCCTTGCCGTTGGTTCACCCTCCAATGGCCGCCGCGGCCGGCGCGCTGCGGCCGGCGCACCGCGCTGATCCGATGGCAGGAGCCAGGAGCCAGGTGCTCTTCCTGGTCTCCCATGGGGTGCAGGGCCCAAGCACCTGGGCCATCCTCCACTGCACTCCCTGGCCACAGCAGAGGGCTGGCCTGGAAGAGGGGCAACCGGGACAGAATCCGGCGCCCCGACCGGGACTAGAACCCGGTGTGCCGGCGCCGCTAGGCGGAGGATTAGCCCAGTGAGCCGCGGCGCCGGCCTCTAATTTTTATTTTTAACTTGATATTTTTTTCCCAATCAACAGATACTAGAAATTCTACTTAAATAAAGCTTTGTGACACTAGACACTCTAAAAAAGTACAGGGAAATACCAGCAGGCGTTAGGTGAGCAGCTAAGTCACCACTTGAGATGTGTTGCTCCCCCTCTTCGCGGAGGAACGACACAGGACCCTGTGCTGTTCTTTTGTCTTCTCGGCCCTTCCCGGGTTTGCTGCTGGTTCTTCCCGGGTTGGCTACCGACCCTTCCACCTCCGTGGAAGGGCGGTTCCCCCTGCCACTTTCCCCACTTCCGCGGGGGAGCGGCACACCACCGGCCGGCTCTCTCGGGGGCTGCTCAGATGTTCCTCAGGTGTTCCCCTTAGATGTTCCCGGTGCATGTTGTCTCTCTCCTCCTTTATAGTCCTCTTCCACCAATCCCAACTCTGCTACCCACACGCCGAGTACACTGCTCTCCTCCAATCAGGAGCAGGATCAGCTCCTGCAGGTCATCACTCAAGTTATCGAGAGGCAGCTGCATAGAAGCTGTTTACTCTTGGCTGGCGCCGCGGCTCACTAGGCTAATCCTCCGCCTAGCGGCGCCGGCACACCAGGTTCTAGTCCCAGTCAGGGCGCCGGATTCTGTCCCAGTTGCCCCTCTTCCAGGCCAGCTCTCTGCTGTGGCCAGGGAGTGCAGTGGAGGATGGCCCAGGTGCTTGGGCCCTGCACCCTATGGGAGACCAGGAAAAGCACCTGGCTCCTGGCTCCTGCCATCGGATCAGCGCGGTGCGCCGGCCGCAGCGCGCCAGCCGCGGCGGCCATTGGAGGGTGAACCAACGGCAAAGGAAGACCTTTCTCTCTGTCTCTCTCTCTCACTGTCCACTCTGCCTGTCCAAAAAAAAAAAAAAAAAAAAAAAGAAGCTGTTTACTCCTCTCCCAGTGCCATATTGTGGGAGAGCAGATGCATAGAATAAGTCTTAATTCCAGTAACTTAGTCTAGTCCGAGTTGCTCCCCACAGAGATGTTTAATATTCCACATTAGTCCTGGCTAATTCACTTCCAATCATGCTTCCTGCTAATGTGCACCCTGGGCAGCAATAGGTGATGGCTCAAGTAGTTGGGTCCCTGACACCCACATGAAAGACCTGGATGGAGTTCTGGGCTTCTGGATTTAACCCGGACCAGCCCTGGCTTTTTATAGGCATTTAGGAAGTAAACCAGCAGATCTGTCTCTGTCTCTCTGCCTTTCTAATAAAAAGGAAAAAAAAAAAAGGCATAAAACTGTCAGTCAGGCACAGAGCAGAAAGGTTGCAGCAGACAAAGCCCAAAAGTCAATAGTGCTTTGGCCTTACAAGAACCCTGCACAAATCATCTCTGAATAGCAGAATCAGGAGATTGGTTGGATATATATTAACCTTGGAATGATCATTAAAATTAAGCTGGAAGTAATTGAGTGATCACAATAATATTGTAAGAAAAACGTTAAACACTCTCTCTCACCCATTCCAGTGTGCACAATTAACTACAATGTAATCATCACAAAATATAATTATAATGTAAATGTCAAAAATGAGCAAAACATTCAGATTCACCATATTACATTTAAAAGGCAGATCAAAGGGACCAGCAAAGCCACTACCTGTAATGCCTGCATCTCATAATAGGTGCTTATCCAAGTCCCGGCTGCTTCACCTCAGATCCAGCTCCCTGTTAATGGCCTGGGAAAAGCGATGGAAGATGGCCCAAGTACTTGGGCCCCACCACTGATGTGGGAGACTCAGATGAAGTTCCTAGCTCCTGGCTTCAGCCTATTTGTGGTGGCCACTGGTGGGGGAGTGAACCTGCAAATGGAAGATATCTCTCTCTCTTTTTCCCTCCTTCTCTCTCTGTATTTCTGGCTTTCAAATAAATAAATAAAATCTTTTATTATATATATATATATATATATATATATAAATAATAAACGTCTTATAGGTAGATAGATAAAGTCAAGCTGGCCAAGGAAGGAAGGAAGGAAGAAAATTGGAAAAAGTACCACACAGAGGTCAGGTAAGATATTCAGAATAGTTAATGTTCACCTTCATTAGTATTTGCCTTCATTAATGAAGTAACTTTTTTTCTAATTCTTTCAGATAATTTCAATTTTTTCCCTGTAAAAGTGTAAAATACATTTTATTTGCCTTCTCTGTGTCAGCTTGATCACACTGGATAAATTACTTCTATTTTTGTTCTACTCCTCCAAACTCCATCAGAAATGAAGCAAGAATTGCGGAAGCTCAGTCATAGGTAGGTAAGGGTTTGCGGTACTATTCCTTACTTTTGTATGTGTTTGAAATCAAAGCTTTTTATAATTTCTAATTTAATCAAAAGAATTGTAAAGCTTATGAGAAAAAACTCTGCAACAAAATTTTAAAGAAACAAAATAAGATGTGAAATTGTATTAAGTTATATATGGTATTATACAGTTTATGTGTGAAAACTTAAAGCACAAAAAGAGGGTAAAATACTGAAGTAAAGTCTGAGTAATAAGATCATGAGTGCTTCTCTCTTCTACTTAGTAATTTCTTCTACTTTTCATATTTTCTAAAAAGAAAAATAAATATTTATAGGTCTCAAAATGGAGTGGTTATTTAATGATATCAATTTTATTCATCCAAAAACAACTATCAGTCAAAACTAACTGGAAATAAGGATTTTTCACTTTTTTTACACACTGTTGATTTTTCTTCCTCCCATGAAAAATAAAGATATATACAAAGCTAATATCAGTATCAACATACTCAACTGTATAGGAGAGAATAATAATATACATTACAGCCTTCCAAGGAAGGGCCTTCCATGGAGATAAGAGCACTGGCAGAGAAACGACTTAGTAGGGAGAGAGGCAGCATCACAGACACACAGTGTGACCAACAAGTAGGCTCCTCGAGAAACAGAGACTGTGAATGTCCAATCTCTCAGCAATTCATTTCTATCATGTTTTACAGAGAACTTCATTTACTAGTCTTGGTCAAACAGCATTCTTTTTCATTTCTGCTTACTATACTAATGAAAAACAGATCACTAAGCCTAACTAACTTCTTACATGATTTTTAGTTTTTTTATTTATTTTATATATTTGAAAGGCAAATAGAGAAATATCTTCCATCTGCTGGTTCATTCCCCAAATGCCTACAACAGCTGGGTTAGGCCAGGCCAAAGCCAGGACCTCAAACTGGGTGTCCCTTGTGGGTGGCAGGGACCCAAGAACTTGATTCATCATCTGCTGCCTCTCAGGATGTGCATTAGCAGGATGCTGGATCAGAAGCAGAGGCAAGACTCCAACCCAGGCACTTTGATATGGGATGCAGGGGTCCCAAGAAGCAGCTTAAACCACTGTACCACAATGCCTGCCCCTTACATGATTTTCTAACAAGCTTTTTTACATAATGCATACCATTAAATTCACCTTTTTAAAGTATAAAATTCAGTTTTTATTATATTCACAAAGTTATACAACCATCATCACAAATTCTAGAACTTATCAAACCAAATGAAACCCCAGCATTCTTTAAGTCACTCCCATCCTCTCTTTCTCCAAGTCTATGAAAATCAATAATCTACTTTATATCTCAACAGATTTGCCTATTGTGAGTTCTTTTCATGGACATATTGGCCATTTGGACATCATCTTTGAAGAATCATCTAATCAAATCCTTTGCTCATTTTTTTTTTTTTTTTTGACAGGCAGAGTGGACAGTGAGAGAGAGACAGAGAGAAAGGTCTCCCTTTGCCGTTGGTTCACCCTTCAATGGCCGCTGCGGCCGGCACACTGTGGCCGGTGCACCGCGCTGATCCAAAGCCAGGAGCCAGGTGCTTCTCCTGGTCTCCCATGTGGGTGCAGGGCCCAAGCACTTGGGCCATCCTTCACTGCACTCCCTGGCCACAGCAGAGAGCTGGCCTGGAAGAGGGGCAACCGGGACAGATCCAGCGCCCAGACCGGGACTAGAACCTGGTGTGCCGGCCGCCGCAAGGCGGAGGATTAGCCTATTGAGCCTCGGCGCCGGCCCCTTTGCTCATTTTTAAACTGGGTTATATATTTCTTTTTATTGTTGATTACAGCAGGTTTTTTTTTTTTTTTCATATACTCTGGATGAAAGTCCTTTATCCAATGTATGATTTGCAATAGCTTCTCTCATTCTATGGGCTACCTTTTCATTTTCTCTTTTTTTAAATATTTTAACATGTATTTCTGTGTGTGTGTGAAGACTTATTTAGCTATTTGAAAGTCTGAGTTACACAGAGAGAGAAGGAGAGGCAGAGGCAGAGGTGGGGCGGGGGGGAAGAGGTCTTCCATCTGCTGGTTCACTCCCGATATGGCCACAATGGCCGGAGCTGAGCCAATCCGAAGCCAGGAGCCAGGAGCTTCTTCCAGGTCTCCCACGTGGGTGCAGGGGCCCAAGGACTTGCGCCATCCTCTACTGCTTTCCCAGGCCACAGCAGAGAGCTAGATCAGAAGCAGAGCAGCCAGGACTTGAACCAGCACCCATATGGGATGCCAACACTGCAGGCGGCAGCTTTACCCGCTACACCATAGCGCCAGCCCCTATCTTTTCATTCTCTAAACGGTGTTATTCTAATCAAAGTTTTTAATTTTGATGAAGACCAATTTATCTTTCTTCTTTTATTACTGGTGCCATACCCAAGAAACCATTACCATTTTATTCATAATAAAAAAAAAAGATATTACTGCCAAACCCAAGGACATGAAGATTCACACACATGTTTTAAGACTTTTACAGATTCAGATCTTACATTTAGGTCTATGATTGATTTTGAGTTAATTTGTATATACAAATAAGGTAGGGTTCCAAACTCATGATTTTGCATTTGGATATTCATTTGTTTAAAAAACTGTTCTTTCCCCACTAATTGTCCTTGCAAGCTTGTTGAAAACCAATTTTGACCATAAATGTAAAGGTTTATTTCTGGACTCTGATTCTATTCCACTCATTTTTCTTGTCTGTTCTTTACAGCAGTACCAGACTTTCTTGATTACTGTAGCTTTGCTGTAATGAAAGTACTTCAACTTTGTTCATTTTCAAGATAGCTTTGGTTGTACTGGGACCTCTGCATTTCCACATGAATTTTAAGATCAGGCCATCAATTTCTACAAAACAGGCAGCTGGGATTTTAATTGAATCTGTAGACAAACCCAGGAAGTACTGCCATCATAAAAATATTAAGTCTTCCAATTCATGAACATAGGATGTCTTCCCATTTAGATTTTTAATTTCTTTTACTGGCATTTTATAACTCAAGGGTTTTTTCCTTTTTTTTTGTTTTTGTTTTTTTTTTGTTTTTGTTTTTGTTTTTTTTGCTTATGCTTAATGGTTTACTGTAAAGGATATTACAAGGGTACAAAGGATACATATGTACATCTACATGGAAGAGATGCATTGGGTAAGGAATGTGTAAAGGGGTGTGGGGTTTCCATACCCTCTCTGGTCATACCACCTTCTATGAACCTCTGTATGTTCAGCAATCCAGAAGCTCTCTGAACCCTGTCCTTTTGGGATTTTATGAAGGCTTCACTATGTAGGCATGATTGCTTACATCATTGACCCCTGATATTCAGCTCAACCTTCAGACCCGCCCTGGGGGTCTGGCAGAGTATAAGTTTTATACTTCTTTTGTTAATGTCATTCCTAAATGTTTTCTTCTTTTTGATGCTATTGTGAATGAAACTGTTTTCCTGGTTTCATTTTTTGGATTGTTCATTGCATGTGTAAAGGAATATAATGGATTTTTGTATATTGATCTTATATCTTGCAACCTTGCTTAACTTATTTATTAAGGGTTTTTTTTTTAAAGTTTAATTATTTATTTGAAAGAGTTACAGACAGAAAAGAAACAGGCAGATTTTCTTCCACTGCTTTACTCCCTAGATGGCCACAACCCAGAAGTCAGGAGCTTTTTCTCAGTCTCCCATGTCGGTGGCAGGGGCCCAAACACTTGGCCCATCTTCTGCTGCTTTTCTCAGGCCACTAACAGGGAGCTGTTCAGAAATTCAGCAGTCGGGACACATACCAGCATCCATATGGGATGCTGGTATCGCCGGCAGCAGTTTACTGGCTATCCCACAGCACTGGCCTCCTTATTTATTAATTCTAACAGTTTTAGAGTAGATTCCTTAACACTTTCTATAAACAAATCATATCATCTGCTAATAGAATTGTTTTACTTCTTCCTTTCCAGTCTGGGCATCTTTTCCTCCTTTGGCTCACCTAAATGCCCTGAATAGAAGTGGCAAAAGAGAACATCCCTGTCTTGCTCCTGATTTTAGGACAGCCTTCAGTCTTCCATCATCTGACTATGGGTTTTCACAGATGGCATTTATCACATGGAGGAAGTTCTCTTTTATTCCTAATTTGCTGAGTGTTTTTATCATGAAATGTACAGAATTTTGCCAAATGCTTTTACTGCAGCTATGGATATGATCATGGGGGTTTGTCCTTTATTCTAGCAATATGGCATAATACATTCATTTTCAGATAGCAAACCAACCTTGCTTCCTAGAATAAATCTCTATTGGCCATAGTGTCTAATTCTTCTGATATGTTGCTGGATTCAGTTTGCTAATATTTTGTTGACAGTTTTACATCTATATAAATAAGGCATACTGTTCTACAGTTCTCATTTTATGAAATGCCTTGGTCTGGTTTTAGTACCTGGTTAATAATGTCCTCATAGGATGAACTGGGAAGTATTCTCTCCTCTTCTTTATTTTTAAAGAGTTTATTTTTAAAACTGTGTTAATTTTTTAAACATTTTGTAGAACCAACAACTGTGAAGTCATCTGGGCCTAGGCTTTATTTTGTGGGGGTGCTTTTTGATTGTTAATCATTTATTATTGATCTATTCAGATTTTCTTTTTAAAAATAAGATTTATTTTTATTTTATTTGAAATGCAAAGTGACAGAGCAAAAAGGGAGAGAGAGAGTAAAAAAAGACCTTCCATTGGTCCACTCTCCAATGGCCACAAAAGCCAGGACTTGGCCAGATGAAAGCCAGGAACCTGACACTCCATCCATGTCTCCCACATGAGTGGAAGGGGCCCAAATACTTAAGCTTTCTTCTGCTGCTTCTCAAGCACATTTACAGAAAGCTGAATTGGAAGTGGAGTAACTGAGACTCAAACTGGCATTCTGATGTGGGATGCTGGCATTGCAAGCAGCAGTTTAACCCACTGTACCACAGCAGCTGCCCTATTCAAATCCTCTATTTCTTCTTGAGACAATTTCAGTATTCTTTCTAGAAATGAAGATATTTCATCTAAGTTATTTAATTTGTTAGCATATAAGTATTCTTAGTATTCAGTTATAATTGTTTTACCCTCTAAGGTCAGTAGATGATGTCTTTTCTTTCACTCGTGATTTTATTAATTTGAGTCATTCTGCTGTTTGTTCTTGGTCAGTATAGTTCAGAGTCTGCCAACTCTGTTGGTCTTTACAAAGAATCAGTTTTTGGTTGGCTGATTTTCTCTACTTTTTTCCACTCCATATCACTTATTGCTTATCTCATGTTGTATTATCATCTCTCTTCTGCTTGCTTTGAGTTTAGTGTATTCTTCTCTTACAGTTTTTTAGGTTATTGATTTGAGATATTTCTTCTTTTTTAATACAGGTATTAACAACCATAAATTTCCCCCTAAGCACTGCTTTCACTACAGCCCTTTACTCCCAGTATGTTGTTTAGTTTTTGCACAGAGCACAGCAGACACTCAACTTCTATTCTTCAACAACGGCATATTCTTCAACAGGGCATTTTTTTTAACTATGATAAAATATAGATATAAAATTACCAATTTAATAATTTAAGTGTACACTCAATGGCATACACACTGTTGTCCAACAACAACCACCATGACAAGTTGATATTTTTGTTTTATCTCAGAATATTTAATTTTTCTTGTGATTTCCTCCTTAATCTACTGATAATTTAAGAGTGTGTTTAATTTGATATATTTATGGATTTCTCAAATTTCCTTCCATTATTGGCATCTGGTTACATTTCATTGTGGTCAGAGAACACTGCATGTGATTTACATCCTTTTAAAATTACTGAGGCTTCTTTTATGGCATAACATATGGTATGCTCTGGAGAACGTTACATACGCAATGGAGAACATAGTGTATTAACTGCTACTGAGTAAGGTGTTCTATAGATGTCCGTCCCTTAATGATTTAAAAGTCTGCCTGCATCTAGACCAGCATAAAGGATAAAATGGTATCAATTATCTACATCTTGAATTTTTCATCTTATCCCCACTTTGCATATTGACTACTTATGCCATTTGTGTGCATGTGTATCTTTTATTAAGACTTTTTATTTTAAAAGTCTCTCCAAAAATAAAAACTTCTAGCACCACAACAAGTTTGTTTCTAAAAGCAAAACCTGATAAAAAGGTAAGCAGAAAGGAGCATACATGCTAGCTTGAGACTTGCTAAGAGGTTTTTGAAACAGGAAAAGCCCAGACTTAGGTGAGTAAGAAAAGAGAAGAGCATTTGATATGTCATTTGATAGCATGACAGCTGACATGGCCATCCCAATTTCCCAAGGGAGCCATGTAACAACCAGTTTAGAAAAGAGAAAGAAACCCTTTAATTACTGGATATTTATTGTGAAGACAAAAGGTACAGGTTGGAGATGTAAAAGCAAGGGGCAGTTTTTCTGTTACTTAGTAAAGAAGTCAAGCTATAAAGAAGTATTTTGGGCCAGCGCCACGGCTCACTAGGCTAATCCTCCGCCTTGTGGCGCCGGCACACCGGGTTCTAGTCCCAGTCGGGGCACCGGATTCTGTCCCGATTGCCCCTCTTCCAGGCCAGCTCTCTGCTGTGGCCAGGGAGTGCAGTGGAGGATGACCCAAGTCCTTGGGCCCTGCACCCCATGGGAGACCAGGAGAAGCACCTGGCTCCTGCCATCAGATCAGCGCGGTGCGCCAGCCGCAGCGCACTGGCTGCAGCGGCCATTGGAGGGTGAACCAACGGCAAAGGAAGACCTTTCTGTCTCTCTCTCTCACTGTCCACTCTGCCTGTCAAAAAAATAAATAAATAAATAAAATAAAAAATAAATTAAAAAGAAGTAATTTTGGGGCCAGCACTGTGGCGTAGCAGGTAAAGCCGGCACCTGAGTGCCAGCATCCCATATGGGCACAGGTTCAAGTCTCAGCTGCTCCACTTCAGATCCACCTCTCCGCTACAGCCTGGGAGAGCAGTGGACGATGACTCAAGTCCTTGGACCTCTGCACCCACGTGGGAGACCCAGAAAAAGCTCCTGGCTCCTATATCAACAAAGCTCCAACCCTTGCTGCCACCTGTGTAGTGAACCAGCGGAAAGAAGACCTCTCCCTCTCCCTTTCCCTCTCCCTCTCTCTGCTTGTCTGTAACTCTGCCTTTCAAATAAATACATCTTTTTGTTTTGTTTTTTTTTAACTTTTTTTTTTAGGATTTATTTTATTTATTTGAAAGACAGAGTTACAGGGAGAGGTAGAGACAGAGAGAAAGGTCTTCCATCCCCTGGTTCACTCCCCAGATGGCGGAAATGGCCGCAGCTGCGCCGATCCGAAGAAGCTCCGAAGCCAGGAGCTTCATCTGGGTCTCCCACACGGGTGCAGGGGCCCAAGCACTTGGGCCATCTTCCACTGCTATCCAAGGCCACAGCAGAGAGCTGGACTGGAAGAGGAGCGGCCAAGACTAAAACCGGCACCCATGTGGGATGCTGGCGCTTCAGGCCAGGGCTTTAACCC
Organism: Oryctolagus cuniculus; assembly: GCF_051225735.1. Taxonomy (NCBI): domain Eukaryota; kingdom Metazoa; phylum Chordata; class Mammalia; order Lagomorpha; family Leporidae; genus Oryctolagus; species Oryctolagus cuniculus. Next base: position 128,304,105 of record NC_142869.1, on the reverse strand, counting down.
TCTGCACCACAGGGCCAGCCCCAATAAATACATCTTTAAAAAAAAAAAAAAAAGAAGGGCCGGCGCCGCGGCTCACTAGGCTAATCCTCCACCTTGCGGCGCCGGCACACCGGGTTCTAGTCCCGGTTGGGGCGCCAGATTCTGTCCCGGTTGCCCCTCTTCCAGGCCAGCTCTCTGCTGTGCCCAGGGAGTGCAGTGGAGGATGGCCCAAGTGCTTGGGCCCTGCACCCCATGGGAGACCAGGAGAAGCACCTGGCTCCTGGCTCCTGCCATCGGATCAGCGTGGTGCGCCGGCCGCGGCGGCCATTGGAGGGTGAACCAACGGCAAAGGAAGACCTTTCTCTCTGTCTCTCTCACTGTCCACTCTGCCTGTCAAAAAAGAAAAAAAAAAAAAAAGAAGAAGAAGAAGAAGTAATGCTGCAAAGCTTTAAAATTTGGCTTTCATTTCAGCAACTTAAAATAAGCCAGCTACTTCACATCTGAAACAGCACTCTTCAACTCATTATGCGATCACACCAGTGCCACTTTCCCTATTCCCCCACCAAACCTTTGTAAAATTATTATTAACATGCCTATTTTACAGAAGAGATAAGAGTCAGCACTACAGTGATTCTCAGGGTCTTAGAGCAAGTTGGAAACAGAACCAAAATTTGAGCCTATATTTCTAACTCCAAACACAGGGTACTTCCACCAAATTGCTACTGCTACTTTTCATCAACAGGTCTCTGAGTACTTTAGACAATTTAGGAAACACACATAAAAAGGAAGGCTATGTCCACCACACTTAATGTCCTCAGTCAGTGCAGAAGAGCCTGTATGGTACCTGGTACAGCACAACATACACAGCAAGTGATTCCTAAAGAACAAGTGAAGAGGAAGAACCATATATTTCCATGAGCAGCCCTACAAGAATAACCAGCAACCTTTAATTTAGAGACTCAGTATTTCCCACAGATGCCAATGGCAAGCCAAAGACATGACCAAGAATGGGAAAGGGATAGGGAGAAAGGATAATGTAGGGAGCACAGCAGGAAAGAAGCAGAAACAACCAAATATGCATAACCACTAGGGCAGAGGAGAAACAAGAATCTCTATACTATTTTTTGCAACTTCTTGTGAATCTATAGTAATTTCAAAAGAAAAAGAAAAAAATGTTAAAATATTCATGATGTAGATGGGTTCTTGTAACCAGTTCCCTAAGTTCACTGAATACCTAATATCCAGCCTATCTACCAGGCATTGCCTCAGTGACCATATGTACTCAGGAGAGAATAAGCAAACAATCTACTCCACCGCAATACTGCAAGATGCTGTCCCTAAGAGACTATTCTCCTGATGATTCCTGAGTCAATAAGGAAAACTACATAACACAGTGAAACAAGTGTAAGGCCACCAGTGGGTAAAGCTCCTACTTAGATATGCCCTGGTATGAAAATGCAGCTTTGCTTATTACCCCCACCCTCCAATCCCATTTCCCTTGATTCCATTCCTTGCTTATGATGCCAACATCCCACATTACAGGAACAGGCTGGAGTACTGGGTACTCCTCTTCCAATCCAGCTTCCTACTAATGTGCCTGGGAAGGCAGCAAATGATGGCCCAAATGCTTGAGCCTGTCAGCCATGTAGCAGATCGCCCTATGGGGTTCCTAGATCCCCGGATTCAGCTTGGCCCAGTCCTGGCTGTCCCAGGCATCTGGGAAGCAAACCAGCAGATGGAAGATCAGTCTTTCCCTGCCTTTCTAGTAAATAAATAATCTTTTTAAGAAATAATAAAAAAGATAAAAAGGCCTATGCGTGCTGAAAAAAAGATCCAAAATAAGGACTTTGGAGTTTCATTTATTCATTGACAAATCAGGCCTTCTTATATTTAACTTCAAATCCTTTCAATGTTATATGAGAGACCATTCTGGGAAAAATAATTTGGGACATCAAATGAGCAATGACAAAGATTATTAAAAACAGAACTTCATACATTGCTTCCTATCTCATTCAACCATATTTCACACACTGAAACGAGTAATTTCTTCTTTTAATTTGAGAGAAACAGAGCTCCCAGGTATTGGTTCACTCCCCAAATGCAGCAACATCTGGAGCTGGCTGGAGCCAGGAGCTGAGAACTGAACCTAGGTCTCCCATATGGGTGGTAGGAACCTAGCTACTTGACCATCACCCTTGCTTCCCAAGGTTTGCATTAGCAGGAAGCCAGAGTCAGGATATGGAACCAGGAATGAAAACCCAGCACCCAGTGAAGGACATGGGCATCTTTACCTGCTGTCTTAATCACCAGGCCAAATACTTGCCCCTACTAGTACTTTAAATCTGTACAGGAAAAAAATTGCTGTATTTCTTAGATAAATTATAACCAGATATTGCTATCACTAAAATGACAGTTTTACAAACATCTTTTATGGATATAGTGGAAAAAATCCAAAAGAAAAGTATACAAATTTATCTGTGCCTTAACTATATTAGTAACCCTGAACTGTACTAAATAAAGATGCCTAGCTTCCAAACTGAGCTGACAGCCTCATTATTTTTTTTCAGTGTATGCCATATACGTTCAACTTCCTCATATTCGCCATCAATGAGTTTTTTTTTTAAATAGGAAAAGACCTATTACTCTAGTCTTTTTTTTTTTATTTTATTTTTTATTTTTTTTTATTTTTTGACAGACAGAGTGGACAGTGAGAAAGACAGAGAGAAAGGTCTTCCTTTTGCCATTGGTTCACCCTCCAATGGCCGCCGCGGCTGGCGCACCGCGCTGATCTGATGGCAGGAGCCAGGTGCTTCTCCTGGACTCCATGGGGTGCAGGGCCCAAGCACTTGGGCCATCCTCCACTGCACTCCCTGGGCACAGCAGAGAGCTGGCCTGGAAGAGGGGCAACCGGAACAGAATCCGGCGCCCTGACTAGGACTAGAACCCGGTGTGCCGGCGCCGCTAGGTGGAGGATTAGCCTAGTGAGCCGCGGCGCCGGCCCTCTAGTCTTACATTTAAACAAAAAGATCACTTAGGAATATAATGGAATATAATTAAATATACTCTTTAATACAATGCTGAAGAGAATCAAAGTTCATAACTATCTAGGACAACATGGCACATGAATAAATAATTTTCAAATACATCCTTCAGGCCGGCGCTGTGGTGCAGTAGGTTAATCCTTCACCTGCAGCGCCAGCATCCCATATGGGTGCCAGTTCTAGTCCCGGCTGCTCCACTACAGATCCAGCTCTCTGCTGTGGCCTGGGAAAGCAGTAAGAAGATGGCCCAAGTCCTTGGGCCCCTGCACCCTTGTGGGAGATCCAGAGGAAACTTCTGGTTCCTGGCTTCAGATCAGCACAGCTTCAGCCGTTGCAACCATTTGGGGAGTGAACCAGCAGATGGAAGACCTTTCTCTCTCTCTCTCTCTCTCTCCCTCTCACTATATGTAACTCTACCTCTCAAATAAATACACTCTTTAAATATATATGTATATGGCCGGCGCCGCGGCTCACTAGGCTAATCCTCCGCCTAGCGGCGCCGGCACACCGGGTTCTAGTCCCGGTTGGGGCGCCGGATTCTGTCCCGGTTGCCCCTCTTCCAGGCCAGCTCTCTGCTGTGGTCAGGGAGTGCAGTGGAGGATGGCCCAGGTGCTTGGGCCCTGCACCCCATGGGAGACCAGGAAAAGCACCTGGCTCCTGGCTCCTGCCATCGGATCAGCGCGGTGCGCCGGCCGCAGCGCGCCGGCCGCGGCGGCCATTGGAGGGTGAACCAACGGCAAAGGAAGACCTTTCTCTCTGTCTCTCTCTCTCACTGTCCACTCTGCCTGTCAAAAAAAAAAAATATATATATATATATATATGTATATATGTATGTATATATGTATGTGTGTGTATATATGTGTATATATATGTGTGTGTATGTATGTGTGTGTGTGTGTGTGTGTATATATATATATATATATATATATCCTGGGGCTGGCGCTGTGGCGCAGCGGGTTAAAGCCCTGGCCTGAAGCGCCGGGATCCCACATGGGCGCCAGTTCTAGTCTCAGCTGCTCCTCTTCCGATCCAGCTCTCTGCTGTGGCCTAGGATAGCAGTGGAGGATGGCCCATGTCCTTGGTTCTCTGCACCCACGTGGGAGACCTGGAGGAGGCTCCTGGCTTCGGATCAGCGCAGCTCCAGCCGTTGCAGCCATCTGGGGAGTGAACCAGCAGATGGAGGACCTCTCTTTCTATCTCTACCTCTCTCTGTAACTCTTTCAAATAAATAAAATAAATCTTTAAAAAAATACATCCTTTGATCCAAAAAGTCCAAATTTAAGTATTCATCTAAGGAAATTATTTGTCAAATATGCTAAAATATATATTTATAAAGTTGTTCATTGCAGCTATTTAATTAAAAATAGGGAACTGGGAAATAAACTACAATCTATCCAACCAATAGCATACCATGTAATTACTGAGAATGATAGTAAATATATGTTTTTAGTGATTTGTAAAGATATCTATAATCATTTTAGTGAAAAAAGCAAACTACAGGGGCCAGCACTGTGGAGAAGCAGGTTAGGGTGCCATCTGCGATGCCACCATACCATATCCTGGCTACTCTACTTTCCATCCAGCTTCCTGATAATGCACTTTGGAAAGCAGCAGATGATGGTTCAAGTACCTGAGTTCCTGCCACCCATGTGGGAGATTGGATGGAGTTCCTGGCTCCTGGCTTCAGCCTGACCCAGCCCTGGCTAATGTGGCTATTTGGGGAGCAAACTAGCAGATGAAAAACTCTCTCTCTCTCCCTATTTCTCTCTTTCTGTTACTCTGCCTTCCAAATAAATAAATACTCTTTTAAAAAAAAAATTGAACCAAGACAGGGCAGTGTAGTGGTATAGCAGGTTAAGTCTCTGCCTGTGACCCCCGGCATCCCATATGGGCACTGGTTTGAGTCTCAGTTGTTCCGCTTCCAATCCAGCCCCCTGCTAATAGCCTGGGAAAAGCAGCAGAAGATGGCCCAAATGCTTGGGCTCCTGTACCCATGTGGTAGGTGTGAACCACTTCCATTTGGGGAATGAACCAGTGAATGGAAGATTGTGTGTGTGTGTGTGTGTGTCCCTCTAACTATAACTTTCATATAAATAATCTTTAAAATACATAAATAAATTTTTTAGCCATGGACATATTACCTACCCAAAAGAAACGAACATTTTAAACATTAAAAAGGTATCTGATCATATTTTTTCTAATTAAATTATATCATAGTCACTAAATACTAAAAAGTTCCTTGTAAACTCAAATAGAATTCTAATCCTGATCCACAACTGTCACCTACTATACCAACAATGCACTGAAAACACAGAAATAGACAGTTATTCAGTAAACTGTCCACATCTAATATTCACCTCCAGAAGACAGCACTGGTAACACGCATAAGGAAATAAAGCTTATTCCTGTACCTCATCCAAGCCAGGGAATTCTTGCCAAGTCAAAAATAGAAAACAAACAAGTAACAGGAAGAAGACAGATACTCATTCACTTTTGAGCCATGTTTTAATTCAAAAATGACATATGACAACACATGGCTATATGCTATTTTGAAATTATATTTTGCAAAATGTATTAAGTATAAGACTCTCATACTACAGGATGGATTTTATTAAAAATATAAGGCAGATGATTTGGCAATATCTCAAAACTTTAAGGCACATAACCTTCAATTCAAAATGTCAACTTCTGGGCACATATTCACATGCAAAATAATATATTATGGGTATATTCTCTGCAGCATCATTTACAAATACAGATTAAAAACAATAAAATGCTCATTAACAGAGGCTTTCAATAAACTATGGCATGCTATACAGTAGCATATTATTTATTTTAAAAAGTTCTTAATGTAGTAATACTTTGAAGGATTAAGTTTAGGAAAAGGGAAAAAAATTGAACAGGGGTTAATTTTGTAATAAGGTGGGTTATGTCAGCACTTACTATACTGGCATTCCATGTCAGAATGCTGGTCTGAGTCCTGGCCACCCCACTCCAGATCCAGCTCCCAGCTAATGTGCCTGGGAAGGAAGTGGAAGATGGCCCAAGTGCTTGGACCCCTGCCACCTATGTGAGAGACCCAGATGGAGTTCTGAGCACCTGGTTTTGGCTGGACAAACCCTGGCCACTGTGGCCAGTTGGGGAATGAATCAGTAGGTATACGATATCTCTCCCTCTCTCTCTCTCTGGCTTTCACATAAATAAATAAATAAATAAATATGTACAGTAGTTTGTAATAGACCACCAGCAGCACAATTTATGCATTCTTTTCATGTGTATTTAATGTATATAATTAAATTAATAACATGCTGCATTCAGGAAGGGAGCTGGGTGGACAGCAGACAGGCTCTAGGAGGAAAAGTTAAAATTTTAAGTCATGTATATATACAATGCCTGTTAAAAATGAATTTTATAACAAAAATTTCATGCATTTAACTAGCAGTCTTACTTCTCACTGTTAGATAATTGAAGCAAAATTAAAAGAATCCTTATACATAACTTGTAACAGGTTTAAATTCATTCATAATAAAGATACCTCTCAGGTATCTTTTCTATATTTCTATAGTCAATAATATGTGTAATAAGCATATCATCAAACCTTTAAAAAATGTTAATAATGCTATCCAAAAGCAACTGTAATAGCAACCTATATCCCAAAATACTGTCAAACCTCCTCAAAATTCCAAAACTGAATCACTGAGCAGTTGATAAAAGTAAAGATCTAAAGATAAAAAAGCCCTGATTTTGTCAAGATCTAGGGCTCACTGAAAGATGGTAGTTTTAAACAGCTGTCTTCTCTCAGCCAGGGTGCTTTCTCAGCTCTTATCTGTGGCCACTGCACAAAATTAGAACATGGCATTTACATGCCCAAGAGCTAGTCTCCTTATCCCAAAGCAACAAGCAAGGTCCCCAGGCAACACAGCTGTCTCGCAAATGAAGACAACAAGTGCCCAACCAGAAGAATATGAACCTGGTTGCAGCCTCCCATCCTTTAGATGAAAACAGTAAGGGGCAATATCGTTTCTCCAGCCCCTCAAAGTAGGAGCCCTTGCCTCCCCAGTCTTCCCATAGTGGCACACCTACCACATGGAATCACAGCCGTCTCCTTACTTGTCTGCCTTCCCTCTCAGGTACAGGGCTCTATGGGAATGATCTGAGAGCCTTTGTCTCTGCCCTCAGGCATGACAGAAAAATATGTTGAAGATTCTGCTCAAGTTATGCAATTTGCTCAATCTCTAAATTACATAGGGTATACCCTAGAATAACTCCATTTAATAGCAGCAGTTTTTACTAAAGGTTCTCTCATTTTATGCTCCTTTCCCATTAACACCTATGTATATACTTTCTGTGTCCTCTCCAATATATCTATCCCACCCTGAAAGAAGTCTAGTAACCAAATTATTACACTGAGATAGATGTTCCTGATCTTCCAGCGCTTGGTCATTCTTTCATGATTTCATAAAATCATTACTGTATGATTCAGCTAAAATTGTGACTTTGTCCAAGCAAATGCTCCTTTATCAATATCAGAAACCTACTCCAAGTTCTGAAAAGAATGACAGAATGGAAAGCATCTTCTACTGCTTACTTTAAAGATGCAGTCACAGGCCATAGGAAATCTGCCTGGCATGCCAATGACTGCCAATATGTAAGCTCAATCAGCAACAGGGGGCCAAGATCAGCTCACACTGAGTTTCTTCTTAAACAGCCACCCTCCTCAGAATGGGGACCCCATGCCTGGCAGGCAATACATTAAATGGGGGGGGGAGCACTTCTTTATCAAACTTTTATTACAAACTATATATACAAAATAGCTACAGCTATAGATTCAGATATATACCAATTTCTTCCTAAAGGATGGAAGTAGTGAAAGAAAGGACAGAGGTAGTTCAAGAAAATACAATCCCTTCTTCTAACTCTCCCTATCATAAACCATTATTCTTATGAAGAGAGTTGAGTTCTGGTTGAATTACTTCGCTGGCTGACAATTATTTTGCAAGCATATGAAATACTGCACATGTTCTGACCTTTCTGATATGGTTACGTTGCTCAGAACTAGAAAATAAAAGAAAAAAATCCTTTCTTTTTTCCATTATTAATAATAAGGATCTTCCAATACAAATAAAACATAAACAAACAGTGTCTCAGATAATAAAAGTGTTTACATGACAAGATACCAAGAAACACCTACTTAGGAGTCAAATCTCCTGGAAAACAACACTAAAGGCCTACTCTTCTCTTCAAGCTGAGCCCTCTCTTCCCAGATTGTAGACTACCAATGAGCTCCCAAGGGAAGTCTGATAGCCTGGGATGAGCAACATTAGACACTGCCTAACACTCAACAGTATGACAGGGAACCCAGAGGAAAAATCAGACACTTCTTCACTAACTAACTAGGAATTTCAAGACCAAAGAATTTTCTAATGTTATTTATCACTGTACAAATTTAAAATAATTTCTGAAACCAAAACCATTTGTCAACAATGAAAAAGGGCTAGACATACAAAATCACCCCTAAAATAAGTAAATTCTTCAATTTAAAAATCAGTCACTAGGATTTTAAATAGTGAGTTAAAAAAATTTTTCAGACATCTGTAAGTTAACCTATATAAATTCACCCAACTGCACCAATGCCAGTGCACTTGGTAAAGTGATTAAGTATAAATACACAACCGATCAAAAAGATAGGGTATGTGTCGATGAGATTTCACAAATAAGACCAGTGTAAGCAAATAATGAAGGACAGAATTAAAAGGGAGAGAATGATCCTGAGGGGGAAACAGGACCCACAGCAGACTCATAGAACAGCAGCACTCCTGCCTCAGAATCAACCCTTGGGACATTCGGATCTGGCTAAAAGGTCCATGAGAGTCTCACAGGCATGGAAAGCCATGAGACAGTGGCAAAAAACAATCTAAATGAAAGATCCTGGTGAACAAGACCCCAGCAGAAGGAACAGGCCATCAAGGAGAGAGGCGCCTTTCTCTGAAGGGAGGAAGGAACCTCCACTGTGATAAGGCCTTGACTAAACAAGTTCAGAGATGAACTCAAGGGGCTTCCATAGCCTAGACAGCTCATAGCAAGAGACTCGGGTGATTGCTGACGTCATAAATAAGAGTGCCAATTGTTAAATCAACAACGGGAGTCACTGGGTACATGCTCCCCACGTAGGATCTCTGTCCTTAATGTGTTTTACTATGAAACTTAAACAGAACACTAGTAGTCGAACAATACCCTATACCTTGTGCAGTTGTGTGAGTACAGCCTGTTGAAATCCTTGCTTAGTATATACTAAGTTAGGCCGGCGCCGTGGCTCAATAGGCTAATCCTCCACCTTGCGGCGCTGGCACACCGGGTTCTAGTCCCGGTTGGGGCGCCAGATTCTGTCCCGGTTGCCCCTCTTCCAGGCCAGCTCTCTGCTATGGCCAAGGAGTGCAGTGGAGGATGGCCCAGGTGCTTGGGCCCTGCACCCTATGGGAGACCAGGAAAAAGCACCTGGATCCTGGCTCCTGCCATCGGATCAGCGCGGTGCGCCGGCTGCAGCGGCGGCCATTGGAGGGTGAACCAACGGCAAAGGAAGACCTTTCTCTCTCTGTCTCTCTCTCACTGTCCACTCTGCCTGTCAAAAAAAAAAAAAAAAAAAAAAAAGGTATATACTAAGTTGATCTTCAGTATATGAAGGTAATTGAAAATGAAACTCGATGAAGGGTGGGATGGGAGAGGGAGTGGGAGAGGGGAGGGCCATGGGAGGGAGGGAGGTTGCGGGGGGAGCCACAACAATACAAAAGTTGCACTTTGTAAATTCACATTTATTAAATAAAAAAAAACTATATAACAAAAAAGAACTTAAATAAATAAATAAATAAATTCACCCAACTGAGGTTTATCCAAATACCACACATGTCTGTCTGTCTGTCTGTCTCTCTCTCTCTCTCTTACACACACACACACACACACACAAATTCCTAAGGCATTTGAAAGACCAATAAGATACTAGTATCAATCCCTATGTATGGGAAAGTGATTTGAAAGGACAAGAGTAAAAAACCTTGAGGAACTTTGGAATACACTGATCAACAGTCAATAAGGAGGACTTCTGGGAACTCCCCCAGATGTATTCACAAAGATGCATGTTTAGCTTCACAATTCAGACAATAAAGATGAAACACATCATCAGCATAATGTTCTTTCCACAAGAAAGAGGAAACTGGAAAACAAAGCAATGTGACATATACCTTCCTCATACCCTGACCTACTTTTATAATCTACTTTTCTGTTTTGTTTTTTTTTTTTTTACTTTATTTATTTATGTATTGAGAGGTAGAGTTGCAGACAGTGACAGGGAGAGAAGAGAGAAAGGTCTTCTATCCACAGCTTCACTCCCTAAATGGACACAACGGCTGGAGCTGAGATGATCTGAAGCCAGGAGCCAGGAGCTTCTTCCAGGTCTCCTATGCAAGTGCAGGGGCCCAAGCACTTGGGCCATCTTCTACTGCTTTCATAGGCCATAGCAGAGAGCTGGATGGGAAGAGGAGCAGCAGGGACTGAAACAAGCACCCATTTAGGATGTGGATGTCGCAGGTACAGGATTAACCTACTGTGCCACAGTGCCAGGCCCCTATAATCTACTTTTCAACACAAACTACTTAAAATTTAAATAACTATACAAAATTAGAAGAAGAGGAACTCTTTGGTAACTGCAAAACATCCATGTGTCCTGTTTGAAGGAAAGAAAATGGGAGAACAGAGGTTGAAGGGGTTAAGCAGTGAGGTTGAAAAATCAGAGCAAAATATAAATGCCACTGAGTAATATAGAAAATAAGTAACTAAAACGTTTATAGGTGCCAGTGCTGTGGCATAACAGGTAATGTGGTGCCGGCATCCCATATAGGCACGAGTTCCAGCTGCTCTAGTTCTAATCCAGCCCTCCACTATGACCTGAGAAGCAGTAGAAGATGGCCTAAGTCCCTGGGCCCCTGCATCCACATGGGAGACCCGGAAGAAGCTCCTCGTTCCTGGCTTCAGATCGGCACAGCTCCAGTTGTTGTGGCCATTTGGGCTGTGAATTAAGTGGATGGAAGACCGATCTCTCTCTCTTTTTCTCTCTTTCTGCCTCTGCCTCTCTGTAACAATGCCTTTCAAATAAATAAATGTCTTTTAAAAAATTTATATCAGTTTTCTTTATTTTTTTTTTTTTTTTGACATGCAGAGTGGACAGTGAGAGAGAGAGACAGAGAGAAAGGTCCTCCCTTGCCGTTGGTTCACCCTCCAATGGCCGCCGCGGCCGGCGCGCTGCGGCCGGCGCACTGCGCTGATCCGATGGCAGGAGCCAGGTGCTTCTCCTGGTCTCCCATGGGGTGCAGGGCCCAAGCACTTGGGCCATCCTCCACTGCACTCCCTGGCCACAGCAGAGAGCTGGCCTGGAAGACAGGTAATCGGGACAGAATCCAGTGCCCCAACTGGGACTAGAACCCGGTGTGCCAGCGCCGCAAGGTGGATGATTAGCCTAGTGAGCCGCGGCGCCGGCCTATATCAGTTTTCAAAAAGAGTGAATATGACCCAGCCCACCCTCGCCACATCACATCATGCACAAAAATTAACTCAAAACAGATAAAGGCCTTCAATGTGAGAGCTCAGATTATAAAATTTTAGGAGGGGGCGGTGCCGCGGCTCACTAGGCTAATCCTCCGCCTTGCGGCGCAGGCACACCGGGTTCTAGTCCCAGTCGGGGCGCCGGATTCTGTCCCAGTTGCCCCTCTTCCAGGCCAGCTCTCTGCTGTGCCCAGGGAGTGCAGTGGAGGATGGCCCAAGCACTTGGGCCCTGCACCCCATGGGAGACCAGGAGAAGCACCTGGCTCCTGCCATCGGATCAGCGCAGTGCGCCGGCCGCAGCGGCCATTGGAGGGTGAACCAACAGCAAAGGAAGACCTTTCTGTCTCTCTCTCTCACTGTCCACTCTGCCTGTCAAAAAAAAAAAAAAGATGCTGTTTGAGATGTCCACATCCCATAAGACTGCTTGGGTTCAAGTTCCAGTTCTACTTCCAATTCCAGCTTCCTGGGGACCTGAGTTGAGTTCCAGGCTCTAGCAGTTGCAGGTATTTGGGGGGAATTAACCAGGAGATTAGAGATCAAGAATATGGAGAAACTGAAACCTTTACACACTGCTAGTAGGATTTGTGCAACCACTGGGGAAGAAAACTGCTCCAAAAAGTTAAACACAGAATTACTATTACAGCAATTCTACTCCAAGATATATAACCCAAAGAACTGAAAACAAAGACTCAAACAGATATATGAACACAGTACACTAATGTTCATGCCATCATTATTCACAATAGCCAAAAAGTGGAAACAACCGAAACTCCATCAACGGATTAATAATCAAAATGGGATATTCATACAGTAGAATATTTTACAGGGGCCAGTGCTCTGGCACAGCCAGTTAAGCTGCTGTCTACAGCGCCAGCATCCCATGTGGACACTGGTTCAAATCCCAGCTGCTCCACTTCCAATCCAGCTCCCTGCTAATGTGCCTGGGAAAGCAGCAGAAGATGGCCCAAGTGTTTGGGCCCCTGTACCCATATGGGAGACCCATATGAAGCTCCTGGCTCCTGGCTGTTGCAGCCATTTGGGGAATAAACCAGTAGATGGAAGATTAACCTCTCTCTCTCTCTCAAATAAATATTTAAAAAATATATATTATTCAGCAAGGAATAACACTCTGACATATGCTACAGGAATGAACCTTGAAAACATTATACTAAGTAAAATAAGCCAGTCACAAAAGGATAAACACTTGAACTAACCAAATAGGCATAACCACAGAGACAGAAATTAGCTTAGAGGCTTCAGAGGTCACCAGATTCTAGGAGGGCAGAGGAATGCAGAATTATTGCTTAACAGTTATAAAGTTTCTGCTTGGGATGATGGGGAAAGATCTAGAAGTTGACTGTGGTGATGGCAGCACAACAGTGTGAATATATTAATGTCATCAATTGTGCACTTAAAAACAACTAAAATGACACATTTTATTGTACATACTCCACCACAATAAAAATTAAATTAGAAAGAAAAAAGTGCTACATGGGGTTTTCAGTGGTACAGACTGTACAAGGGCCTACTTCTTATTAGGGACTCAAACCTAAAAGGAGCTGTGCAGTAGATGATCTAGGCCTCTTAGAAAGCTGAGTGGGAAGCCTGCAGCTCTGCATCCCTCTGCCTGATGCACAGCCTCCAGATCTGGCTGGAGGGTGGGAGCAGACCTTCTCCAAGGCAGCTCCCTGACCTTTCCTAAAGGAGAGACAGCCTGACCTGGGGGTAGGGGGAGGGGTTGGGGTTGGGAGTGGGGATGGAAAGGAAGCTGAAGAATCTGAGAGCCAAACATTGCTTCTGTACAGTTGTGCGATCATGGACAATTATTCAACTTCCCAAAGCCTCAGCTTCCTCCCATCATAAAATGAAAATAGCACCTGCCTTTATACCTTGCCATAAAAACTGGTAAAAGATCCGTAGCACTCAGCCCAGCGCCTGGCATGTGGTAGGTGTTGAATCTATGATGGCCATTGCTAACGTGAGGACAGGTCTATGTGCCACCCTTGCACAATCAAAGGCTGAGCAGGACATGGCTTGGGTCAGAACTCCATGACTTACCAGAACTTAAATAAAACACTGCCACCACAAGAAGACTTTCGAGAAGGAAGCTGTTTCATGCAGTTCAACTTCTCTTGGAAAGACTGGCTTACTGTTCCCAGAATGAGCCAGCTCCTCTTCATCAGGAAGGGCACTGCTGCACAATTCATTCTCCGTACAACAGGCCTCTGTTAGCACATCTGAGCACCCATTCATAACCCACAGGAAAGAAACAATCTATGAAGAAAATTAGCTAGAATGTAATCCCAGGAGGCTGCTCTCCGACAGGCCTCAGAAGCACTCAAGAGAACTGTTTACAAAAAAAATAAATAAATAAATAAATACCTAGATCCCTGCCCACACATATTCTGATTTCAGCCCACAACTGTTTAAAGAAGCACTTGATCACAGGGCACAAGAAATGTAGTAAGATTACATTTTGATGTAGATAAACAGACCAGTCTGTCCCACAAAGGAAAGGCTGCACTTCCCTCCACACCTCTTTAAAAATGCAAGAGCTTCAGTGATGCAGAATATACATTTCATACAGACCAAAGTCCCTCGTGACTGCTTATTCTTTTTTAAAACAAATACAAAATAAATAATGAAAAAGAAAAATAGGGCCCAGTGCTGTGCTGTAGCAGGTAAAGCTTCCACCTGCAGAGCCCGCATCCCATATGGGAACCAGTTCAAGTCCCAGCTGCTCCACTTCTGATCCAGCTTTCTGCTAATCCCCCTGGGAAAGCAGTGGGAAGGCTTTGGGCCCCTGTACCCACGTGGGAGATTAGGAAGAAGCTCCTGGCTCCTAGCTTCGGCTTGGCCCAGCTCTGTCCATTGCAGTCATTTAGGGAGTGAACCAGTGGATAGACAATCTCTCTCTCCCTCTGCCTCTCTGTAATTTTGCCTTTCAAATAAATTTTAAAAATCTTTAAAAAAAAGTTCCATCTACATCTCTTAGAGTAGTAAAAAACATACTTGTAGTCACAAAAGTTCGTAAAAATTTTTGTGAAACTGGTACATCCTTAGTTGCTGGAGAAATTATTAACTAGCACACAAACTTCTGGTCAGCACACAGGCAACATGTATCAAAAGTCGTTAAGTATGATAACACCCTTCAAATCAATAATACCACTTCACCTAATTTATCACAAGTAACACCACACACACACACACACAAATGGTGACTGCTGTATTATATGTAACATCAGAAAAACATGTCAAGGATCCCAGTTTGTCAAAATTTGCCAATTCAAAAACTATTAAAAATCAAAATTATGTATACTATGTAATTTTAAAGGCACTACTCATACTCATAAAACATGCAAGACCTAAAAGTATTTGCTAAAAAGCATGGACACACAACAGTCTCAAAAGGTGACACATGAAGAAATAGCAGCTTATGCTGAGAGACTTTAAATGTGGATTTTCCCTGTCTGGTCTCTCAACTTTCTGTATTATTGCTAAATTACAATGTCAAGACTATAAACAAATGTATCTGATTCTACCTGGACAGCTAACTGGACAACAGGCACAGACAGATGGGAAGTGCATCCTCTGACCACAGTAATCCTGAACAAAAACTCACCCAAATGTAGATGCTAACACATGGCTACAAGACCAACTCTAGATATTTCTTACCACAAAAGGTAAATCTTAAGAGTCACATATAAAGATAAAGCCTTGAATTTACTTTTGTTTTTTTAAAGCAAGCATATATGTGCTAAAGAAAAGGAGGAAATCTGGTTAGGCAGCTATTCACATAAAAAAAAAGATCAGGAGACTTAATGAACTATAACTTCAATACAAGCCAACAAAATTATATAGTGAAGACAGTGTGGTTCATGTGAATAGAACATCAGGTCCAGTTCTCCTCCAGCTCTGCCAGGACTGAATTTTCACTTGTGAGCCTCGGTCCCTCCCATGCAAACTCACAGGATAGTGATGTTTAGCTCCCTGGCTACCTCACAAGACTCAAAGGGAGTAATGAAGTTCCTAACTGTAAAAGCGCTTGGAAGACTCATTCTTATTTTTTAAATCTGGCTATTATTCTCATAAAAACACTCTCATTAAATACTTACAACACCACCCTCTTCTTCACCTTTATTTTATAGATGAAAACATTAAACAATGAGGCGATTATTTAATTGACCCTAAGTCACAAGACTAGCAAGTGACAGAACCAAAACTCCAAAGTTTGAAAGTCACTGATACAGTTCCATAACCAAAACACAAAAAAGGGCTGTATACTCTGTTCGGGGCATATCAGAGTTTTCTGCTTTATTTCAGACAGTGCAATTAAAGGACAATACAAAGACAAGAGCTGCCTGAAGAAAGCCTGGTGAGCCCATATTAAACCAGGAGGGGACAGAAGATATACAGCTGTCCCCATACATCAAGTATAACCAGCATCAATTCATGTCACCACTATCTCCCCTGATAGATTGTGAGCCCCTGAAATGTGGGGACCATTAACTTAACTGTACCCTCTTGGTACCTGGTGCCTAAGTGGAGAAAGAGTTTAGTAAAAAAAAAAAAAAAAAAATTAACCAATCAATCTAGAGATGGTCCACTCACTGTCCTGGGAAATATGAAGAGCTAACAATGAGAGAAAGATGTAATTCACATTGTTTCAAGAAGTGTAACTAAGGTCAGTAGGCAAAAAGGGAGGGCCAGACTCTGGTACAGTCTAAAAACACTGCTGGCAACCAAGACCCGTCCAGGAAAAGAGAAGCATCCTGCAGTTCAAAGCTGATGCCCAGAGCATAGTAGACGTGGGCAGGAGGTTGGATTCTGGCCTTGAAGAGACTCAGGAAGCAAGAGAGGAAACTACAAGGTGCTCCACAAAACTCTCTGTGCCCTCAAGGATCTGAAGAAAAATAAATGCACGGCAGTGAATCTGAGCAAGGAGGAAGATGATGCATACAACAGAAAACAGCAAGGAGTAAGAACACATCTAGGAAGGAAACAAGATAGTAGTTAAAGTTGTTACGGGACTGGTGCTGTGGCATAGCGGGTTAAACCACTGTCTGCAGGGCTGGCATCCCACATGGGGGCAGGTTCAAGTCTTGACTGCTCCACTTCTGATTCAGTTGCCTGCTAATGGCCTGGGAAAGCAGTGGAAGATGTGCTTGGGACCCTGCACCCACTTTAGAGACCTGGATTAAGCTCCTGGCTCCCAGCTTCAGATTGGCCCAGCCCTGCCTGCTGCAGCCACTTGCGGAGTGAACCAATCGACTTCTCGCTCTCTGCCTCTGCCTCTCCCTCTCTGTAACTTTAAATTTCAAATAAATAAATAATTTTTTTTTAAGTACAAGGATGTTATGGAAGAAATGCTATCCTTGAGCACACTACAGCTAGATCTTTAGGGAACCGGGGGACGCTACAGTGTGGCAGTAATACTATAAACATAAAACTGGCAAGGGGGCTGGTACTGTGGCTTAGTAGGTAAAGCTATGCTCTGGCTGCTCCACTTTTGATCCAGCTCCCTGCTACTGTGCCTGGGAAAGTAGCAGAAGATGGCCCAAGTGCTTGGGCCCCTGAAACCACATGGGAGATCCAGAAGCAGCTCCTGGCTCCTGGCTGTGCATGGGCCCAGCTATAGCCTTTGCGGTCATTTGGAGAATGAACCAGTGCATGGAACATCTCTTTTTCTCTCTCTCTAATTCTGCCTTTCAAATAAAAACAAATAACTCTCTTTAAAAACAAAACAAAAAATGGGCAGGAAAGCCTGGGATAGTAAAGAATCAACAAGAAGCAATCAGTAAATTCTAGTGCTTCGGAGGTCACTGAGTAGCACACATATATACAGACTTCATGAACAATGGCCCTGGAGGCACTGGGTAAAGAATGGATAGTTCATGTTTAAAAATCGCATCTGGTAAACCAAAAACCGTATCATTGATTTTTTTTTTCTTGGTTTAGTCTTCAAGATTAATAAATCCTTCTCTTATTCTTTTGAAAAATCTTCTAAATGATCTGTTTTTTAAAGATTTGTTATGTTTTACTACTGTCTACTATTTCTGCTATTTAATTTGGCAACTAGACTTGCAGCAATGAAAAGTGACAGTTTTAATAACTCAGCTCTGGGCCTAGTATTTATAATCGCCTAAATGACTGTATTAACCAACAATGCTACAAAATTTATAGTATTAGAATCTAAAAAGTACAATTTTGAGGCTGGCACTTCAGTGCAGCAGGTTAAAGTCTGCCATATAGGCACTGGTTTGAGTTCTGGTTGCTCCACTTCAGATCTAGCTCCCTGCTAATGTGCCCAAGAAAGCAGTGGAGGATGGTCCAAGTGCTTGGGCGCTTGCACCCACAGCCAGGAGGAACTCCCAGCTCCTGGTTTCAGCCTGGCCCACTCCCAGCTGTTGTGGTCATTTGGGGAGTGAACCAGTGTTTGGAAGACCTCCCTCTCTATCTCTCCCCCTCTCTTTCCATAACTCTGCCTTTCAAATAAATAAAATATAACTTTTTAAAGTACCATTTTAAGTAGAATTGTTAAGAATACAAACACATAATAAATTTAATTCTCTAGGCCAGGAAACTACATCACGCAACTTATAAATCATGACACTAACAAACTAAAGAAAACAGAATTATTGAAAGCCTTAAGTTAAAAAAAAAAAAAAACTAAATCCAAAATGAGTGAACAAAATATAACACATTTGAACAAAAAACATAATTTTCTGACCAATCATTTCTTAATGTTCATTTAAACTATTTTAAGTATCTGAAATCTTGTTCTCTAAAAAGCAAGTTCCCATCATCTAAACCACACTTAAAGAGATTCTATCACAGTAGTCACTGAAGCGTCAGAGTTTTGATTGCTATCAGTACAAAAGCTTACCTCTCTTTTATATGAATGAAGTTGAAATACATAGGTTAATCCAAAAGTCTGACACAAAAGGAGGTGCAATTATTCAATTCTACACAAATTTATGGTGTGAACTGAGCAAAGGCCTTTTATGTACTTGCAACATGGAGATAAAGGTAGGAAGTCCACCTCTTCAAAGCAGTTCTGATTATGATTAACCTTAGTTGGAAGAATTAAAAAGCAAAGAGAAATCCAAAAACTATTGTATAAAAATAAAAACTTTCAAAACCTAAAACACTATTACACATAAGCCCATAATAAACAATGAATTCTAGAAGCTGAGATTTGAGTAACAACTGCTAAAAAGGTGCAATTACACAATGTTACCAAGATAAATAAGAGAACAGCTCATCAAAACTTGAATCTTTGTTTAGCAAATACAGACGCTTAATAATATTCAGCACTCTGGGGCTTTGTGTTATTTTTTTCTTATCTATAGGCTCTCTGCTTCAATGTTACTATTCTCTTACTCCCTTGATGAGCAAACGGAGCCCACTGTCCCGACAGGATCCCTCGGAGAAGTAAATGTCACAAATAAGAATAGTAATAACAACTTCTGAAGCCAGGGTTGATCCAGGACTGTGGCTCCCAAACAGGGTGCAAGGTATGCGGTACCGTGCAGCTATTCCTCGCCCTGACTCTTCTGCAACCCGAAGCTCTCGTTGCCACATCTACAAATTAAAGTATCCTGCTACCAGAGCTCATGGGACCTACGTATGGTATTTAATAAACGAACCCCGCTACAAGAAATTCACCCAGATGCAGCATAGTATGCTTTAAGCCTCCACCTAATTTTTTTAGACAAACAGTAACTAATTTTTTAAAAAATTATGTAATAAGTTAGCCTCTGGAAAACCCCATACTCATCCGAGCAACTGAGAAAATGGAAAGCAAAATTCGATTAGCTCCATTGTACCCAACCAGGCTACCGTGCAGGATCACACACTCCTCTCCGTCAGAGCGTCTCTGCCAATACCAGAGAACAACAAAGGCAAGTTGAGGAGGCTGCACGGCTTAACTCAGCACTTGTCCGCTTTCCCAGCTTCCGCAGGCCCGAGGGACCGGGGACCCCCACGTCCCGCCCGCCCCGCGCCGCGCCGAGCGCTCGGCTTTTGTTCGGCCCGGCTGGGCGCCCCGGCCGCTGGCTCCCGGCCCCCGGCCCCCGGCCCCCGGCCCCCGGCCACTCTCTCCACACCCATCACTCGCCTGCGACTAGTTGCTACGGGCTCCTCAGCCGAGCCCCCTCCCCTCACCAGCCCCGGCTCCTTTCAGACACCGACCCGGCTGGGCTGGCTTCTCGCACCGGGCCGGGGACGCTCTGGTCAGGAGGGGCCCGGGGCGGGGTCCAGAGAGGGGCACACAAAGCCCGGCCGACCCCACAGTCGACCTTCCAGCCGACCCCCGCCGGCAAAGCGGCCTGGGAGCGGAGAC
Organism: Oryctolagus cuniculus; assembly: GCF_051225735.1. NCBI lineage: Eukaryota > Metazoa > Chordata > Mammalia > Lagomorpha > Leporidae > Oryctolagus > Oryctolagus cuniculus. The sequence continues at coordinate 128,284,149 of NC_142869.1, read as the reverse complement.
CCACAGCCCCGGCTGTGCGCTCCCCGCCCAGCTGCCAGCGAAGGGCCGCCCCCTCCCCCCAAGTGCACCGGGCGCGGATGACAGCCCCGGACCTCGCCCCGACCTGGGCCCGGCGCCCGCCGCTGCGCGGAGGGGCTGGGACCTCGTCTGGGCTGGGGTCTGAAGCCCCTCGCCTTACCCCGGTACTTACAGTCCTATTATTTGCTACTGTTGTCGCTGCGGGTCACACAACCGCCGCCTTCTCCTCCACCCCAATGAGGTTAAGCGCTTGGTGCGGGGATTAAAAAAAAAAAAAAAAAAAAAAAAAAAAGGCGAGAGAAGGCGACGGCGCCTGCGCAATGCAGTCTCCCCGCTCTCTTAGCGCCACCGCGCCGGCTGGACCATAGAGTGTACACCGAGCCCAGAGAGGAGCTGCCTCTCTATGGTAACAGCCCGCGCAGGCGCCCGCCTGGAGGCGTGGACCTCTCGAGGTGAGGGCCCTGGGAGCTTTCGCTCCCACAGAGAGCGTGGGTTGACCCTGACGGGGATCCGTAGGACAAAGCTTCTTCAAGGAAAGCGTGCCGAGGCTGTCTGAGGTTAGGCCCCCTGGACACGGCCGCTGCAGCACGGCGCCAGCAAGCAGGCTTATGATGGCCCAAGCCAGAGTCCTCCCGCCTGAACTTCCTTTGGTCGGGGGTCTAATACCTGAAGGAAACAAGGCTTTCACTTCTGGGTTACGCGCGCACCGCCCCCTTCCGCCGCGAACACCCCCGATGACAGAAAGTGTGCCCTGAGCCTTGCCGTAGCGGGTGGTGGGGCCGGAAGCCCTACTCTTTAACGGTTCTTGGCCTTTTGAGAGCGCATTTGCGCCCGTGGAGGCCGTGAGAGCCTCGAGACGGCCGGCGAGGGTCGTGGGCATGTCGCTTTGGGCTGACTTGTGAGACAGTGTGGAGGGCGCGAATCGTGGGGCTGCCCTCTAGGCCGCTGAAGACCCAGTGTTCAGCCGTGTCGGGCCCCACGCCGGCCGCTAATTGGGTGTGGAAGCTGTTGTGTTGAAATGGTACGCCGCTTTCTGAACGTCACTTTCAGAGCTTTCCCGGGGGTGCCCTCGTGCCGCGCTCCGTGCAGCCCAACTGGGCGGCTGTGGGGAGGGGGCATGGGGTCGGCCTTTCTGTGGAGTGCGGGCGAAGGAGTGTTGACGGTTTGGAAGAGTTGGGGTGACAGCCAGTCCTGGGAAAGGTAACATCTTTGGGACAGAAGAACGAGCAACCTTTTGAAAATCCCTGGGTGATGATAAGCTTTCTGGGGAAGAAGGCCCCGGGGCGAAAGTCCAAGTGCGAGTGGATGGTCTCCTGTGGAAGACAGCAGGGTAACCGAAATCAGGGTGAGGGGCGGGAAATGTTGGGGGAGAGTAAGGTTTGGTAGGTAGGAATGAAAAAGATTGTTGTATACCCGTAACGTAAAACTGGCCGTGTGAACCCCTTAGTGTATAGAGTTAAGTACGCTTAATGTGGTTGTGCATCCACTCTCCAGAATCCTTTCCAGCTTGCAAAACAAACCACTCATTAAACAACCCCCCATTCGCCACCATTCTGCTCTCTGTCAGTGAATTGGACCGTGGGTATCCCCTAAAAAGGGTCAGAGAGTACTGATCTTGTGACTGGCTTATTTCACACAGCGTAGCATCCTTGACAGTTATCCACGTTCTGGCACGTGTCAGAATTCTCTTTTCTAAGGCTGAATGTGTTATACAAATACCTTTCGTTTGGCTTACCTCCACCTTTTTAATGCTGTGCATAATACTGCTGTGAACATGGTATACAAATGCCTGTTCATGGGAAAGAGTTTGACACAATGAGGGAAATCCGTACTTGCTACATGGTATCAGGCCCTTGGCTAGGCATGTTCCTCTCCCCTGGGCTCTGGAAGCTGAATACTGTACTCCATTTCCTGCCCCTTCGACATTTTGCAGGGTAAGAAAATCAAGGTTCTGGACTGACAGAAGGCATATGCTTAGGAAAGAAAACTACCATGGGTACTACACACCCATGAGCATTGACAGACAGTTCATTGGTTTGGACAAGGATATTGGAAGAAAATTTTCACATGAAAGTGACTTTTCTCAGGAGAATAGGCTGACATCAAAACCCAACATTGCTAGCACGTATAAAGGCTCAACTCACAAAACTGCATCTTCCCTAAAAGAACACTGCAGTTTAATTACAGGTCTGCTCATTGCCTTTAACAAACAGAACATGGCCAATGGGAACTTTGTATGTAATAGATTAATAAGACAGAGCCTTTCCTCCTCAACACTTCATCTTTCATTTTATATTTGCCAGAATACTGTACAACACCCCATTTGGCAGATGAGGAAATGGAGAAATTACTCTCAGGGTATCACATGACTGACTGGTATCAAGGCATTGAGTGGAACCTGGGCATCCAGAATTCCCACTCTGATTTGCTCTTCCTTGGAGAGATAGATAACAAAGCCCTGATAAATGAACCATGTTTCTGTTCAGTATCATGTTTCTCAGGGAATGCACGGCCAAATCCCATGATGGTAGTGCCAGTTAAACAAAGAGGGAGAGAATATAATAAGTGTTATAAGCAGTTTGAATTCACTCAAAAGTATGTGTACCAGGGTCACCGCAGTGATACATTGGTTAAGCTACCACCTGCAGCACTGGTATCCCATATGGGTGCCAGTTCAAGTCCTGGCTACTCCACTTCTGATCCAACTCCCAGCTAATGTGCCTGGGAAAGCAGCAGAGGATGGCCCAAGTGCTTGGGCCCCTATACCCAGGTGGGAGACCCAGATGAAGCTCCTGGATCCTGGCTTCTGCCTGACACAACTCTGGCCATTTGGGGAGTGAACCAGTGGATGGGAGATATATTTTCCTCTCTCTGCCTCTCCCTCTAACTCTGCCTTTCAAATAAAAAAATCTTTTTTTAAAAAAAAGTTGTGTATCAACTATGTCCTAAATACTTAGCAAATGGAAAAAATCGATGACCTAGACAGGAAAAATTTTTTTTAACAGAGTTAGTGAGAGAGACAGAGAGAAAGGTCTTCCTTTCTGTTGGTTCACCCCCCCTCAAATGGCCACTATGGTCGGAGCTACGCCAATCCGAAGCCAGGAGCCAGGTGCTTCCTCCTGGTCTCCCATGCGGGTACAGGCGCCCAAGCACTTGGGCCATCCTCCACTGCCTTACCAGCCACAGCAGAGAGCTGGACTGGAAGAGGAGCAGCTGGGACTAGAACCTGGCACCCATATGGGATTCTGGCACCACAGGCAGAGGATTAGCCAAGTGAGCCACAGCGCTGGCCCCAACAGGAAAATTTTTAAATGAAGTAAAATATAAAATCAGTAGGATAAATGTTGCAGGGGGAAAAAATTAAGCAACATGGGGAATGTGGGAGTGCTAGAGTAGCGAAAGAGGTTTTTGTTTAAATAATGGAGAGGAGTGCCCTGAGATGACAAACTTTGTGAAAAGGTGCAAGGGAAGTGGGGGAACAAGAAACATGCCTAGTCAGCAGAAAGGGCATTCCAGGTATAGAGAGGTGTAGGAATCATTCTGTAATGGCGATGCCTACTGCATTCTAAGAACAAAGAGGGCCAGAGTGACAGAAACAGAATACACCAGGGTAAAAGGAAGTGAGAGCAAAGATGTCACAGGATGCCAGATTGTTGCATGGACTTATAGGCCATTGTGAGGGCTTTGGCTTTTACTGATAGGAAACCACTGGAAGATTTCGAACAGGTAAGTAGCATAATGTGACTTCTGTTTTTTATTTTGTTTGAAAGAGAGAGAGATCTTCCATTGACTTGTTTACTCCACAAATAACTACAGCCAAGGCTAAATCCAGGAGACTAGAACTTTGTCTGGGTCTCCCATGTGGCAAGGACCCAAGTAATTGAGCCATCATATGCTGCCTCCCAGGGTGTGCCTTAGCAGAAAGCTGGAATAGGAAACAAACCCAGATATTCTGATATGGAATGTGGACATCCTGAGCTGCATGTTAACCACTGTGCCAAATGCCTGCCCCACATTAACTTTTTTAAAAAAAGATTTACTTATTTGAAAGACATCTGGTTCACTCAGATGGCCGCAGTGGCTGGGATTGGGCTGATCCAAAGCCAGGAGCTTCTTCCCAGTCTCCTTCATGGTTTCAGGGGCCCAAGTACTTGGGCCATCTTCTACTGCTTCCCCAAGTTTATTAGAAGGGAGCTGGATCAGAAGTGGAGCAGCAGGAACTCAAACTGGAGCCCATATGGGATGCCTGCATCACAGAACACTAGCATCCCTCCAAGTTAACATTTTAAAAGAAACCTTGGAGGAGAGGGGTGCAGGCATTGTGGCATGCCTGGGAAAGCCACTGCCTGTGATGCCAGCATTACATATGGGTGCTGGTTTGTGTCCCTGCTGCTTCAGTTCAGATCCAGCTCCCTGCTAATAGCCTGGGAAAAGCAACAGAAGATGGCTCAAGTGTTTGGGTCCCTGCCAAAGGAGTCGGAAGAAAGACCCTGGCTGAAGGTGTAAATTTGGGAGACATCAGTTTGTAGACTGTATTTAAAATCATGTGATCACCTAGATACTAAGTATAGACAGAAATTTGGATAAGATATCTAAGCCTCTGAAATAGGAGGAAACCAAGAAAGGAATCCCAGTTGAGTGGTGCAGGGTTTCAAGGAAGAGTAGCCACAGCAATGGGTGATGAGCTCTAATTGATTTTTGGTTATTAACACTGGAGTGGGTTTAAAGAAGAGAGGCAAAAACAGAACTGGAGAGGAGGGATAAATGCGGGGAGGGGTAGTTTTTGTTCTTCTTTAAACAAAATCATGTCCTCTGCAAATGGAAATTCTTTTCTCTTTCTAACATGAATCCCTTTTATCTCATTTTGCCTAATTTCCCCAGCTATAAACTCCAGTACAATGTTGAATAGAATGGGAAAAAGTGGGCATCCTTTCTTAGGTGAAAGCATTCCATTTTTCACCATTAAATATGGTGGTTTTTTTTTTTTTACTGTGGGTTTTTCATGTAGATTCTTTAACAAATTGCTGGTGTTCCTTTTTATTCCTAGATTGTTGAGTATTTTATCATTAAAGAGTTAGATTTTGGCCAGCACTGTGGCTCACTTGCCTAATCCTCAGCCTGCGGTGTCGGCACCCTGGGTTCTAGTCCCTGTTGGGGCACCGGATTCTGTCCCGGTTGCTCCTCTTCCAGTCCAGCTCTCTGCTGTGGTCCAGGAAGGCAGTGGAGGATGGCCCAAGTGCTTGGACCCTGCACCCGCATGGGAGACCAGGAGGAAGCACCTGGCTCCTGGCTTCGGATCGGCGCAGCGCACCAGCCGCAGCGCGCCCGGCCGCGGCGCACCAGCCGTAGTGGCCATTTGGGGGTGAACCAACAGAAAGGAAGACCTTTCTCTGTCTTTCTCACTGTATAACTCTGCCTGTCCAAAAAAAAAAAAAAAAAGAGTTAGTTTTTGTCAAATTCATTCATATCTGTGGTGAGGAGCATTTGGTTTTTGTCTTTTATTTTTATGTATATTATGTTGATTTTCACATATTAAGTGAACTTGGTATTCCTCAGACAAATTCCACTTGATTATGGTATTGAAGTTGATTAGATAATATTTTGTTGAAGACATCTGCATATTGGTCTCTGATTTTCTTGTTATATATATCTGGTTTTAGAATCAAGGTAATACTGGCCATAAAAAATTAGTTGGGAAGTGTTTCCTCCTCTATTTTTTTGAAGGAATTTGTGAAATTTTGAAATTTTTTAATGTTTGGTAGAATTCATCTGTGGATCCATTGGGGCATGAGCTTTTCTTTATCAGTATTTTTCTTTTTTCTTTTAATACTAATTTAATCTCTGTTATAGGTCTATTCAGATTCTCTACTTTTTCTTGAGTTATTTCAGTGGTTTGTATTTTTAGTAGGAATTTGTTTCATTTGAATATCCAATATGTTGGCACTCAACTGTTCATGATATTCTCATTTGATCCTTGTTAATATTCTCATTTGATCCTTGTTATTTCTATGAGATTGGTATTAAATAATTATCTCCTGGGGCTGGCACTGTGGCATAGTGAGTAAAGCCACCACCAATTTTGAGTCCTGGCTGTTTCAGTTCTGATCCAGCTCCCTGCCAGTGTGCCTGGGAAAGCAGCAGAGAATGGCCCAAGTGCTTGGGCCCCTGTACCCACGTAGGAGACCCAGATTAAGCTCCTGGTTTCAGCTTAGTCCAGCCCTGACCATTGCAGCCATCTGGAGAGTGAACCAGCAGATGGGTAAGCTCTCTCTCTGCCTTTTCTTCTCTAATACTGCCTTTCAAATAAATAAATAAATCTGGCACTGTGACGTAGCAGGTAAAGCTGCCACCTGCGGTGCTGGTATCCCATATGGGTGTCAGTCCCAGCTGCTCCTCTTCCAATCCAGCTCTCTGTTATGGCCTGGGAAAGCAATAGAAGATGGCCCAGGTCCTTGGGCCCCTGCACCCACGTGGGAGACCCAGAGGAAACTCCTGGCTCCTGGCTTCGGACTGGCTCAGCTCTGGCCATTGCGGCCAATTGGGGAGTGAACCAGAAGATAGGAGACCTATCTCTCTCTCTCTCTACCTCTCCTTCTCTCTGTATAACTCTGCCTTTCAAATAAATAAATAAAGCTTTAAAAAAAATTAGTTTCCTCTTTTTCATTCAGTTTGTTCAAGTAAAGATCTAATCAGTAGAACCAGCGTTGTGGATTAGTGGATAAAACCGCAGCCTGAAATGCCAACATCCCAAATGGGTGCTGATTCCTCTCCTAACTGCTCCACTCTGAGCTTGAGGCCTAGGAAAAGCAGGCCGTTAGTAGGGAGCTGGATCAGAAGTGGAGCAAGGGGATATAATTGGCACCCATATGGGATGCCAGTGTTGCAGGCAGCAGCTTTACCAGCTATGCCACTGCACTTGCAACATGCCTTCAAATTTTAAAAAGATCACTCATGCAATTTTTTACTCTATGGACAGGACCACAGCTGAAAGCAGGCAAAGCCAGAACTGGAGCCTGAGAACCAAGGCTTGTGATTTAATCTCGGGCTCTCTTAATGCTCTTTATGGGACTTTGTAACACATGTAACTGGATTTAATGACTGATAAACTTTGGCTTTGAAATGAACACTCCTGGTATAAGGTAGGAAAAATAGCATACACATACCTCAAAAGGTTCATGGAAAAGCTGAATTAAAAGATAAGCTCAGGGGCCGGCACCTTGGTGTAGCGGGTAAAGCCGCTACCTTGCAAGTTTTGGCATCCCATATGGGCCCGGCTGCTGCTCTTCTGATCCAGTTCTCTGCGTATGGCCTGGGAAAGCAGTGGAAGATGGCCCAAATCCTTGGGCCCTTTCACTCGTGTGGGAGACCCAGAAGCTCCTGGCTTCGGCCTGGCCCAGCCCCAGCCATTGGGGCCATTTGGGGGGTGAACCAGCAGATGGAAGACCTCTCCCTCTGCCTCTGCCTGTCTGTAACTCTGCCTTTCAAATAAATAAATCTTTTAAATTCATTTTTTAAAAAGATCATTTTGGTGTAAAAAGATTGTGACATTCATTCATAGTTTTTTCATAATATATTTTTTTTCGATGAGCTTTTTTTGTAAGATTTACTTTATTTATTTGAAAGGCAGAGTTAGAGAAAGAGCACGCACTTCCATCTGCTGGTTTACTCCCCAGATAGACACAACAGATAGGGCAGGGCTGGGCCAGGCCCAAGTCACAAGCCTAGAACCCCATCTGGGTCTCCCATGTGGGTGGCAGGGACCCAAGGACTTGGGCCATCTTCCACTGCTTGTACAGGCACATAAGTAGGAAGCTGGACTGGAAGTGGAGCAGCTGAGACTCGAACCAGTGTCCATATGGGATGCCAGTGTTCGAGGCAGCAGCTTAACTCCCTGCACTACAATGCTGGCCCCATGAGTGGTCATTTAAGACCTTTATGATTTCTTTGCCTTTTCTTATTTTACTCACAGTTTTGAGGATATTCTTGTTAGTATTGTGTTAAGGCTTAGCCAGCGACTAACACAGAGGCCTGCTGTGGGTGTTGGTTCATATAGCAGATTTAGCTTGGACATAGAGAACTTTCTGTAGCTAATTATCTCAGGATGGTAAGATTATTGTTCATTTTAAAATCTTATGTCTGTATTTCTCATTTTGTACAAATATAATTTTCATTAATTTTTAAAAGTCATTCTTAAATTTTTTAGCATATTTTTGATAACATTCCATAACAAAGAGAAGTCACTAAACTTTAGGTAGGAAGGTTTCTTCTCTTCTTATGATTAGTTACACAGTATCTTCCAGTCTAGGTTAGCCTAAATGCTTCAGTAATAGATACTTAAATCTAATTAGATAGTCAGCTTTATTTAATCTTTTTAATAATCTAGATTAGAAGCTCAATGAAAAAAGAAAATATTTGATGCCTACAGAAATGAGAGTTCAGAAAGAACAGCAGTACATAATGCTAACAAAATCTATGTTGTGGCTCATAAGGAATCTAGATTTGTACTGTTTAGGGAACAGGAAATCTCCACTAGAGAAGTGATGTGTGTTGCAGAAATGTGAGCGAAGGTGGGGTGTGTCTTTTGTAAATGATGAAATCAGGAGATGACAAACTAGTTTGCTAAGTCATAGTCGTAACCACTCCCTGGAGAGCAATTACTCTCATTACTTGGCTTACCTGTTAAGTATCACCTTTGGAAGGAGACAATGTAAATCCCATGGGTTTCCTCACCAGGCAAAGTGTTATGCTGCTGGTATGCCCCTCTTTAAATACCACTGAGCAGTGACTGGAGGACTCTTACAGTTAGGGGTGTCCTCATGGCTATTAATTCACTGTCATTCAGCCTGTTCACATGTCATCTAGCCTAGTCACAAACACATTTTCACTTTAAGGCAGAGTACAATTCTAATTTACAACATTGTCACAACTGTGAAATTGGTATTACAAAATCCACTTCTTAGTAAGAAAGACAATTTGAAAGTCAAGAGTTTTTAGTGTGAGAAGCCTGAGAAAATGCAGGTGGCTCAGTGGACAGTGCTGATGCAAAACCAATGATTCAATACCCCTTTAAACGTTACCTGTTGTCCAATGTGGCATAAAGAGCAGCTGTGCAGGCTTTTTGAAGACCATTCTTTATATCTAGTAAGGACTAAGGGAAAATACCAAGAAGTTGGTAACCTGACATAGTTTCAGTTTGGGAGTTTATTTAGAATTGCCATCAGTGAAGTCTTCCAAGCAACACTGGCCTGTGTGAGTTTGCAAATAGCCCAATCCATTCATCTGTATAGGTCCATTTTCAGTTTTTGTTATAACTAAGTATCTGAGGCTGGCTGATATGCTATAAAGAAAAGAGGTTTACTTAGCTCACAGATTCTGGAGGCTGAAAATCCAAGGTTGGGCAGCCCCATCTGTTCCACCTCTGGTGAGGAAGGCCTCAGGGCAGATGGCATCACAGTGGTGGGAGTAACTGTGAGAATGGTCACAAGGTAAGACAGGAAGCCAGAGAGATTCAGGGGTCAGGCTCCCTCACTTACAACAACTGACACCTGTAGGAGCTAACCAGCATCCCGTGAGAACTAAATCTTTTCTGAGTGCTGCACTTGCAATGACTTAATCACTTTCCCACTGGGCCCTACCTCGTAGAGATTCCACTGAAGACCAAGCTTTCAACACATGAACCCTCATCCCACATCCAAACCATAGCACTATCCAGATGCAAAGAAGCATTTAGAGACATTCAGTCTCAAAAGAAGGGTAATTTGCTTTCATTTACACATTATCTATTAACTTCTTTACCAAAATGTAACCTTCCCTGGGTATGTACAGCATACATAAAAATTTTTATACTCTAAGAAGTCATTTTAGGGGGCCAGCGCTCTGCTTTGGTCTGGGAAAGCAGTAGAAGATGGCCCAAGTCCTTGGGCCCCTGCACCCACGTGAGGTGAGAGATCCAGAGAAAGCTCCTGGCTCCTGGCTTTGGATCAGCACAGCTCTGGCCATTGCGGCCAACTGGGGAGTGAACCATATAGATAAAAGACCTCTCTCTTTCTCTCTCTCTCTCTCTGCCTGTCTTCTCTCTGTGTAACTTTAACTTGCAAATAAAAATAAATAAATCTTTTTAAAAAGTCAGTTTAGTAGGAAAAACAAAGAGCTCCTAGACCATTCAGTTAATACAGTGATGGAAATGTGCATAGGAGCCGGCGCTGTGGCTCAATAGGCTAATCCTCCGCCTTGCGGCGCCAGCACACCGGGTTCTAGTTCCGGTCAGGGCGTCGGATTCTGTCCCAGTTGCCCCTCTTCCAGGCCAGCTCTCTGCTGTGGCCAGGGAGTGCAGTGGAGGATGGCCCGAGTGCTTGGGCCCTGCACCCCATGGGAGACCAGGAGAAGCACCTGGCTCCTGGCTTCGGATCAGCACGGTGCGCTGGCCGCAGCGGCCATTGGAGGGTGAACCAACGGCAAAAGGAAGACCTTTCTCTCTGTGTCTCTCTCTCACTGTCCACTCTGCCTGTAAAAAAAAAAAAAAAAAAAAAAAAAAAAAAAAAAAAAAAAGTGCATAGGGTTACATGTGCATATAGTTACACAAGGGGCACATAGCAGGTGTGGGTGAGTTGAAGAAAGCTAAGGAGCAATGAAGTCATTGTTCTGGAGTAGGCACCTGGATCGGAAGTGGAACATTGGAACTCATCATTATGATGTATTCAGACTTTCAGAACTATAATAATGATTTAGACTAGTTTTCATTTGAACAGGGTCTATTTATATATATTCTGACAGTCTTAAGAAAAAACCTTCATCTTTCCACTTCAACTCAGAGTTCCAACAACACCTCAAAAAGGGGTCATATTTTGACATGTAGACCGGCACACACATTCTGAGACACACACACTTCACAGTCACCTACATAAAACCAAGTGAGGCAAGAGTTCATCAGCTATGGGGCTGGCGTTATAGCATAAAAGGTAAGGCTGCCCCTGCACAGGTGCTGACAGCCCATATGGTCTCCGGTTTGAGTTCTAGCTGCTGCACTTCAGATCTGGCTCTCTGCTATGGCCTGGGAAAGCAGTGGAAGATGGCCCAAGTCCTTGGGCTCCTGCACCCACATGGGAGACCCAGAAGAAACTCCTGGCTTCGGATCTGTACAGCTCCAGCCATTCCAGCCATCTGGAGAGTGAGCTAGTGGAACAAAGACCTCATTCTCTGCCTCTGCCTCTCTGTAACTCTGCCTTTCAAATAAATAAATAAATCTTAAAAAAAAAAAAAGCTCATCAGCCAGATCATAATGTGTACATAAAAGTGCCCTAATACTTCTACTTTAGTAAAAATAACAGATCCCTGTCTTTATGTGTTCCCTTATATTAGGGATAATTCCAGCTATCTGCCGTGAATCTCAGGGTACTGCCTGACTGTCATGCACGAGAATCTTTGCTACTCCAACAATTGCACAGTTGTGTTACTTCTATTTTTGTTTTTGCCACATCAATTCTGTCATAACGGTACTTGAAATAGAGGTGGTCTGTCATTCTGCTAGCTTGCAGTTTAAAAGGCTAAATGATACATTAAGAAATCAATAATTTTATAAATAATTTCTAAGATGTATACTTACCATATTTTCTGACTAGTTTTATTTATTTAGACTTTTCTACTATTTGTGTTCCTGGGTGAAATTACCTTGTCTACTGCTGCTTGCAGTGACTGTGGTGCTTTTACTTCTTTTCAGATGACATTATCTTCATGTCAGATTTTCTAGTTTTAATTATCACTGCCTCTAGTTTTTTTTTTTTTAATATTTATTTACTTGAAGGTAGAGTTAAAGAGAGAGAAGAGAGAGAAGAGACAGAGAGAGATCTTCCATCTGCTGGTTCACTCCCTAAATTACTGAAGCCAGGAGCCAGAGCTTTTTCTGGTCTCCCATGTGGGTGCAGGGGTCCAGGGACTTGGGCCATCCTCACTGCTTTCCCAGGCACATTAGCAGGGAGCTGGATCGAAAGTGCAGCAGCCTGGACTTGAACCAGTGCCCATATTGCATGCCAGCACTGCAGGCCATGGCTTAACCCACTGCACCACAGTGTTCCTCTAGTTTTTAAAGAAGTCATTGCATGCACAGTATTGAGTATGTCTTTAACTCTGTTCAGTCACTGAACTTTTCCTAAAATGTATTTTGATTTGATCAGCCCTCAAATTTTGCTGTTGCCCATGAGTGATTTTGCTGTATAACTTCAGCAGTGTTTTGCTCCTGAACTGGTCCACATTGCATTTGTCTGCATCATCTACCACATGCACCAACCTTCTGAGTCATCTGGAATTAGGTATCCTCCCTGCTATTAACTGTGTACTGTTTAAACTTCCCCAGTTGCCGCCTGTCTCCTCTCTTTTTTAATTCAACACCACGTGAATTAAACTTAGCTTGGTTACTTTCAGCCCATATATCCTGATGCAGCAGGTAGTTGCCAACTCTTGAAACTAATAGGTTTGTCTAGAAGTTGACACTTCTTATTCCCACTGATCTTAAATATTTGACATTATACAAATTCAAAAGGCAAGATTATACCTTTTTTTGGTCAAGAAGCCCTTTCTCCATTGATAATATATCAGTCTAAACAAAAAAAAAAAATTTGTACCACACCTCAGAAAACAAGTTAGTTTCCTAGTAGTGCCAAGTAGGAAGAAAGTTGAATTTTTATGGTGGAGAGACCACCAACACCAAGGGATTTGCTGGACGACTCCAGTATATGTGACAAAGACAACGCCATTCCATGCCTAAATGAGCAGCTAGGACATTTGCCTAGTTGGAGATGGGACATCTGGTTTCTACACTTTCAACATGGGCATGAGAAAAGCCTCGCATCCCCAAAAGTTGTCCAAAAGGGTTGGCATTGTGGTGCAGTGAGCCAAGCTGCCACCTGCAATGCCAGCATTCTGTATCTGAGCCCCAGTTCACTTCTTGGCTACTCTGTTTCTGATCCAGTTCCCTACTAATGCACATGGAAAGGAGCAGGAAGACGGCTCAAGTGCCACCCTTGTGGAGACACAAATGGCACTCCAGGGTCCTGGCTACAGCCTAAACCACCTCTGGCTGTTGCAGCCATCAAGAGATTGAATCAGCAGATGGAAGATCTCACTCTTGCTCTCAATCTCCCTTTCAAATAAAAACATAAATTAAAAAAAAAACGTTGTCTAAGAAAAACCAGTATTTATCCAACTTATGTGATGGAAATAATAGGAAACAGAGCCTCAAATCCAGCATCAGAATCCAGAAGGTACCTTAGATATTATCTTATCTACCACCCTTATTTTAGTGTGAGAAAACTGAAGGCCAGATCATTTAAGGGATTGACCTAAGGCCCTGTATTCAGGTTAATGATAGATTCAGAACTAGAACCAGGTCGTTCTGGCTTCATTTCAGTAGACCTATGACTGACGAGTAAACTTGACCGCACAGTTTGAACCCATGTTCTAAAAGGCATTTTATATCCAGCTCATGAATGTCTCTTTCTCAAAAAGTCAGGTAAGCATGTTGAAATATTGTGAAAAGAAAGCACTAGTTATGAATTGGGAAGAAATACCTGCACAGACTTGCTAAGTGGAAATATTTGGCTTCCTCAAGACAAAGAGTCTCAGTCATGAGGTTAAAGTCACCAGCTGAGAACGACAACTATTTTTGGAAGCAGTAGGCTGAAATTAGAACTTAAAGAGTTTACAGAAAATTTAATTTGGAGCTATCTCACAACATTGGGAGTTATTTTGGGGTTTGTTTTTGGGTTTCTTTTTTTTAAAAAAAAAAAGATTCATTTTATTTATTTGAAAGGAAGAGACAGAGAAAGATCTTCCATCTGCTGGTTCACTCCTCATATGGCTGCAACAGCTGGGGCTGTGCCAGGCAAAAAGCCAGGAGCCAAGAACTCCATCCATATCTCCCACATTGGTGCCAGGGGCCCAAATATTTGGGCTGTCTTCCACTGCTTTCCCAGGTGCATTGTTGAGGTGGAGCATCTGGGATTCGAACCAACAGAGGTCTCTGCTTGCTTCTACTAAAATAAAGACATTTTCTTTGAAAAAGAACAGAATTCCACTTATATTAGCATCAAAAATTAGGAGCCGGTGCCATGGTGCAGTGGGTTAATCCTCCGCCTGTGGCGCCAGCATCCCATATGGCACCAATCCTAGTCCCAGCTGTTCCTTTTCCAATCTGGCTCTCTGCTATAGCCTGGGAAAGCAATAGAAGATGGCCCAAGTGCTTGGGCCCCTGTACCCGCATGGTAGACCAAGAAGAAGCACCTGGCTCCTGGCTTTGGATTGGCACAGCTCCAAAAGTTGTGGCCATTTGGGGAGTGAACCAACAAAAGGAAGACCTTTCTCTCTGTCTTTCCCTCTCACTGTCTGTAACTCTACCTCTCAAATAAATAAATAAAAATCTTTAAAAAAATAATAAAACACTTAGGAATAGATTTAACATAAGAAGTTCAAGACTGGCACACTGAACATTATTGAAAGGAATCAAAGACCACAGTAACTGAAAAGACATGGGTTCAGGGACTTAATGTGGGTAGGGTGGTAGTATTTTCCAACCTGATTTGCATATTTATTACAATTTTTATCAAGTCCCAACCAGCTTCTTGCAAAAATGAACAAACTCATTGTAAAATTAATACAAACATGCAAGGGGCCAAGAAAAGTCAAATGATCTTGAAAAAAAAAAGAACAAAGTTGGAGGAATCACACTTTCCAATTTGAATGCTATAATAATCAAAAGAATATTGGGGTGCTGGCACTGTGCCATAGCTGGTAAAGCCACCACCTGCTGAGCTGGCATCCCATATGGACACTGGTTTGAGTCCCAGCTGCTCTACTTCAAATCCATCTCTCTGCTATGGCCTGGGAAAGCAGTAGGAGATGGCCCAAATGCTTGGGCCCCTGCACCCGCGTGGGAGACCAGGAAGAAGCAACTGGCTCCTGGCTTCGGATCGGCACAGCTCCAACCGTTGTGGCCATTTGGGGAGTGAACCAGCAGAAGGAAGACCTTTCTCTCTGTCTCTGCCTCTCACTGTCTGTAACTCTACCTCTCAAATAAAATCTAAAAAAAAAAAAAGTTTAAAAAAATTTTGACTCAAAATGAAGTAAAGACCTAACTGTAAAATGCACAGTACAAACTTAAGAGGAAAACATATGAGTAAATCTTCATGTCTTTGTCCTTGATTTAGTAACAGTTTCTTTACTAAGACAGCAGAATGAGAGACAACAGAATAAAAAACCAGGTAAACTAGACTACATGAAAATTTAATGTACTTCATATGAGGCTATTCAGAAAAAATAGACAAGCCACAGAATGGGAGAAAATATTTATAAATCATGTATCTGATAAGAGTCTAGTATCCAGGGCCGGCGCTGTGGCTCAATAGGCCAATCCTCCGCCTGCGGCACTGGCACCCCAAGTTCTAATCCTGGCTGGGGCACTGGATTCTGTCCCAGTTGCTCCTCTTCCAGTCCAGCTCTCTGCTGTGGCCCAGGAGTGCAGTGGAGGATGGCCCAAGTGCTTGGGCCCTGCACCCACATGGGAGACCAGAAGAAGCACCTGGCTCCTGGCTTCCGATCAGCGCGGTACGCCCGCCGCAGTGTGCCGGCTGCGGAGGCCATTGGAGGGTGAACCAACGGAAAAGGAAGACCTTTCTCTCTGTCTCTCTCTCTCTCTCACTGTCCACTCTGCCTGTCAAAAAAATTTTTTTTAATTAAAAAAAATTTAAAGAGACTAGTATCCAGAATATATAAAGAACACTTATGACGCAATAATAAAAAGACAACCCAATTTAAAAATTGGCAAAGATAGGAATGTACATTTCTCTAAAGAAGATGCACAATGGCCAATTTGCCCATAAAAAGATGGCTCAGTATCATTAGCCATTAGAGAAATGCAAATCAAAGCCACAATGATATACAGTGCATACCAACTAGAGTGGCTATAATAAAAAAAATTTTTTTAAAGAAGACAATACCAAATTGTGGTGAGAACCCTTATCAACACTTCTGGTGATATAAACTGGTACAGCTGCTTTATAAAACTATTTGACAGTTTTTCAAAAAGTTAGACACAGAACTCTACTACTAAGTGTGTGCCCAGGAAAACTGAAAGCACACATCTGGGGCCAGCACTCTGGAATAGCGGGTAAAGCTGCTGCCTGCAGTGCCAGCATCCCATATGGGTGCCAGTTCAAGTCCAGGCTGCTCCATTTCCAATCTAGCTCCCTGATGAAGTACCTGGGAAAGCAATGGAGGATGGCCCAAGTGCTTGGGCCCCTGCACACACATGGGAGACCAGGAAGAAGTTCCTGGCTCCTGGCTTCAGATCAGCCCAGCTCCGGCCATTGCAGCCAACTGGGGATTGAACCAGTGGATGGAAGACCTCTCTCTCTGCCTCTGCCTCTCTGTAACTCCACCTTTCAAAAAAAAAAAAAAAAAAAAAAAAAAAAAAAAAAAAAAAACAATAAATCTTTGAAAATAATAAATAAATGAAAGCTGCTACTATTTGTTTTGTTTGGAGAAGATGAAATGGATAAAGGTCAACATAATGAGCTTCAGCTATTGATCTCTACATATCATTCCTTACTAGAAGCTTCAGGAAGTCCTGGAGAAATGGCTGATTCTGCATCTAAAGCAGGGAATATAAAAGGCAGCCTGGGAAACTTAAAAAAAAAAAAAAGCAAAGACGTTTTTAAAGGTAGAGTGTATTAAAGGGACACAGGAGCAGCTGGGGCAATGATTGGCCAAAGCTGAGAAGATTTATTGACACCCATTACTAGAAAATTGTTAATTATGGGGAAAGAATTAAGCATTTAGCTTACCTTCCCAGTAAGAAATCTATTTTAGGAGGCAAACATTTGCCTACCAGTTAAAATGCCCTAATCCCATATTGGAGTGTCTGGGTTTGACCCCAGGCTCCAGTTCCTGACTCCAGCTTCCTGTTAATGCAGACCCTGAGAGGCAGTGGTGATGGCTCAAGTAGTTAAGTCCTGCCATACACATGGGAAACTAGACTGAGTTCCCAGCTCTTGGCTCAGCTTGATCTAGCCCCAGGTATTGCAGGCATTTGGAAAATGAACCATTGGATGGTAGCTCCATCTATCTCTCAAATTTAAAAAAAAAATGTATTTTGGGGTACCAAAACATCTCCAATTGATGAAAGAAAAGTTGCTCCTTAGAGAAGAATGCCAGCTAATAATTGTAGAACAAATTACACAACTGAGGAATTCAAGCTTTGCCAGCACTTAAGAAATAATGATCCAGACAAGATTATCTGTAGATGCCAAACCATTAATTGAAAGTCTGATGGAGAATTTTACACTTGCATAATGCCAAACTATTATCCTACAGTGAACGTAATTGTTGGAGGGAAGCTGTCACCACCTTAACACAGAGATCACTCTTAGGTAGTGCTGATTGTAACAGAAACACACAGCATGTTCTTGTTGGTGTGAGGCAATCTGAAGTAAACAGGATTGCCTATGAAACTATTCTCATCAAAATATTTAAAATCAATCCAGTCAAGACTTACAGATTACAGAAGCTGTGGGGAAGAGAGGAATGGGGCACGTGCTGTCAAGAGGAAACCATCAGTGAACATGGGAGTATACACATTCTATGGGACAGCTGTGCTGCCCTAACTTTCAAAAATAACATCTGTCCTTATTTTAACTTTGATTTAAAAGATGGTGCATGGTGGTACAGTGAATTAAGCCACTGCTCACAATGCCTGCATGCCATATCATGGTCCAGGCTGCTCTGCTTTCCAACCAGCTCCCTGCTAATGCACCTGAGAAAGCAGCAGAGGATAGCCTAAGTACTTGGGCCCCTGACACCCACATGGGAAACCCGTCCTGAATGGAGGTCCAGGTTCCTGGCTTTGGCCTGGCACAGCTCTGGCCACGTGGCCATCTGGGGAGTAAACCAGCAGATGGAAGATTCCCCTTCACCCGCAGAGTCCTTTAAATAAATAAAATTTTAAAGTCCATTTTACTAAAAATAAATAAATAAAGGAAAACCACTATGGGAAATACATGGAGATCAAGTTGATTAGGCTTTCCATGAGAAAATAAATTTTGCGTGAACTAGAACATTCTACTTACATTGTTTACACTTTGAAAGATCAGGGTGACATCATACTTGTATAAACACGGTCTACTTTCCAAGGATTTATCTTGATTAGAAAAGTTTGGGGCCAGCGCTGCAGCATAGCGGGTTAAACCACCACCTACAGCACTGGCATCCCATATGGGCACTGGTTTGAATCCCAACTGCTCTACTTCTGATCCAGCTCCCTGCTAATGTGCCTGGGAAAGCAGTGGAAGATGGCCCTAGTCCTTGGGCTCCTGCACCCACGTGGGAAACCTGGAAGAAACTCCTGGCTCCTGACTTTGTACTGGCCCAGCTCCAGCCATCCTGGTCATTGGTGAGTGAATCAGCAGATAGAAGATGTCTCTCTCTCTCTCTCTCTCTTTCTCTCTTTCTCTCTTTCTCTCTTTCTCTCTTTCTCTCTCTCTCTCTCTCTCTCTCTCTCTCTCTCTCTCTCTCTCTCTCTCTCTCTCTCTCTGCCTCTCTCTGTAACTCTGCCTTTCAAGTAAAATAAATAAATCTTTTTTAAAAAGTTCGAAATGTTCCCATTTTTACTAACAGCACTCAGCTGTTGAAAGCACTGAATGAACTATCTAATGAAGATCATTAACCAAACCTCCTCTTTCCCTTTCTAAGAGGCAGTCTTGACAAAATTTCATCATAAGATTTAAAATATAAACAGTTTTTAAAAATTTGAGAGACAGAAAAGCAGAGATTTCTCACCTGCCAGTTCTCTTCCCAGATACACACAACAGCCTGTAGCTGGGTCCAAAGCCTGGAGCCAGGAACTCAGTCCAAGTCTCCCATATCAGTGGCAGGAACCCAGTAACTTAAGCCATCACCTGCTGCTTCCCAGGTCCGCATTAGTAGGAAGCTGGAGTCAGGAGCTAGAGATAGGAATCAAACCTAGGTACTCTCATATGGGACGTGGGTGTCTTAATCATTAGGCCAGATGCCGGCCCCACCTGAGAGGATTTTTTATCTATACAATGACGCAACCTCCCCTCATTTACATGAATAGTTTATGTTCTGTATCTTCTTGTGGGCCCCTAATGACTTGATTTGAACACAAGGCTGTCCAGAGCCCTCTACTGTGTGGGCAGGTTCTCGTCAAGCTCCAATCTTGTCTTCCAATCTTCCCTTCCTTTGAATCAGCACTTCTCAAAGTGTGGTCACCAGACCAGCAGCCTTAGTATCACTGGAAACTTCTCAGAAATACACATTCTCAGACCTACTGAGTCAGGAACTGGGAGCAAGCCCAGCACTGTTGTAACAAACCCCTCAGATGATTCTAATGCCTATTCAAGTTTGAGAATCACTGTTAGCAAAATGCAGCCCTTACACCAGGAACATCCCCATTACCTGGCAGCTTACGGGCAACGTAAACTCATGGGCCCCAAGCCTGGAGTCTCTGACTTACCATGCTTCTCCCCGGGAGTCTTAGCACACCGAAGGTTGAGAATCACTGCTCTAAATTTCTCAAGGCTCCGCTCTATGGTTTTTTTTGTTGTTGTTGCTTTTTTTTTTTTTTTTTTTTTTTTGACAGGCAGAGTGGACAGTGAGAGAGAGACACAGAGAGAAAGGTCTTCCTTTGCTGTTGGTTCACCCTCCAATGGCCGCCGTGGCCGGCGCACTGTGCTGATCCGATGGCAGGAGCCAGGTACTTATCCTGGTCTCCCATGGGGTGCAGGGCCCAAGGACTTCGGCCATCCTCCACTGCACTCCTTGGCCACAGCAGAGAGCTGGCCTGGAAGAGGGGCAACCGGGACAGAATCCGACCCCCCGGCCGGACTAGAACCCGGTGTGCCGGCGCCGCAAGGCGGAGGATTAGCCTAGTGAGCCGCGGCGCCAGCCAGCTATATGGTTCTTAAAGCAATGAAGTGATGAGCCTGTCATGAGTGGAGCCAAACAGACTAGATCAGTTCTTGATTGCTTCAGGCCTTTCAGGCAACACAGGTCCATTTGAGTCCATGATTTCAAGCTGCTTTTAACGATGACTCACATTAAGAAATGCATTTTTGGGGGGCTGGTGATATGGCATAGTGGGTAAAGTCGCTGCCTGTAGCACCAGCATCCCATATGGGCACCAGTTCAAGTCACAGCTGCTCCACTTCTGATTTAGCTCTCTGCTATGGCCTGGGAAAGCAGAAGATGGCCAGCGTTCTTGGGCTCCTGCATCCAAGTGGGAGACCCAGATGAAGCTCCTTGCTCCTGCCTTCGGATCAGCTCAGCTCCAGCCGTTGTGCACATCTGGAAGCAAACCAGTGGATGTAGACCCTTCTCTCTGTCTCTCCTCTCTGTGTCTATAACTCTACCTTTCAAATAAATAAATCTTTTTTTTAAAAAAAAAAAAAAAAAGCATTTTCGGGGCCGGCGCCATGGCTTACTTGGGTAATCCTCTGCCTGCGGCGCCAGCATCACTTATGGGTGCCAGGTTCTAGTCCTGGTTGCTCCTCTTCCAGTCCAGCTCTTTGCTGTGGCCTGGGAAGGCAGTGGAGGATGGCCCAAGTGCTTGGGCCCCTGCACCCACGTGGGAGACTCAAAAGAAGCTCCTGGCTCCTGGCTTCAGATCGGCACAGCTACAGCCATTGCGGCCATCTGGGGAGTGAACCAGCGGATGGAAGACCTGTCTCTCTCTCTCTACCTCTCTCTGTAACTGTGTCTTTCAAATAAATAAACCTTTAAAAATATATAAAAAATAGTAAATAAATAAATAAAAAATACCACTTTGCTATACTGATGACTTCAAACTGAGGACTTCTAGGGAACAGCAAATGCTGGGAAGAAGCTTTCTCTGACCTTCCCTGATGTTAAGACAGGTACCCCAAAAGGAACTCAGTTTCCTGAATCTCTTCCCCAAGAATCTCACCAATTAGGGAAGATTAAATCCTAGCACAGGAGGAGAAACACAAGGGACACCACACCAAATATCTTTGTAACAAGTGGTCACCTATTCTCCTGAGGGTGCATCCATCCTTCCAGGAGTCAGTTACGTTCCCCTAATTGCCTACCTCCCCCTTGCCTATGAAGAGGTTATGCAAGCCTCTAAATCTCAGCATTCACTCTTCTTGCACATGGTGTCCCCATGTATATAATAAGTGTGTAGTCCTCCCTCCTTATCTGCATTTTTGCTTTCCATGGTTTCAGTTGGTTATAGACAGCCACAGTCCAAAAAATAAAAATTAAAAACTCCAGACATAAACAGTGCATAAGGTTAAATTGACATTCTGAATAGCATGATGAATTCTCTGGCCACATAGTATATACCACATTCACAAGGCTTTTATTACTGTCTATTGTTATAATTGTCCTATTTTACTACTAGTAATTGTTGTTAACCTCTTACTGTGCCTAATTTTTAAATTGGACTTTGTCACAGGTATGCATAGGAAAACGCAGTGCCTGTGGGGTTCAGTGCTACCTATGGTTCCAGACATCTCTGGAACCTTGGAGGATATTCCCCAAGGATAAGGAGCAAGATGACTATATATCTTTTCTCCTGTTAATCTGCCTACTGTTGGTTACTTAGAGGTCTCAATTTTGAAACCCTCAGAGGGTAGAGGGAAAGTCTTCCATCATTTCAAGTTCTCAAAGAAAGGCAGAGCCTCATCTTGGTTTAAAAGCTAAGCTTAGATCTAAGCTAATAATAAGAAATGCAGGCAAAACAAAGTGAAGGTTGAAATTAAAGGCACAAAGATGCAGCAAGCAATTACAGAAACGGAAAGCAGAAGTAATAAGAATTAAGGTCGAGGCTGGCGCCGTGGCTCAATAGGCTAATCCTCCGCCGGCGGCACCGGCACACTGGGTTCTAGTCCCGGTCGGAGCACTGGATTCTGTCCCTGTTGCCCCTCTTCCAGTCCAGCTCTCTGCTGTGGCCCGGGAGTGCAGTGGAGCATGGCCCAAGTCCTTGGGCCCTGCACCCGCATGGGAGACCAGGAGAAGCATGTGGATCAGCGCGGTGCACCGGCTGCTGTGCACCGGCCGCAGCGGCCATTGTGGGGGTTGGACCAATGGAAAAGGAAGACCTTTCTCTCTGTCTCTCTCTCTCACTGTCCACTCTGCCTGTCAAAAAAAAAAAAAAAAAAAGAATTAAGGTCAAAAGCATCAATGTAGGGCCAGTGCTGTGGCCCCCAGTATGCCACACCACCTGCCCCCAATAAATAAATATTTAAATGAAGAAAAGCATTAACCTAAATAGTATGCCATATCATATCACACAAGTAATGAAGGCGATTCAAAAGTTACAAGACTATACACTAAATAAACAAAACAATAGGGAAGAAAGTTAACAATGCAATGTGCAATGAATAAAAATTAATTAACTGAGGTTCATGTTGTGGCTCAATGAGTCAAGCTGCCACCTGCAATGTTGGCATCCCATATAGGCGCCAGTATCCTGCTCCCTGCTAACTTCCCTGATGGGAAAGCAGCAGAAGATAACCCAAATGCTTGGGCCCCTGCCACCCATGCGGGAGATCAGCATGAGGCTCCTGGCCCCTGGCTTCAGTCTGGCCTAGCTCAGCCCCAGCTGCTGTGGCCTTTTGGGGAGTGAACCATAGGATAGAAGCGGTATGTTAGAGGTATGTTAGTTATGCAAGTGAGAGTCAAGTATGCAGTTGAATTCAAGTGGAAAGTGTTAGTTTGAGATATAAATTGGAAAGATAACATACAAATGGTATCTGTCTTGGTCTGCTCAGGTTGCTAACAAAATAACATATAAGTGCCTCAAACAATTAAAAAAAATTTTTTTGACAGGCAGAGTGGACAGTGAGAGAGAGACAGAGAGAAAGGTCTTCCTTTACCATTGGTTCACCTTCCAATGGCTGCTGCGGCCGGTGCACCGTGTTGATCCGAAGCCGGGAGCCGGGTGCTTCTCCTGGTCTCCCATGGGGTGCAGGGCCCAAGCACTTGGGCCATCCTTCACTGCACTCCCGGGCCACAGCAGAGAGTTGGACTGGAAGAGGGGCAACTGGGACAGAATCTGGCTCCCCGACTGGGACTAGAACCCGGGGTGCCGATGCCGCAGGCGGATGATTGGCCTAATTGAGCGGCAGAGCCGGCTAAACAATTAAAATTCATTCTCATAATTCTGGAAGCTGGATATTTTTAAAAAACAAAAAGGATTTATTTATTTATTTATTTATTTGAAGGAAGAGTTACAGAGAAAGAAGGAGAGACAGAGATCTATCTTCCAACTGCTGGTGCACTCCCCAAATGGCCACACTGGCCAGGATCAGGCCAGACTGAAGCCAGGAGCCAGGACCTTCTTCCAGGTCTCCCATGTGGGTGCAGGGGCCCAAGCACTTGGGCCATTTTCCACTGCTTTCCCAGGCACATCAGGAGGGAGCTGGATCAGAAGTGGAATAGCCAGGACTTGCATTGGCTCCCATTTGGGATGCCAAAACCCCAGGCATCAGGTTAACCCACTGCGACAAAGCAGCCCCCTGAAGCTAGAACTCTTGAGGTCAGGTGCCAGCATGTTCAAGTTCCTGGCTGGCAGACAGCTGCCTCCCCACTGTGTCCTCACATAGCCTTTTCTTGGTGCTTGTACATTAAAGAAAGATCTTTCTTTCTCTCTCTCCCTCCCTCTACCTCCCCCTCTCATTCATGCCTCCCTACTCCTCCTTTTCCCCCCTCACTTCCTTCCTCTCATCTCTCCCTCTCACCCTCCACCAAGGTCACCAATCCTATAAATTAAAATACTCTACCCTTATAACCTCATTTAACCATATGTACCTCTTGAAAGCCCCATCTCCAGATATAATCATGTTGGGGATTATGGCTTCAACATATTAATTTGGGGGAAGGGGCAGGAAACAATTCATAGCATTACGTAAAGCCATGAGACTGGATGAGATAACCAAGAAAATGAGTAAAGATAGGAAAGAAAAATGGCTCGAGAACTAAGCCATGGACACATAACATTCAGAAATCAGAGACATGAGCAGAAAGGGGACTGAGAAGGAGAAATTAAGGAGGTGTAAGAAATTTCACCCACTTGGTGGACACTTGGACAGTATATATTACAAATGTATGTGCAACTCTGGCCTGGAATCTCTACCCTTGGGAAGTTACCCACCAGAAATAGATGCTATTTCTACCATGTAGTATGTACGAGAATGCGCATAGTGCCTTTATTCAAAATTGCGCCAAACGGTCAACAATGCAAACGTTCATCAACAAATGAATATTTATCAGGACTAGAAACTTATAGTACATGCATGTAATAGACTACTGTACAGGACTGAAAAGGATAAATCTCATGGACACCTTGATTTGCAAAGGAAGCCAGACACAAAAGAAAGATCACTGCATGATTCCATCAGCTAAAACTCAACTATGGAAGAGAGGTCAAATTGTTGTTGGCTGTGTGGAGCCTAATGTGTAGTAAAGAACTAACCTCAGGGCTGACATCTGGCACAACGGGTCACCATTTGGACACCTGTATCCCTTATGGAAGTTCTTGGTTTCAAGTCCCAGCTCTGCTTCTAATCCAGCTTCCTGCTAATGCATATTGGGAAGCAGCAGGTGATGACTCAAGTACTTGGGTCCCTACCGCTCATCTAGGAGACCGCATTGAGTTCTGGACTGACAGTGTGATTTATGACAGGGGCAGCACAATGTCACACTTAATCTCTGGAGGGACTGGAGGCTAAGGACTACCATATAGGCTGTCAACCATATCCATGTAAAGAAGCCCATACAAAACACTCTTCTTGCCAGCGCCGTGGCTCTCTAGACTAATCCTCTGTCTGCGGCGCCGGCACCCCGGGTTCTAGTCCCTGTCAGGGGCTGGATTCTGTCCCGGTTGCTCCTCTTCCAGTCCAGCTCTCTGCTGTGGCCAGGGAGTACAGTGGAGGATGGCTCCTGGCTACGGATCAGCGCGGTGCGCCGGCCGCAGCACGCTGCCAGAGTGGTCACGGTGGGGGTGTGTGTGTGTGAACCAATGGAAAAGGAAGACCTTTCTCTCTGTCTCTCTCTCTCACTGTCCACTCTGCCTGTCAAAAAAAAAAAAAAAAAAAAAAAAAAAAAAAAAAAAAACACTCTTCCTGGGCACCAAAGTGCAGTGAGCTTCCCTGGTGAGCAGTAGTTAGTGTCCATTGCCACATGCTGCTGCCTGCCTGAAGAAGTTGGTGCTGTCCCTGAGTCCACAGGGACAGGAAACTGGAAGCCCCACCCTTGTCCAGAATGCTCTTGTACTTCTTCCTTTGACAGAATTTAATCTGTATTGGATGGCAACCCTCAGTGAAACTGCTTTCAGTGGGTAACATGAGCCCTTCCAGTGAGCTGTCTAAATTAAGGGCCCTCTTTGGGACCTCCAAGCCTATCACTTAATGACTGGGATGGGATTCAATATAGCTTGCTAGGGAGCTACAATTGTTATGTGCTTTGATGCAGGGGTGGTTTCATGGGTATGTACATATAGAGGAAGTCACTGAACTGTACACTTAATACTTGCATAGATTACTGCAGGTGTTTTATAAAGCAGTTTTTAGACTACCAAAATAAAAACAAGAACAAAACTCAGAGTGGTTTCCAAATGCTGAGGGGTACACTGTGTCCCCCAAAAGGTATGTAGAAGTCCTAGCCCCCAGTACTTGTGAATGTGACCTTATTTGGAAACAGGGCTTTACAAGTGTAATCAAGCTAAAATGAGGTCATACTGGATTAAGGCGAACTCTAATCCAATGACTCGTGTCCTCATCAGAGAGAAACTTGGACCCAGACTTGTGGAAAGGGCGGGTGTATCAATGGAGTCAGAGGGCAGAGTTACACGACCAGCAGCCAAAGGAATGCCTGGGGCAGCCAGGAGCTGAAGGAGCAAGGAAGCACCCTCCCCTAGAGCTGCAGAGGGCTTGGCCTGCTGGCACCTTGAACCCCGGCGTCTGGCCTCCAGACCTGTGAGAGAATGCATTTGTTATTCTAAACCGCCTAGTATGTGGCACTTGGTTATGACAGTCCTAGGGAAACAATACAGATGTGTGTGCTTGCAAAAGAGAAGGAGGCTGATCTAGCTTCTTAGTAATGCTTACCTCAGAGGGTGCTGAGGGTGCTGGGTAAGGGTTGTCTTTATTCAGGTTAGTTTCCTTGAAGACTGCTTCCCCTTCTATTTATCTAAAAACTGGGGGCCAGCATTCTGTTGCAGCACATGGATTAAGCTGCTGCCCACAATGCTGGCATCCCACATGAGTGCTGATTCTAATCCCAGCTGCTCACTGTTCAGCTTCCAATCCAGCTTCCTGCTGCTGTGTCTGGGAAAGTAGTAGAAGCCACCCACATGGGAGACCCAGATGGGGTTCCAGACTTCGGGCTTCAGACTGGCCCAGCCCTGGGCATTACAGCAATTTGGGAAGTAAACCAGCATGTAGAAAATTCTTTCTTTCTCTCCCTCCTCTTCCCCCCACCCCCTCCCTCCCTCTCTCCCTCTCTAACTCTCCCCCTCCCTCTCCGCCCCGCCCCGTAACTCTGCTTTTCAAATAGATAAATAAATCATTTAAAAAGTTTAGGAGCTGGCAATGTGACATAAGCCACCATGCACTACACTGGCATCCCATATAGGTGCCAGTTCAAGTCCCATCTGCTCCACTTCCAATCCAGCTCCCTGCTAGTGTGCCTGAGAAAGCAGGGGAAGATGGTCCAAGTGCTTAGGCTCCTGTACCCATGTGGGAGGCCTGGAAGAAGCTCTTGGCTCCGGGCTTTGGCCTGGCCCTGCCCTGGCTATTTCAGCCATTTAGGGAGTGAAGCAATGGATGGAAGACCTGCCTGTCTGCCTCTCCGTCTCTCTCTCTCTCTCTGTGTAACTCTGCCTTTCAAATAAATAAAATAATATAAAATTATTTTAACACAGAAAGTAAAATGTTAGTATATCCTCTTCCTTTGTCAGTGTATGTGTTTGGCTTATTTTCAAGCCCTGTATTATATATTAAGTTTAGTTGTTTTCAATTATTTCAAAAATAATAATTTAGCCACATTATAATATACTTTTCTGGCCAGCGCCGTGGCTCAATAGGCCAATGCTCCGCCTGCGGTGCCGGCACCCTGGGTTCTAGTCCCGATCAGGGCGCCGGATTCTATTCCGGTTGCCCCTCTTCCAGGCCAGCTCTCTGCTGTGGCCCAGGAATGCAGTGGAGGATGGCCCAAGTGCTTGGGCCCTGCACCTGCATGGGAGACCAGGAGTAGCACCTGGCTCCTGGCATAGGATCAGTGTGGTGCACTGGCCGCAGCGCGCCGGCCGCGGCGGCCATTGGAGGGTGAACCAACGGCAAAGGAAGACCTTTCTCTCTGTCTCTCTCTCTCACTGTCCACTCTGCCTGTCAAAAAAAAAATATATATATATATACTTTTCATGAATGCAGTTCATATAATTAGTCCCCTGTACTTGGGAATTTAGAGTCTCATCATTTTAAACCCTGTTAATAATGTTGAAATTGACATTTTGATGCAAAAACTTCTATTAATATGTAGAATATTTGTAGTATTAGTTAATATCAATGGAATGAATAGTAATATTGAGCATATTTGTTTTCTTGGGCTAGAGTTCCAGAACTAAAATGACTACATCAGGAGTAGATGTTGGCACAGCCCACCTCATATATTGAGCCCTGGGATTGAGGCCTGGTTCCATTTCCTGACTTCAGCTTCCTGCTAATGTGCACCTCAGGAGGCAGCAGGTGATGGCTCGAGTAGTTGGGTTACTGCCACCCACTTCAGAGACCTGGACTGAGTTCTAAGCTCAGCCTGGCCCAGCTTTGGCCATTGCAGGCATGGGGGAGTGAACTTGAGATGTGAGCTCACTTTCTCTAAAATAAGTAAAAATATATTTTTTAAAAACAAGAAAGAGGGGCCAGCACTGTGGCACAGTGGGTTAAAGCCCTGGCCTGAAGCATCGGCATCCCATATGGGCACTGGTTCTAGTCCCGGCTGCTCCTCTTCCAATCCAGCTCTCTGCTATGGCCTGCAAAAGCAGTATAAGATGGCCCAAGTCCTTGGGCCCCTGTACCTATGTGGGAGACCCAGAGAAGCTCCTGGCTCTGCCTTCACATTGGCACAGCTCCAGCCATTGAGGCCTATTGGGGAGTGAACCAGTGGATGGAAGACCTCTCTTTCTATCTCTATCTCTCTCTGTAACTCTGCCTTTCAAATAAATAAAATAAATCTTAAAAAAAAAAAAAGAAAGAAAGAAAGGATTGGAGCAGAAAGGATTGGAGCAAAATGTGCCCAGAATCTGCTGGTAAGAAAAGAAAACAGGGACCAGCACTGTGGTGTAGATGCCTGCAGTGGTGGCATCCCATATGGGTGCCAGTTCTAGTCCCGGCTGCTCCACTTCCCATCCAGCTCTCTGCTATGGCCTGGGAAAGCAGTGGAAGATGACCCAAGTGCTTGGGCCACTGCACCCATAAGGGAGATCTGGAAGAAGCTCCTGGCTCCTGGATTTGGACTAGCTCTTATCTGGCCATTGTGGCCATTTGGGGAGTGAACCAGAGGATGGAAGACCTTTCTCCCTCTGTCTGTAACTCTACCTCTCAAATACATTTTTTAAAAGGAATAAAAAATAAAACAGAAACAGAAGAGAGAAGATGACAATAGATTAGAGACATCCACAAACTTTAGGAGTTTGAGCAGTGAGAGACGGGAGATAACTGTGAGCATGCAACAGAGAATGGTGGGGCCTGCACCAGGCAGGGATTAGGGGCCGGGGAAGGCCCAGCAGCCAAACTCAGGAGCAGGCAGTCATGTGTGGTGGGGAGGGCTGATGGTAAGTCTGTATAAAAGCAGGGTAGAGACAGGCATTTGGCACAACAGTCAAGATGCTGGTAAAATGCCTGTGTCCCTCATCAAGATAATTCCACTCCTGACTCCAGCTTCCTGCTAATGCACACCCTAGCAGTGGTGATGGCTCAAGTAGTTGGGTTCTTGCCACCCAGATGGGAGACCTGGACTGAGTTCCTGGCTCCCAGCTCCCTGCCTGGCCCAGTGCCAGCTCTCTTGGGCATTTGGGGAGTGAACCAGAACATGAGAGCACACACTCTCTGCCTCCCAAATAGTGTGTGTGTGTGTGTGTGTGTTTGAAAAAGGTTATATCCCATAAAACAGCACCTGAGCTATTTAATAAATGCTTGCTTGGGGCTTGCACTATGGGTAAATCCACCACCTGCAGTGCCAGCATCCCATATGGGCACTGGTTCAAGTCCCAGCTGCTCCACTTCCGATCCAGCTCTCTGCTATGGTCTGGGAAAGCAGTAGATGGCCCAAATCCTTGGGCTCCTGCACCCACATGGGAGACCCAGAAGAAGCTGCTGGCTCCTGCCTTCGGATTGGCACAGCTCCGGCCATTGCAGCCATCTGGGGAGTGAACCAATGGTTGAAAGACCTCTCTCTCTCTCTGTCTCTCTGCCTCTGCTTCTCTGTAACTCTGCTTTCCAAATAAATAAATAAACCTTTAAAAAAAAATGCTTGCTAGTGCATGGGTGAATGGATGGGAGCAGCTGTCCCTTCTAACCTGAGGCCTCCCTGGTGGTCCTGTCAAGTGAGCACCAGAAGAACTTACGTTTGTGGAGGCATTGAGTGTGTGTTACCCAGAGGCCAAGGCCACATTGAAGCTAAGTGTGATTTCACCCTGTCCCCAGGGTGAGGGCCTTCGCGGGGTGGCTGCTGCCTCCCTGTGCACAAGGCCTAACAGCAAGGGTTGAGGAAGAAGGCTGGGAAAGAGGGAGGTGGCAGCAGCCTACACTGTGAGATAATGGGTTAAGCTGCTGCCTTCTGCACTGGCATCACTTATGGGTGCCACTTCAAGTCCCAGCTGCTCCACTTCTGATCCAGATCCCTGCTATTTTTTTTTTTTTTAATTTTTGATAGGCAGAGTGGACAGTGAGAGAGAGAGACAGAGAGAGAAAGGTCTTCCTTTGCCTTTGGTTCACCCTCCAATGGCCGCCGCTGCAGCCGGCGCACCGCGCTGATCCGATGGCAGGAGCCAGGATCCAGGTGCTTTTCCTGGTCTCCCATGGGGTGCAGGGCCCAAGCACCTGGGCCATCCTCCACTGCACTCCCTGGCCATAGCAGAGAGTTGGCCTGGAAGAGGGGCAACCGGGACAGAATCCGGCGCCCCGACCGGGACTAGAACCCGGTATGCCGGCGCCGCAAGGTGGAGGATTAGCCTATTGAGCCACGGCGCTGGCTCAAGATCCCTGCTATTGCACCTGGGAAACAGTGGAGGATAGTCCAAATGCTTGGGCCTCTGTACCCACATGAATAACCTAGAAGAAGTTCCTGGCTCCTGGCTTCGCTGTGGCCATTTAAGAAGTGAACAGCAGATGGAAGGCCTCTCTCTTTTTGTCTCTGTAACTCTACTTTTCAAATAAATAAAGGTAAAAAAAAAAAAAAAAAAAGAGGGGGGCCAGCGCTGCGGCTCACTAGACTAATCCTCCACCTTGCGGCGCCGGCACACCGGGTTCTAGTCCAGGTCAGGGCGCCGGATTCTGTCCCGGTTGCCCCTCTTCCAGGCCAGCTCTCTGCTGTGGCCCAGGAATGCAGTGGAGGATGGCCCAAGTGCTTGGGCCCTGCACCCATGGGAGACCAGGAGAAGCACCTGGCTCCTGTCATCAGATCGGCGCGGTGCGCCGGCCACAGCGCGCCAGCCGCAGCGGCCATTGGAGGGTGAACCAACGGCAAAGGAAGACCTTTCTCTCTGTGTCTCTCTCTCACTGTCCACTCTGCCTGTCAAAAAAAAAAAAAAAAAAAAGAATTAAAAAAAAAGAGGGAAGTGGCAGAAACAGACTTGGATGGAAATCAAGGTGGGGCAGAAGGCTGCAGAGTGACAGAAAGGCCAGGCCAAGGCCGGAAGCCTAGGAACTCCATCCAGGTCTCCTGTATGGGTGGCAAGGATACAAGCATTTGGGCCATCTTCTACTTTTCCTGGTGTCTTAGCAGGGAGCTGGATCAGAAGCACAGCAACTAAAGCTTGAACTGGTGCTCAGATGTGGGATAAACCCTTGTAAAAATACAGACCAATGAATGGGTCCACAAAATGTAGTACATTCAGGGCCGGTGCCGCGGCTCACTAGGCTAATCCTCCGCCTAGCGGCGCCGGCACACCAGGTTCTAGTCCAGGTCGGGGCGCCGGATTCTGTCCCGGTTGCCCCTCTTCCAGGCCAGCTCTCTGCTGTGGCCAGGGAGTGCAGTGGAGGATGGCCCAGGTGCTTGGGCCCTGCACCCCATGGGAGACCAGGAAGAAGCACCTGGCTCCTGGCTCCTGCCACCGGATCAGCACGGTGCGCCGGCCGCAGCGCGCCTGCCGCGGCGGCCATTGGAGGGTGAACCAACAGCAAAAGGAAGACCTTTCTCTCTGTCTCTCTCTCTCACTGTCCACTCTGCCTATCAAAAAAAAAAAAAAATGTGGTACATTCATACGGCAGGTTATTATTCAGCCCAAAGAAGGAAGGAAATGCTGGCACTGCTGCAGTCCTGATGACCCCTGAGGACGTTATCCTGAGTGAAATGGGTCAGGTACACAAGAACAAATACCGCCTGATGCTGCTTATATGTGGTATCTGGAGGAGTCAGAGTCACAGAGACAGAAAGTAGAATGTAGCTATCAAGAGGCTGGGCAGGGAGCCTGGGGAGTTAGTGTTTAAAGGATATAGCTTGGGGGCCTGAGCTATGGCACAGTGGGTTAATGCCCTGGCCTGAAGCGCTGGCATCCCATATGGGCGCTGGTTCTAGTCCCGTCTGCTCCTCTTCTGATCCAGCTCTCTGCTCTGGCCTGGGAAAGCAGTACAAGATGGCCTAAGTCCTTGGGCCCCTGCACCCACGTGGGAGACCTGGAAGAAGCTCCTGGCTCCTGGCTTTGGATCAGCACGGCTCCGGCCATGGTAGCCACCTGGGGAGTGAATCAGCGGATGGAAGACCTCTCTCTCTGTCTCTGCCTCTCTCTGTAACTCTGCCTTTCAAATAAATAAAATAAATCTTTCAAAAAAGTAAATAAAATAAAGGATGTAGCTCAGTTAGAAGAAAAGTTGTGTGGACACAGGTGGCAGTGATGTTTGCACAGTAGTGCATATGTGCTTCATGCCACAGAACTGTACATTCAGACCCTTGAAAGATATGAGGAGACTGCTGCACTGTTCAGTCTCAATGACTCAGGAGACGATGATGCCGCCCTCAGAGACAGGAGTGGAGGAAGGTGAGCAGTGCATGGGTAGGCATACAGCTGACTCTGGGAGGTCACACTGCGACTAACAACTGGGAGCACACACAGCAACCGCTCAGCCTCACAAGGTGAGTGTCCTTTTGTTTCCCAGGTGAGCTGACAGCTTGGAGTTGGGAGGTGACTCCAGGCCTGTCAGCCCACTGTGGCTGGCTGCACTTAGGGTTTCAGTAGGCCATCTCCTACCCTGTTGGCCGGTGGACAGGCAGGTGGTCTGGGGCTTAGCAAGCAGATGTGAGTCAGAGGCCTCCACCATGCATGAGAAGGGCCAACTCAAAGTGACCTCATTCAAAATCAGGTGGGCTCCACGGGTTCCTATGACAGCCTGGACCTGACTTGACAGCGAGGAGCCAGTCGGGAGAGGTACACACTGGGCTCCACCAGAGACAGCAGCAGCAGAGACACCAAGTGTGACAAAGCCAGCAGGGCAAGGGCATGTTCATATGGGGACAAGGCCTGCTCCTGGATTTGGTTTGGTAGGCTGGGGACTGAGGCGTGGGAGGGT
Source organism: Oryctolagus cuniculus (assembly GCF_051225735.1). Lineage (NCBI taxonomy): Eukaryota > Metazoa > Chordata > Mammalia > Lagomorpha > Leporidae > Oryctolagus > Oryctolagus cuniculus. Next base: position 128,251,324 of record NC_142869.1, on the reverse strand, counting down.
TGCTGTGTGATTCCCAAGCTGGGTAAAACTGTACAGGTCCCGAGGAGGAGGTCACTTGCCAACTCTACACAATAGAAGCATCCAGAAGGAAATAACCAGAGGCTTCTGCCAGTGGATCTGGGGACTGGGAAAAGGTCCCAGCGTTATTAATGACCTCTATGTGCTGGGGGCTGATTTCATGCCCCAAAGGGAGCAGAAAGTTGCTGTTGAAGGCAAAGCGGTTTCAGTGAAAGCTCTACTTTCTGTTCTCGCAGTAAATGAGCATTTTTTCCATGGGAACGCCAAGCACGGATCGGGTGCACAGAGAGCTATGTAGTAGCCTGGTGCCCATTTTCACAACCATTCAGCCTCATGGGCACCTGGTGAGCAACCCCCACTTCAGGCTACTCCGAGGACAGAGTGCAAATGTGTGGCTTCTGGGAAACAGAGCACAAGAGATGCCCACGCCAGGCCTGAATCCTGCAGGGAGCCTGTGAGATAGAGACGTGGGCTAATTAATCCTTTCAGAGTTGGTGCAATGAACTTCACCTTGTCTCACAGAGACACAGTGATGCTGGCCTTGTGGCTGCCCTTTCCATATCATGGACCCACTCAGCAACTGAGTACAGAGGTGGAGAGAGGGCTAGGGACACAGCTTCCTGTGGAAACAGTGTCAGCCAGGACAGCTGGTTCCTTTCCCTCACTCATTCCCCCATGAGCAACCTGAGGGCAGGCTAAGTGTCTCACTCATGTCTGCAGTCCCAGATCTAACAGAGCACCCTTTAAGATCAGCAGTTCTGGGGCCAGCATTGTGGAGCAGTGGGTTAAGCTACCACCTTCAACACCAGCACACCAGCATCCCATACTGGAGCACTGGTTCAAATCCCAGCTGCTCCACTTGCAATCCAGCTCCCTGCTAGTGCATCTGGGAAAGCAGTGGAAGATGGCCTAGGTGCTCCTGCCACCCATGTGGGAGACCTGGATGGAGTTCCTGCCTCCTGGCTTTGATTTGGCACAGCCCTGGATGGAAGATCTGTCTCTCTTTGTTTCTCTCTCTCTCTCTATCTTCTGCCTTTGACATGAATAAAAATGTCATTTTAAAAGATCAGTGGTTTTGTAAATTAATAGTGAACTAATCGAGTAGTATTGTCGCATGGCACTATTTTAAAAGATGCCTAACTACTACTTACAACTCCATTCCTATAAGGGTTTATTTCATAGTCCCAGCCAAGGACATGAGAACTGTGTCTTTGCTCATTCCCTCCCAACAATTGATGGGGCTCCCAGTCCCCAAAACTGGGTCAGGAGCAGGTCTTTTCTGGGCTCTGCAAAACACTCATGGTCTGACTTGGTCACATGCATGTTCCCTCAGCACCCTCGGCCCATGCAGAGGTGAAGTCTGAGCAGTCTCTCTCCCTGCAGTTCCTCCATGGGCTGATGTGGAAGTTGGCCAGGAGCTGTCCAGCTCTCTCAAAGCCTCCTACCTGCATCACCATACAGACATCTAACAGGTCCTTTGTCACTTTCCTCCTTTCTGTAGCAAGAGTGATCTTACTTTTTAAAAATGTGTATTTTCATCCACTTGAAATAGTGACAGAGACAGAGAGAAATCATCCATCCGCTTGTATTCCCCAAATGCATTCAACAGCCTAGGCTGGGCCAGGCTGAAGCCAGGAGCCCAAACCTGTGTCCCCAGGTAGCAAGGCCTCAAGTACTTAGGCCATCATCAGCTGCCTCCCAGGATGCATTAGCAGAAAGCTGGATGGGAAGTGGAGTAGCAGGCGCTCCAATATGGCATGTGGGTGTCCTAAGTGGTGGCTGAACCCACTGCATGCCCCAAGCATGATTTTGTTCAAGTGTAATCTGAAATAACAAATTAAAGCCTGACACCCCAAATGTTGCTGTGAATGTGGTGGACCTGGAACTCACCCATTTTTTGGCGGGAATGCAAAAATGGTTCAGCCATTTTGGAAAAAAGCTTGCCTGTGACCCAGCAATTCCTCTGTTCACACAAAGCCTTGCACAGCCAACCCCTTGGCCTTCACGGGTGGTTGATTCCAGGACTCCCCAGGGATATCAAGACCCACAAACACAAGGAGATACTTCAGGGAGTGGGTCCCGGCTTTCAAGGTCAAAGGCGGCAAGTTCCAGTCTGTGCAGTGCCTGCTGGCCTGGGCCAGGACAGCAGGCTGCTCGCTGTGGCAGCAGGTGGCACCCTGACCAGGCTGCAGCCCATCCAGTATGCAGCTCTGCTCCTTCTCCCTGAGCTTGCACCCACAGGGAGGAGGCACACACTCTGTAATACACTGTTTCCAGCTCTGCTTTATTAAATGTGAAGTTCACCCTGCAGCACCCACTGTGCACAGAAGAGCTACTGTGGAGAGGAGGGTGTGAATTCTACCAACTGGCTTAAATCTGCCTAAACATTGACCAAAGCAGAGCTCTGCGGGGGGCAGGAGTGTGTTTCCTGATTGACACAGACTACACTATCATTGGGTTTTTCAAAATTCGGGAGTCTGGTTTCTTCATTCTTTACTCAGATTTAAGCCTTAAAGGGAAAAACAAAATCTCTGAACACTGAGGACTGAGGGAGGCCTGCATGCTGAAGAAAGTGAAAATGAGTAAGACCATCCTAAAACTCACTCCAAGGTGAGCATCTGGATGGTTAAGTTCAGCTTTCAGGGTGAGAGGCCCACCCATGGTGGGCAGGTGGGCCATGACAGCCTCCCCGACTCCCTGCCTAAATATGAAAGTGGGTGTTCTTTGTATTTATTGCTTTCGTAAAGCGGGTCTCAGTCCTAGGTTGGACATGAGGGTACCCTGTTTCACTGCACTGACTGCCCCTATGCAGTGTGTTACCTGTGACAGTGCTAAGAAAAACATCCTCCAGGTGCCGGCATCTGTTAAACAGGTGCTCCACTTCCTATGCAGCTCTCTGCTAACACACCTGGAAAGGCAGAGGAAGATGGCCCAAGTGCTTGGGATCCCACCACCCATGAGGGAGACACTGGTGGAGTTCCTGGACCCTGTTGTGACTGGGGAGTGAAATAGCTGGTGGACAACCTCTCTCTGTGTCTCTCCTTCTCTCTATAAAACTGCCTTTCAAATAAATATGTAAATTTAAATCCTTAAAAAAATTAAAAGGGCCTTTCTTTTTGAAAAAAAAAAAAAAGTGGTGTAGTATTTGAATACAATCTATGCACAACCTCACAAATAATTTAAATCATCTCTAGTTTACTTATAATCCCTAATACAATATAAATGGTTGCTATATCATATTGTTTAAGGAAAAATAATTTAGAAATGCATGTGTTCAGCACAGACACAATTGCTTCTCTAAGTGGCTTCAATCCACAGTGGTTGAATTCTCAGATGTGGCACCCATGGAGACAGAGAGCTGACTGTATTTTTCACAGAAGGTTTGTTTGTGATAGCCAGACACCGGAAATAACACACATGTCCACAAGTGGTGAACAAATTATGCTAAGCTGCACAATGGAATACAAGGTAGCAATTAAAAATCGCTGATACACACAACACAGATGATTCTCAAAATCATTATGCCAACAGAGGGAAACTAGATACAGATGTCTAAACACTGCACTTATCTGATATGATAGAAAAGGCAAACCCATGGCTTCAGAAAGCTGATCTGAATCCAGGAGCCAGGAGCTTCTTCTGGGTCTCTCATATGGGTGCAGGGGCCCAAGCACTTGGGTCATTCTCCACTGCTCTAGCAGGCCATAAGCAGAGAGCTGGATAGGAAGAGGAATAGCCGGGACATGAACTGGTCCCCACATGGGATGCTAGTGCTTCAGGCAGAGGCTTAGCCTACTATGCCACAGCGCCAGCCCCCACTTTTTGTCACTATCAAAAGACCTAAGTATGGCTAACTTCATAAAAAGAAAAAAGGAGGTTTATTCTGGCTCCCAGTTCTGCAGGCTCAGTCTATGGTCTGGCAGGCCCCTCTGGTGCAGCATCTGGTGATGGTGTTTTTGCTGGCAGAGTGTTGGGTGGTGTGGAACATCACCTGGCTAGAGATAGGGATCCAATCATGGGGCTCTACCCTATGAGCTTAGGTAATTCCCAATACCCCCAAAAGGCCCCGCCTCTAAATACCCTAGCCAGATTTACTTTACTCCTCTTTTTTTTTAAAGATTTATTTATTTATTTGAAAATCAGAATTACACACAGAAAGAAGAGGCAGAGAGAGAGAGAGAGAGTCTTCCATCTGCTGGTTCACTCCTCAATTGGCCGCAACAGCCAGAGCTACACCGATTCGAAGCCAGGAGCCAGGAGCTTCTTCCGGGTCTCCCACAAGGGTGCAGGGGCCCAAGGACTTGGGCCATCTTCTGCTGCTTTCCCAGGTGCATTGACAGGGAGCTAGATTGGAAGTGGAGCAGCTGGGTCTGGAACCGGTGCCTATATGGGATGCCTGCACTGCAGGCAGCAGCTTTACCTGCTATGCCACAGTGCCAGCCCCTACTTTCCTCCTCTTAACACCATTTATATAAGACTTTGGGGATAAATATCCTGCATGAGGGGCCAGTACTGTAGTGTAGCAGGTATTGTCTCCACCTGAGATGTTGGCATCCCTTATGGGCACTGCTTAGAATCCTGGCTACTCCACTTCCAATCCAGCTCCCTGCTAAAGAGCTTGGGAAAGCAGTAGAGGATGGCCCAAGTGCTTGGACCCTTGCCACCCATGTGGGAGACCCGGAAGAAGCTCCTGGCTCCTGGCTTCAGCCTGGCTCAGACCTGGCCAGTGTGGCCATTTGGGGAGTGAACCAGCAGATGAAAGGTATCTCTCTCTCTCCTCTTTCTCTCTCTCTTTCTCTCTCTTTTTTCTCCCTCTCCCTCTGTAACTTTGCCTTTCAAATAAAAAAAAACAATCTTGCATGAGTTCAGGGGGACAAATCATATTCAAGCCATAGCAGGAGTTAAATGCAGAGGGGCAAGATGGAGAGCTTTGTAGTAGTGGTGATTTTACAACTTTATATATTTGTGGAAATTCACCATATTTTTTAATCTAAGACAGCTATATTTTGCTTTGTGTAAAGTATGCCTAAGTAAAGCTGATTTTACAAAATAAATAGGAACAAGAGTTCAGTGTTGCTGTGGATTCATTCTGAGAGGAGGAACGTGGTAGGGGCAAGAGGTGCGGAGTCACCACACAGACCCCGGGAGTCAGGTGAAAGAGCGCCAGAGGTGAGCAGCCCACAGACTCATTTATTTCAGTTGGTACAGCAGTTTATATAACTGTGGCAGCCAATCCGGTCAAGGGGTGGTTTATGCCCTAACCAATCACAGCCTGTTGCCAGGCAGGCTCCTTTGCCATGTGGTTTCCAAAGCCATTCCTGAGTAACTGATGCTTGCTTGCCAGAGGCCATCTTGGCATGGCCTTCTCATTCCACCACAGTTTAGCAGTTAAGATGCCTGCTGCCAGGATCTAAATAAATTTAGAACACAAAATAGAAAAAAAAAAGAAATAAAAAGCATATAATAATGAAAAAAAATTTCTCACAGTCCGGAGGATTAGAGGATGATGAAGTGCAGCACACAGGTGCAGGACACAGAGGGGAGCATGGGTCAAGTTCCATGCAGTGTGGGGCTGTGTTTAGTGTGGTGTGGGGGAGATACCCTGACAGACTGAGAATTCTCAGGCCGGTGTTCTCCAACTTCGGAGAGCATCAGGACATCTTGGGGAATGTGAATTAACACAAAGGCCCTTGGGGCCAGCATTGGATACAACAGATTAAGCTACAGCCTATGATGCCAGATGCCAACATCCCATCTGGTTCAAGTCCTCGCTGCTCCACTTCTGATCAATCTCCCTGCTAATACACTTGGGAAAGCAGTGAAAGATGGTCCAAGTACCTGGACCCCTGACACTCACATGGGAGAGCCAGATGGAGTTCCAGACTTCTGGCTTTGGCCTAGATTAGCCCTGGCTTTTGTGGCCATTTGGGGAGTAAACTAGCAGATGGAAAATCTCTCTTTCTCTTCTCTCTCTCTCTCTCTCTCTGATAGCCTTTCAAATGAATAAATGCATCTGAAAAAAATTGTACAAAACTGGAATCAATTCAAACAACCATCACCTGGCGAATGGCAAAACCCAGGCTTCATTCACACAGTAGAAAACCTCCAGTGGCGGTAAACCCTCCGCCTGTAGTGCTGGCATCCCATATGGACGCCGGTTCAAGTCCCGGCTGCTCCACTTCTGATCCAGTTCTCTGCTATGGCCTGGGAAAGCAGTAGAAGATGGCCCGGATTCTTGGGCCTCTGTACCTGAGTGGGAAACCTGGAAGAAACTCCTGGCTCCTAATCAGCCCTGCTGTGGTTGTTGTGGACATTTGGGGAATGAACCAGCAGATGGAAGCCTTCTCTCTTTCTTTCTGCCTCTCTCTAACTGTCTTTCAAAAGAAGAAAGAAAGAAAGAAAGAAAGAAAGAAAGAAAGAAAGAAAGAAAGAAAGAAAGAAAGAAAGAAAGAAAGAAAGAAAGAAAGAAAGGAAGGAAGGAAGGAAGGAAGGAAGGAAGGAAGGAAGGAAGGAAGGAAGGAGAGAAAGAGAGAGGAAGGAAGGAAGGAAGGAAGGAAGGAAGGAAGGAAAAGTAGAGAAAGAGAAATGAAGGAAGGAAGAAAAAGGAAGGAAGGAGGGAAGGAAGGAAGGAAGGAAGGAAGGAAGGAAGGAAGGAAGAAGCCCCAAGCAATGAAAGCACACGCTGTGGCACAGGGATGCTCTGGAGAGGGTCACGCTCTGAGAAACATTAAAAACAAGTCCCTGCTGTGTGATGTCTGGCATATGGGATTACAGGAAAGGCTGACTGTAGGGTCAGAAATAAGATCAGGGTTGCCAGAAGCCAGGGGTGAGGGGAGGAGCCTGCTGGCAAAGAAGCTGGAGGTGTATTTTGGGGTTGATGAAAATGTTGCATCTTTTTTAAATTTATTTTTTTATTTGACAGGTAGAGTTATAGACAGCGAGAGAGAGACAGAGAGAAAGGTCTTCCTCCATTGGTTCACTCCCCTAATGGCCGCCAAAGCCAGCGCTGCGCCTATCTGAAGCCAGGAGCCGGGTGCTTCCTCCTGGTCTCCCATACGGTTGTAGGGACCCAAGCACTTGGACCATCCTTCACTGCCCTCCCAGGACACAGCAGAGAGCTGGACAGGAAGAGGAGCAACCAGGACTAGTACCCGGCACCCCAACCGGGACTAGAACCTGGAAAATGTTGCATCTTGATTGAAGTGCTGGCTGCCCAAGCATGTGCATTTGTCAGAACTCATTCAATGGCACACTTTAAGTTTTCAAATAAAATGTTTTGCATGTAAATTATATTTCCATAAAGCTGATTTAAAAAAAAATAAAGCTATCTTTTTATTTGCAAAGCAGAGAGTGAGCAAGCTCCTATCTATCAGTTTACTACTTAAATACCAAAAATAACTGCGACTGGGTGGGACCAAAGCCAGGAGCTGGGAACTCCATCCAGGTCTCCCACATGAGTAGCAGGAAAGCAACTATTTGAACCATCATAGCTGTCTCCCAAGGTCTGCATTAGCAGAAAACTGGAGTCGACAATCAGAGCTGGGGAATTGAACCACGAGGCTAGATACTTGGCTTTGATTTTTTACAAGGAGAGGCAAAGATAATGAATGCTTTAAGAGTACCAAGAAGGGGGACATCATTTACAATGTTTTTACCTATTTAAATTAAATTAAAAAGTTTTCCATTCTTTTATTTAAGAGGGAGCAAGTGGCAGGAAGTTACTGAACATAGGACTTTGGCCCAACAAATATAGGGGATACTCCTTTGCCTGCATATGAGAGTGGTTCCAAACATATATGGAAAATAAAAACAAAAGATAGTTTATTTTGGTGAAAAATTTGAAATCCATGCATAGTTTTTTCATAATATACATTTTCATGATTTTTTGATGAAAAAATTCATGAATTTTTTTTCACACCAAAATAAGCTTACTTTTTGATTTCATTTTTATGATACATATCATTTCATGGCACATCCTCATACGAGTGCTGCCACCTTGAGCCAGTCATCTGGGCCTCAGTCTCTGCTTGTCTGCCTGGTAGCTTTGCATGAACAAAATAAAGCAAACCTCACAGTCACACATGAATATCTTATGGGCCCACATATGAGATAAGTACACTAAAAGCTTCTACCAGGAGCTGGGATGTATTTTAAGTAACACCAACCTCCCCAGCAGCAAATTCCATGAATAAAGTGATTTGAAAGCCTTCTTGTTTTTGAAGTACATGTGGGATGCTTCTATGCATTGGAAAGCAGAACAAATTTGTAATTTCTGAAAACATGACTTTGGGAAGGAAAACATAAAGAAAAATGCTACCACTGGTAAAGCCCTGGCTGCCTGATCCATGTAGCATCTGGTGGAGCAGTCAACTGCAGCCTCACGCTCCTTTACAAGTGGCGGTGATGGCCTCACACTCCCAGGCTGTTACCACAGAAGGTCAGCATTCCTGTTGGGTGCTGGGAAATTCCTCAGAGTACCTGCTCTGTGATAAACAGGCAGCGGTGGGAATGCAGAACAAGGAAAGACAGGCTGAAGTATGCAGACCATGCTTACAATGTAACCAGGTGGAGGGGTCTTCTGCCACACTAAGTGTGGACAGAGTGTGTGGGGGCTGCCTTGCATTTTATTAGCAAGTGCCAGCCCTGTCCTCAGAGCCTGCTGAGACTCTCCAAAGTGCTCTGAAGGGTGTGACGGCAACAACACCTGCTGCCCAGAAGACACAGAAGGAGGCCTCTGATGCCCGGTTGCTAGGGCTCACAGGAAAGTTCTTTGGTCCACTCCCGCAGGACCAGGGCTTCTTCCTTCCCTCCATGGCACATCTTCCTTCCCTCCATGGCACTTGAGCTCCTACAATTATTTTGAATCTGCAGTTTAAATAAAAATCTGGGGGCTGGCGTTGTGGCATAGTGTGTAAACCTGGGCTTGAGATGCTGGCTTCCCACATAGGCACTGGTTCCAGTCCAAGCTGCTCCACTTCCGATCCAGCTCCCTGCTAATGCACCTGGGAAAGTGGTGGAAGATGGCCCAAGTGCTTGGGCCCCTGCACCCACGTGGGCGACCTGGAAGAAGCTCCTGGCTCCTGGCTTTGGATTGGCTCAGCTCTAGTCATTGTGGCCATCTGGGGAGTGAACCACCAAATAGAAGATTCTTTCTTTCTTTCTTTCTTTCTTTCTTCCTTCCTTCCTTCCTTCCTTCCTTCCTTCCTTCCTTCCTTCCTTCCTTCCTTCCTTCCTTCCTTCCTTCCTTCCTTCCTTCCTTCCTTCCTTCCTTCCTTCCTTCCTTCCTTCCTCTCTCTCTCTCTTTCTAACTCTACCTCTCAAGTATAAAAAAAAAGTCTTGGAGCCAGCGCTGTGGCGTAGCGGGTAAAGCCACCACCTGCAGTGCTGGCATCCCATATGGGCGCCAGTTTTAGTCCCGCCTGCTCCACTTCCGATCCAGCTCTTTGCTATGGCCTAGGAAAGCAGTAGAGGATGGCCCAAGTCCTTGGGCCCCTTCCCTCATGCGGGAGACCCGGAGGAAGCTCCTGGCTCCTGGTTTTGGATGGGCGCAGCTCCAGCCATTGCAGATGTGAACCAGCAGATGGAAAACCTCTCTCTCTCTCTCTCTCTCTCTCTCTCTCTCTCTCTCTGCCACTGCTTCTCTCTCTGTGTAACTCTGACTTTCAAATAAATAAATAAATAAATAAATAAATCTTTTTAAAAAGAGTCTGTGGCTTGATTTAGGATGTTTTTACTGCCTACGACAGAAATCAAATTCAAACTAGATTGGAGGGGGGTGGATTATTAACACATCTTACTGAAATGCCCAGGGGATTTCGGGCATGGCAGAATCAAGGTACGCAAACAAGGGTGTCAGGAATGTGTCTCCTTCCAACTCTCTCTCTCTCTCTTTTTTAAGATTTATTTATTCATCTGAAAGAGTTATACAGAGAGAGAAGGAGAGGCAGAGAGAGAGGTTTTCCATTCGATGGTTCACTCCCCAATTGGCCACAATGGCAGGAGCTGCGCCCATCCAAAGCCAGGAGCCAGGAGCTTCCTCTGGGTCTCCCACGTGGGTGCAGGGACCCAAGGGCCTGGGCTATCTTCCACTGCTTTCCCAGGCCATAGCAGAGAGCTGGATCAGAAGTGGAGCAGCAGGGACTCGAACTGGTGCCCATATGGGATGCTGGCACCACAGGTGCCAGCCCCACCCACTACACCACAGTGCCGGCTCCTCCTATCTCTTGCTTTTACTTTTTGGAGGTTGGCTTTATTCCCAGGCTAGGAGGCCCTGTGGTGATGACAGGGCCACTAGCCGCTCAGAGGCCCTATAAAAATAGTGCCTGCCTGCAGCTGTTCCAGCAAGAGTCCACGACGTGTCGGGTCCTGCAGCCTGGATCTCAGACTCTGGGGCAAGACCTCCTGCTGGGGGCCCTCCATTCACATCCCAAGGGTTGGTGGTGGGCAAAGGTGGTGAACTCCAGGGAAGCCAGAGGGCGGATGCACAAAGCTAGGAAGCAACAGTGGCCTGGGCGCCCCAACCCTCCTTCCGTTTCTCAGTGATGCCCCGGCCCTAATCCCCACAGGGACCTCAGGTGACCGTCTCCTCTGCCTTTTCCCTAAGCAATTCGGCACCTGGCACATCTCTCTCCAGGACCGTCCTCACTCAGCTGGCTGCCTGCTGTGGGAGGCGGGTGGCTGTGCAGCCTGGGCCCAAGGCTGAAGGAGACAGAGTGCCAGGGGCTCTCTCCCTTAGCGGCTCTCGGGCTAGGAAACCAGCGTGGCCGAGGGGTGGGGCTGCGCCAGCTCTGGTTTGTGGTGGTGTTGCTGATTCGCTCCACACCAGAGTCTCACTCAGGTGGCTGAAATTGCGGACCCCAGTGGGGCTCCGAATCAGGCCAGGGGCGCCTCAGAGTTTCTTTTCCAGCGAGGACTCATGCAGCAGTCAGAGCAAGGAAGCTCCTGGAGACGGGCCACTCGGCGTCTTCCTCCCCTCGTGCACATGCCCAGGATCGGGGAGCGGAAGGGCTGTGCCCCAGAACGGCGGGAAGACGATCTGGCTTCCGGAGATGCCCCTCACACGCCTCCTGCCTCCGCTGCCATTGAGGCCTCGGCTTTGTGAAGTGGGCATGGGGGTTAGAATCAGTGGGAGGAAAAATGGTCGGCACGGACACTGCTTTACGGAGTCCCATTTCCAGCTAGGGTGAATCCCAAGAAATAGTCCCATGGTACAAACGGGAAAATACAGAGTAGTCCATATTAGAAAAACAAAGAAACGGCCGGCGCCGCGGCTCACTAGGCTAATCCTCCGCCTAGCAGCGCCGGCACACCAGGTTCTAGTTCCGGTCGGGGCGCCGGATTCTGTCCCGGTTGCCCCTCTTCCAGGCCAGCTCTCTGCTGTGGCCAGGGAGTGCAGTGGAGGATGGCCCAGGTGCTTGGGCCCTGCACTCCATGGGAGACCAGGAGAAGCACCTGGCTCCTGCCATCAGATCAGCGCGGTGCGCCGGCCGCAGCGCGCCTGCCGCGGCAGCCATTGGAGGGTGAACCAACAGCAAAGGAAGACCTTTCTCTCTGTCTCTCTCTCTCACTGTCCACTCTGCCTGTCAAAAAAAAAAAAAAAAAAAAAAAAAAAAAAAAAAACACACACAAAAAACAAAAAACAACAACAAAAAAAAACCACACACCACAAAAAGCAGCACTAGGAGCTGAGAGAGGTTAGCACGAGATGCAGGAAGGGCACGCGGTGGCCGCTTTGCGCCATGGTTCCGCTGTGCAGGGTCACGGAGGTAGTTCAAAGAGCCCGAGACACCTGTGGATGGTCAGACATTTTAGGTGCCACTCAGAAGGAAAACACGCTGCCAGTGAGGCTGTTGTGCCACAGGTGGGTTCCGATGGGTGAATCCGTGGCCTGTTTGTGGAGTCCTGCTTCCTTCTGACCCAGCAAGGCAGAGTGGGGAGGAGAAGGGGCAAAGGCAGCACAGGTAGGACAGGCCAAGGGCTGACTCCATAGGAGGAATCCTCCATGCTACCAGGCACACAGTGTGGGTGCTGAGCATCACGAGGGGAAGATGCAGACGAGCCTCCTAGGACAGGCACAAACCATGGTCTTCCTTGGAGCCGGGTCCTTGTTCCTCCCAAGAGGATCATCTCATGTCTCAAATATACAACTTGATTAGAAGGGCAGGCACTGTGGCTCAGCAGGTAAGGCCACCGCCTGCGGCAAAGGCATCCCATATGTGCACCACTGGTTTGAGTCCCAGTTGCTCCACTTCTGATTCAATTCTTTGCTAATGCACCTGGGAAAGCAGCAGAAGATGATCCAAGTACTTAGGCCCCTGCACCTAGGTGGGATACCTGGATGAAGTTCCAGGCTGCTGGTTTTGGCCTGGCCAAGCCCTGACTGTTGGGGCCATCTGGTGAGTGAACCAGCAGATGGAAGATATCTCTCTCTCTCTCTCTCTCTCTCTCAGGCTGCCGTAGGCTTGATTCCTGACTCCAAACTTTTTAAATGAAACTCTTGGAAAGAATTTTAAATTTTGTTTTCATTATTTAGAATTCAGAGTGAGAGAGAGAGAGAGAGATGGCAGAGATCTTCCATCCACTGGCTCACTCCCCAAATGCCTGTATCACCCAGGGCTGGCCAGGCTGAAGCCAGCAGGCTGGATTCAATCCAGATATCCCAAATGGGTGGCAGGGTCTGAAGTGCTTGAGCCATCACCTGCTGTCTCCCAGTTGCATTAGCAGGAAGCTGGAAATGGAAGCAGAGCTGGGTCTTGGACCCAGACACTCCAATTTGAGATTCAGGCATCTCAAGAGCTGACTTAACTGTTGTGCGAAAGCCCACTTCCTTAACTTCAAATTTTTAAAAAATATTTACTTATTTGAAACGCAGAGTTCTGGGGGAGGAGAGGGAGAGGGAGAAAAGGGAGAGGGAGAAGAGGGAGAGAGAGAGGGAGAAGAGGGAGAGGAAGAAGAAGAAGAGGGAGAGGGTGAGGGAGAGGGAGGAGAGGGAGAGGGAGAGGGAGAGGGAGAAATACCTTCTATCCATTTGTCACTCCACAAATGAACTAGGCCAAAGCCAGGAGCTTTATCCAGGTATCCCATGTAGATGCAGGGGCCCAATTATTTGGGTCATTTTCCACTACTTTCTCAGGCCATTAGCAGGGAGCTGGATTGGAAATGGTGCAGCTGGGACTTGAACCATTGTCCATTTGGGATACTGGCATTGCAGATAGCAGTTTAACCTGCAACACCACAATACTGGCCCCTTGACGCTAACCTTTAAGCCGGTGTCTGCACAGAATTGATGTCCCAAGGACTGATACCTGAGAATAGCTCAGAGAATACAGTGTGGGAGGTGCCAGTTACCCCTGAGGAGAGGATTGCTTTAGTTTCATTTCTTCTCCCTTCATTAAATAATTGCTTAATGTGAAATATAATTGCTTGTATAAACTGAAAAGGCAGTTATAGAATTTCAGGGCTGCACACAAGCTGAGATATCCTATTGCAAGGTCACTGCCACATTGCGAAGTCCAGTGACCCATTTGTAGACTTCATTTTACTTAATCTGCCAGCACTAGATGAAGCCCACTGAACTTTTCCCTTCATAGCACTCACTTCCTCTGACTTCCGGGACCACCTCCCCTTCCCGGTGTCTTGTTGGGTCCTGCCCGTAGCTCTGACTTGTAAGCCTGACAGTGCTCCAGGCCACGTGCTCCTTTGCCACGTCCATTAGCTTCCTGGCTACACCCTCATGCAATGGTTTCATCTCAGAACTCTCCTCTGAACTTGAATCTCCAGCTAAACATTTGAACTCTAACTGCTATCTAACTGAAATTCACACTTGTCATTTCTTTCTTTTCATTTATTTCTTTAAAGGCATAGACACAAAGAGATACAGAGAGACAGCAATTTGTCTTTTATCCTCTGGTTCACTCCCTAGATGCCTGCAACAGCCAGGGCTGGGTCAGGCCAAAGCCAGGAGTGTGGAATTCAATCCTAGTCTCCTACCTGGGTGGCAGGAACCCAAATACTCCCCAAAGACTCCGCCTCCAAACATAATAATTGGGTTAAGTTTCCACCCTCTTACCATTAATGTAAGATTTGGGGGACTTACTGCTCAGTTCCAGGGAAAAATATTCAGGCCACAGCATGTACCTTTTGGGAACTGTTGGAACTTTGGCACCACTTGCTTGTATGACCTATGTAGGTAGGTAATTAAATTAAAGAGGAAAAAAGAAGGAAGTCAACAACAACAACAAAAAGCCAAAAAAGGGCCTTCATATGGCTGGTTCTATTGTAGCCTCAAATCAGATAATCGGCTAAGTCCACAAATGTGAGACAGGAAACATTACTGAACTTCTGGATACATATTTATACCAGGCATACATCTGCAATGATTTTTTAAAAAGTGGGGCTGCGGCTGTGGCATCACTGGTAAAGCCACTGCCTGCAGTGCCATCATCCCATATGGGCGCTGGTTCGAGTCTCAGCTGCTCCACTTCCAGTCCAGCCCCCTGCTAATGCTCCTGGGAAAGCAGCAGAAGATGGTCCAAATGCTTGGGCCCCTGCACCCATGTGGGAAACCCGGAAGAAGCTCCTGGCTCCTGGCTTTGGATTGGCCCAGCTCTAGCCATTGCAGCCCTTTGGGGAGTGAACTAGCAGATGGAAGGCATCCATCTCTCCCTTTATCTTTCTGTAGCTCTGCCTTTCAAATAAGTAAATAATCTTTTTTTTAAAGCTAGCTAGGAAAAAGCCACACAATTTATTATCTAGCTGAGTTAAATCAAAAATAGGAGAAAAATTGACACACTCCTTCTGGAAGGTGAATTGCCATCTGAATGGTTTTTCCTGTGGGACAAGGTGTTTTCCTTGGTTCCGTTGTTAAAGTCCTGCTTTCCCCTGCACCAGCAACACAGTGTTCCCCGTCCGAACACCCAAATCACAGAAGACTCTGAGCAAAGCTGCCAGGGACAACAGCACTGCTCGTGGCGCATGTGCTATGAAAGCTATGTTTGGCAGGCATCAGATGTCCGAGTTTCTTTTCCTGGGCACTGTAGGGTTGATAGTGTTTATTTATAACACGGGAGATTCTAAAATTGGCCATGATCAGGACAGAAAAGTAACGTCCATGACAATGCTGCATTTCCTTCTTTGTTAGCACAAAGGGAAGCAGAGCAGGCCACAAAGACACTTGGCAAGCAATTTAATTATAAAACAGACTGAGCCTTGGGAAGGGGAAGCTTGAAGCTAGGTATGTGAGACATTCTGTAACATGAATCTTTTTCTTTTTAAAAGATTTATTTATTTATTCAAAAGGCAGTTACAGAGAGGGAGAGGCAGAAAGAGAGAGAGAGAGAGAGAGAGAGAGAGAGAGGTCTTCCATCCACTTGTTCATTCCCCAAATGGCCACAACCGCCAGAACTGGGCTGATCCAAAGCCAGGAGCCAGTAGCTTCTTCTGGGTCTTCCATGCAGGTGCAGGGGCCCAAGAACTTGGGCCATCTCCCACTGCTTTCCAAGGTGATAGCAGAGAGATGGATCAGAAGTGGAGCAGCTGGGACTTGAACCAGCACCCATATGGGATGCCAGCACTGCAGGTGGAGGCTTTACCCACTATGCCACAGTGCCAGCCTCAGGACATGAATCTTGACCTAAGATAAGTCCTAGCTTCCCAACCAGTTTTCTGCTCTTGTTTGTGAGGGAAGAAAGGTCAGTAATAGATTACCTCGATAGAAAGTGAAAAATAATTCCAAAATTTTGAGATTTACTAATTGAAATTAAAAGATGCCCTAAAATTCTGAAAGTCCAGTGTTTACTGTGTTTATCATTAAGATCTCATGAATTGGAAATAAAACTAGGGGGTAGGCATTGTGGTGCAGTGGGCTGTTTGAGTCCTGCCTACTCTACTTCTGATCCAGCTCCATGTTAATGTGCCTGGGAAGGCAGTGGAAGTTGGCTCAAGTATTTGGACCCCTGCCACCCATGTGGAAGACCCAGATGGAGTTCCTGGATCCTGGCTTTGGCCTGGCTCAGCCCTCGCTGTTGCAGACATTTAGGGAGTGAAACTGCTCATAAAAGATCTCTCCCTCTTTCTCTCTGTCACTCTGCCTTTCAAATAGATCAATACATAAACTTTAAAAAAACATTTATTTATTTATTTATTTGAGAGGTAGAGTTACAGAGAAAGAGAGAAAGGTCTTCCACCTGTTGTTTCATTCCCTAAATGGCTGCAACGGCTGGAACCCCGCCAAATCAAAGCCAGGAGCTAGGAGCTTCTTCTGGGTCTTCCACATAGGTGCAGGAACCCAAAGACTTGGGCCATCTTCTACTGCTTTCCCAGGCCATAGCAGAGAGCTGGACTGGAAGTGGAGCAGCTGGGACTCGAACCAGCGCCCATATGGGATGCTGGCACCTGAAGTGGAGGCTTAGCCCACTACCCCACAGTTCCGGCCCCTACATAAAACTTTTTAAAAAGAAAAATAAAACCAAACTTAGCATAGTGAGTGGAAAATAGGAAAGTCTGAATCCCTTGAATTAGAGATTGTGTTTAAAGTAATTATGATAGGGGCTGGTGCTGTGACGCAGCAGGCCTGCAGTGCAGGCATCCCATATGGGCGCCGGTTCAAGACCTGGCTGCTCCACTTCCAATCCAGCTCTCTGCTATGGCCTGGGAAAGCAGTAGAAGATGGCCCAGGCCCTTGGGACTCTGCACCCACGTAGGAGACCTGGAGGAATTTCCTGGCTCCTGGTTTCAGCCTGGCGCAGCCCCAACCATTGCAGCCATTTGGGGAGTGACCGGTTGATGGAAGATCTTTCTCTCTATCTCTGTGTCTCCCTCTCTCTGTAACTCTACCTTTCAAACAAATAAATCTTTAAAAAAATTAAATTGTGTGACCCATCCCCCATCAGGGAAAGTTCAAATAACAAACAAACAAAAAGTAGAGCCATGAATCTGGCAAACACTCAGTAAACTGGGGCCTGGGCTGTGGCATGGTAGGCTAAGCCTCCACCTGCAGTGTTGACATCCAATATGGGTGCTGATTTGAATCCCAGCTGCTCCATTTCTGAGCCAGCTCTCTGATCATCTGCCTGGGAAAGCAGTAGAAGATGGCCCAAGTGCTTGGGCCCCTGCACCCATGTGGGAAACCTGGAAGAAGATCCTGGCTCCTGGCTTTGGATTGGCCTAACTCTGGCTGTTGTGGCCATTTGGGGAGTGAAGCAGCAGATGGAAGACCTTTCTCTCTGTCTCTCAAATACATAAAAAATACATAAAATCTTTAAAAAAATAAAGAACACTAAATTATAAAATCATTTGCTTATAAATATTATGCAATTAACCTAAGCTATATTTATTCATGCCTACACACAATTTGGTAAGCTAGACGTGTTCATGGTTTAAATTAATAGTATGTTGTATTGCTGGTGATCCAGATGTGTGTGTAAAATTATGCTTCTAAGGGATATCTTAAAATTTAAAAAAAGTTTATTTTATATGAAAGAGAGAAAGAAAAAGATACCTGACTGCCTACGACAGTCAGGGATGGACCAGGCAGAAGCCAGGAGCTCAGAACTCCAACAGGGTCTCCCTTGTGGGTGGTAGGGAACCAAGTGCTAGAGTCACCATTTGCTGTTTCCTAGGGTGTACATGAGTAGGAAGCTGGAATTGGAAGTGTAGCTGGGACTTGGAACTCGAATCAGGCCCTCTGATATGGGATGCAGGCATCCCAGGCAGTGTTTTAACTACCGTATCAAATGCCTACACCTAAAAAAATTTATTAAGTTGAAAGGCACACACCCGCATGCACACACACACAGAGCTCTCCCATCTGCTAGCTCAGTCCCCAAATGCCTGCAACAGGCAGGGTTAGGCCAGGCTGAAGCCAGGAGTCAGGATTTGGGTCTCCTACGTGGGTGGCAGGGATCTAACTACTTGAACCATCACTTGCTGTCTCTCAAGGTATGTATTACCAGGAAGCTGGATCAGAAGCCAAGAAGACAGGACCTGAACCAGGCATTCTGATATGGCATGTGGGTGTCCAAAGTGGTATTTTTTTTAAAGATTTATTTATTTATTTGAAAGAGTTACAGAGAGAAGGGGAGGCAGAGAGAGAGAGAGGTCTTCCATCCACTGGTTCACTCTGCAGTTAGTCGCAATGGCTGGAGCTGTGCAGCTGCTCAGATACGAAGCAAGGAGCCAGGAGCTTCTTCTGGGCCTCCCATGCCGGTGAAGGGGCCCAAGGACTTGGGCCATCTTCTATTGCTTTCGCAGGCCATAGCAGAGAGCTGGATTGGAAGTGGAGCAGCTGGGATTCGAACTGGTGGCTACATGGGATGCTGGCACTGCAGGTGGAGGCTTTACCCGCTACAACACAGCACTAGCTCCCCGAAGTGATAGCTTAACTGATGTACCAAATGCCCCCTCCCAAGGGAAGTCTCTTAAAAGAATGTTAACATTTAGGCTGGTGCCAAGGCTCACTAAGCTAATCCTCTGCCTGTGGCACTGGCACCCTGGGTTCTAGTCCCAGTTGGGGCGCTGGATTCTGTCCCGGTTGCCCCTCTTCCAGGCCAGCTCTCTACTATGGCCAGGGAGGGCAGTGAAGGATGGCCCAAGTGCTTGGGCCCTGCATCTGCATGGGAGACCAGGAGAAACACCTGGCTCCTGGCTTCGGATCGGTACAGCACGCCAGCCACAACATGCTGGCTGTAGCGGCCACTTGGTGGGTGAACCAATGGAAAAAGGAAGACCTTTCTCTCTGTCTCTCTCTGTCTAACTGCCTGTAAAAAAAAAAAAAAGGAAAAAAAAAAAAAAAAGAATGTTAACATTTAGAATATAAACCCTGGAGGCAGCGCTGTGGTGCAGCGGGTTAAAGCCCTGGGCTAAGGCACCAGCACCCCATACTGGCGCCGGTTCTAGTCCCAGCTGCTCCTCTTCCAATCCCACTCCTTGCTATGGCCTGGGAAAGCAGTGGAAGATGGCCCAAGTGCTTGGGCCCCTGCACCCACGTGGGAGACCCAGAGGAAGCTCCTGGCTCCTGGCTTCGGATCAGCTCAGCTCTGGCCGTTGTGGCCATCTGGGGAGTGAACCAGCAGATGGAAGACCTCTCTCTATAACTCCATCTTTCAAATAAAATAAATCTTAAAAAAAAAATAAATCCCTTTAATAATTTAAGTTTTGCCCGTCTCTGTTAAGTGCAATTTGATTGTGGATTTTATTAGTTTGCGATCTATCGCCACCTAGTGTTAGCTTGCTCTCATTTCAAACCTAAGAATGGAAATCTTGCTCTCCCGTGCCTGTCCCAGTATCCCATTTCTGCCTCCAATCTAGAAATTCACCAGATCTTTTTAGTGCAACGCTTCTTCCTTTTTACTATCAAGAATAATCCAGCATTTGTTCTTATTTGTTCAAAGTAAACTTTAAAATTTTGAGTCATGGCTGACGTTGTGGTGTAGTGGGTTAAGCTACTTCCTGCAGTGTTGCATCCTACACGAGTGCCATATCGAGCCCTGGCTGCCCTGCCTATCCAGCTCCCTGCTACTGTTCCTGAAAAGGCAGCGGAGGATGGGCCAAGGCCCTGGGCCCCAGCACCCTCGTGGGAGACCTAGAAGAAGCTCCTGGGTTCAGCCTGGCCTAGCCCTGGTTGTTGCAGCCATCTGGGGAGTGAACTAGCAGACGGAAGACCTCTCTCTAACTGCCTTTCAAATAAATAAATCTTAATAAAAAGAGTTTGATTCAGCCTAACTGGTTGCTTGTTTATACAAATTTATGGACAAATACCTAAACTCTGTGGGCTTCCATTTACTTATGTTTTAAATGTTAGTTGCTGAGGCTGGCATTGTAGTTCAACAGGTGAAGCTGTGTCTGTGATGCCAGCATCCCATATGGGCACTGATTTGAGTCCCAGCTACTTTACTTCCAGTCCAGCTCCCTGCTAATGGGTCTGGAAAAGCAGCAGCAGATGACCTAAGTGCTTGGGCTCCTGAACTCATGTAGGAGACGCAGAGGAAACTCCTGGCTCCTGGCTTTGGCCTGGTCCAGTCCTGGCCATCTGGTGAGTGAACTAGCAGATGAAAGAACTCTCTTTCAAATAAATAAATAAATTCCCCCACCCCCAATTCTCTTTTTTTCTTTTCAAAGAAATCGGGTGCTGAGATACTCCATTTTAAATATCTAATGTGTATTGCACTCCTATAGGTTGGGAATATTGCAATAAAAGTCTAGGCTGGTAATGTCAACATACTGTATTTTTCTAGCACAGTTGGAATGCCATTGCCAAATAAACACAAGGCTTTACTGTAACAAAAAGCACATAAATTCAAGTG
Organism: Oryctolagus cuniculus; assembly: GCF_051225735.1. Taxonomy (NCBI): domain Eukaryota; kingdom Metazoa; phylum Chordata; class Mammalia; order Lagomorpha; family Leporidae; genus Oryctolagus; species Oryctolagus cuniculus. The sequence continues at coordinate 128,231,006 of NC_142869.1, read as the reverse complement.
CCAGGATACATGTGGCACTCAAAATATTACAAGTGTGTCACTGTAGCCTGGAATGTACCTGGACCACAGATGGTCTTGATATGGTGTAACTGGTTAAAGGTTAGGCAAGCTGGAAATTATTTCCTGCAGGCAGTCACAGACAAGTCAAGGTCAGTCTTGGCTTGTGGAATTCCTGGGATGAAAAAAAGTCACCTACTCCTATGCTGAAGGAGAATGATCAAACAAGAACACTCTGCTAAAATTAACTATGTTATGACTGTGTTGCAGAAAGCCTGATAAGTTGCTTGCCTGTGTTGGTAACTTTTGTGTTGCCTTGAGCTGCAGCTGGCAATGTATAAAATATCGCTGAGATGTTGGAATAAACGAGCCTTGATCAGACTTTTGTCTTGGCTCCATTCTCTGCGCCCTTGTCCCTCTTTTCATTCCCACTCCCTCCTTCAGGTTCTGTTCGACTGGTGTGGCTGGCCCGCGCAGTTTCCTTACAAAACAAAGCTCTCTCCTTAACGTTTGGTTTGATGCCTAAACCTTCCCAAGATGCATCTGTCACATCCAGGGCCAAGGCACATGCTCAGACCCCACTCTGGTTGTATATCCAATTGGGGTACCACCCCGTTCCTAGAAAAAGATGTGGAAGGCCTGAGAGTTCTTTTCACCAAGAACAGACTCAGAAATACTGCTCTCACTCACTCTCCCCTCTGCAGGCCAGTCTCGGATGAACCTCTCATTTACAGGCAACTGTTTGGCCCACTCATGTTGGGCATTTCTCTGTGTGTGGTGGCCCACAAACACGCATGAACATTCTTATTCCCTGTTAAATAAACTGTTCTTATTTGCCACACAATACTATTCTCCAGTTAGTATTTTCTGTGCATGGCAAGAACCTGGGTTGGAAATTAATATACTCTTTGCCCACATCATGTTTATGTCATGAAAATTTCTCAATCATCAGGCACCTGGCTAGACAGGACATATAGGTCCTGTGTGTTGCCACATGGTGGTCCACAGGGTAAGCCGACACAGGACCTTGTCTGGACTTAGTACCCTTGGCTCCAGATTCCAGCTTTTTGATAATAAAAAGTCCTGACTCAGTAGTGGGTTCCTGCTACCCATGTGGGAAACCCGGATTGAGTTCCCAGTTCCTAGTTTTAGCCCACCCCAGTAGTTTTAGGCATCTGTAAACTAGCAGATGGTTCTCTCCTCCAAATAAGTACTTGAATCTGGTGCCTGCCCTTGTTGCTGCTGCCTGCGATACCAATGTCCCGTGAGTGCTGGTTTGAGTCCCAGCCGCTCCACTTCCAATGCAGCTCCCTAATGCACCTCAGAAAGCAGGGGAAGATGGCCCAAGTACTTTGGGCTCCTGCTATCCATGTGGGAGGCCTGGAGTTCCTGGCTCCTGGCTTTGGCTTGGCCCAGCCCTAGCTGTTGTGGCCATTTGGAGAGTGAACCAGTGGGCCGGTGCCGCGGCTCACTAGGCTAATCCTCCACCTGCGGCACCAGCACCCCAAGTTCTAATCCTGGCTGGGGCACCGGATTCTGTCCCGGTTGCCCCTCTTCCAGGCCAGCTCTCTGCTATGGCCCGGGAGTGCAGTGGAGGATGGCCCAAGTGCTTGGGCCCTGCACCCCATGGGAGACCAGGAGGAAGCACCTGGCTCCTGGCTTCGGATCAGCGCAGCACGCTGGCCGCAGCGCACTGGCCTTAGCAGCCATTTGGGGAATGAACCAACGGAAAGGAAGACCTTTCTCTCTCTCTCTCTCACTGTCCACTCTGCCTGTCAAAAAAAAAAAAAAAAAAAAAAAAAAAGACATGATTGAGCCGTGGCACCGGCCCTGGATACTAGACTCTTATCAGATACATGATTTGTAAATATTTTCTCCCATTCTGTGGCTTGTCTATTTTTTTTGAATAGCCTCATATGAAGTACATTAAATTTTCATGTAGTCTAGTTTACCTGGTTTTTTATTCTGTTGTCTCTCATTCTGCTGTCTTAGTAAAGAAACTGTTACTAAATCAAGGACAAAGACATGAAGATTTACTCATGTTTTCCTCTTAAGTTTGTACTGTGCATTTTACAGTTAGGTCTTTACTTCATTTTGAACTGGGACAGAATCCGGCGCCCCGACCGGGACTAGAACCTGGTGTGCCAGCGCCGCAGGTGGAGGATTCGCCTATTGAGCTGTGGTGCCGGCCTGTGGCTCCTCTTTTAAAACAAATAAATATTTAAAAAAAAAAAAAATATCCTATGTATTTGAGAGGTAGAGTTAGAGAGAGGAAGACAGAAAGTCTTCCATCCACTGGTTCATTCCTCAAATGGCCACAACAGCTAGAGCCGGGCCAATCCGAAGCCAGCAGCCATGAGCTTCTTCCAGGTCTCCCACATGGGTGCTTTCCCAGGCCTGGCAGAGGAACAGCTGGGACACAAACCAGTGCACATAGGGGATGCTGGCACCAAGGCGGAAACCCCAGCAGATAAATCCTTTTAAATATTTTTTTGGAAAACATCTGTTAATTCTACAGCACTGTGATTTTGGTGTACATCTTTCCATTAAAAAAAAAAAAAAGGCTTTCTTTCATACTTGTGATCACACTGACAGCACAATTTTGACTCAAATCTTTCACCTTATTTGTTCCATATTACTGCAGACCTTTCACACGTTTTCTTATTCACTAGGGGATTTCTACTTCAGCTCTGCCTTTCTCTTGTAAAACCTGAAAACCAAACCACGTCACTTTGATGTTTCTTCATGAATACCCTAACCTAGTCCACAGAAAACTAATCTATAATCACTCCAACTGTTTCTTATACAATGTCTGTGGCCACAGCATGCTAAGGATGCAATCAACCCATCCCTGCCTGCGATCCATTACTATGTTCCCTTCTACACGTAGTGCTGGTGTATGGCACATCTAACAGGTGGGCAGAGCAGGTGGCAGGATGGGGAGAAATACCCAGTCCAGTTTGCTATGTGCATAGGCTTGTCAGGGAGATAAAACATGAACACTTAATCTCCGTACAGAGAATCTTCTGATGCTTTCCCAGAGGGATTGCAGTTAAGAGGGACCTTTAGAAGTGGGTGTGGAAATACAGGTCAAACTGCCACTTGGGATACCCATACCATCAGAGTGCTGGTTGGAGTCCTTGATACTCTGGTCTCTGATCCAGCTCCATGCTAGTGCACCCTGGAAGGCAGCAGATTGTTCAAGTGCTGGGGCTCCTGCCACTTACACAGGACACCCGGATGGAGTGTCCTGCTCCCAGAGGTCAGCCTGGCCCAGCTCTGTTCCGGACAGTGAGTGATATGGCATATGGAAGATCTCTCTGCCTTTCGAGTGTGTATTAAATTTAAAAAACAAGAGTGGGCCAGTGTGGTGGCAGAGCAGGTTAAGCTGCCACCTGCAGTGCTGGCATCCCATATCGGGTGCTGGTTGGGGTCCTGGCTGCTCCACTTCCGACTCAGCCTCCTGCTAATACACCAGGAAAAGCAGTGGAGGATGGCTCAATCTCCTGGGTCCCCGTCACCCATGTTGAGACCCAGAAGCAGCCCGAGCCATGTGGTCATTGGGGGAGTGAACCCGCAGATGGAAGACTTCTCCCTCACTGTAACTGCTTTTCGAACAAACAAAAAGACCAAGCAGAGTTGATTCAGAGAGGCAGTTGTTAACCCATTAATTCAACCCATACTGAGCTTCTTGTCAGAACTGTTCTAGAGGTACAGGTTTCTCTCTGGGGGTAAGGAGGGTAGGCGTTTTGCACACTGGTTAAGAAACTGCTTGGACGTCAGTATCTGGTACTGGAGGGCCTGGGTTTGAGTACTAGCTCTGCTTCAGTTCTTGATATTGCAAATCTTAGCAAGCAGCAGATGATGGCTCAAATAGTTGGGACCCTTTTGTCATGCTGGAGACCCTCCCTGAGTTCCTTGCTCCTGACTTTGGCCGGGCCCCAGCTCTGGCTATTGTGAGGATTTGGGGAGTGAACTAGTGGATGAAGACCTATGCCTTTCAAAATAAAACACACACTTGGTATGCACCTATTACTTCTGTTTCACACTTCGTATTATAACTAGTTCAGTATCTCTTCACAGTACAAACTTAACAAATACTGGGTGAAAAAATGCTTGGTAGCACTAGGTTTTTCATAAATCTGGATTAGCTAATACAAAAGCAGAGTTCAAGGACACCAGAAATTTAATAGGTGAAGAACAAATTTATCTTTCTCCCCCAAGACTCTTTTTATATTTTATTTTTTTACAGGCAGAGTGGGCAGTGAGAGACAGGGAGAAAGGTCTTCCTTTACCGTTGGTTCACCCTCCAATGGCCACGGCGGCTGGTGCACCACGCTGATCAGAAGCCAGGAGCCAGGTGCTACTCCTGGTCTCCCATGCAGGTGCAGGGCCCAAGCACTTGGGCCATCCTCCACTGCACTCCCGGGCCAGAGCAGAGAGCTAAACTGGAAGAGGGGCAACTGGGACAGAATCCAGCACCCCGACTGGGACTAGAACTTGGGGTGCCAACACTGCAGGCAGAGGATTAGCCTATTGAGCCGCAGCGCCGGCCTCCCCCAAGACTCTTTAAACACCCATCTGTAAATGGATCTCTCAATCTCAGAATCCAATTGCACACTGATGATATTGACTTAAAACAAGTATTTAATCATGCTAACCTACCAAAACCTACATAACTGGAAAGTGAGTCATATTTCAATCTGTATCAACACACAAATGAATCTGTACTAACATTTGAATAGCCTTCTATATATTCGCACTTGCAGTTTCAAAGACCAGATATTTCTGTGTAAAATACCCTGACAAGTTAAAGGTGTACAACTACTATGTCAGTGAGATTGGTGGTCTTCATTTGGTGGTGACAAAAATGCTGCACTTTAGTACTTAAACCTTTTCTTTTTTTAAAAAATATTTATTTACTTATTTGAAAGAAAGTTACAGAGGGTTACAGAGAGTTACAGAGAGAGAGAGAGAGAGAGAGGTGTCTTCCATCTGCTGGTTCACTCCCCAGATTGCCACAGTGGCCAGAGCTGTGCTGATCCGAAGCCAGGAGCTTCCTCTGGGTCTCCCACGTGGGTGCAGGGCCCAAGGACCTGGGTCATCTTCTACTGCTTTCCTAGGCCATAGCAGAGAACTGGATTGGAAGTGGAATAGCCGGGGCTCGAACCGGTGCCCATATGGAATGCCAGCACTTCAGGCTAGGCATTACCTGCTGCACCACAGCGCCAGCCCCCTAGTACTTAAACTTAATGATGACCAGTTTTTATGTAGGCAGAATAACTAAGGAGAGCTATGAAAGCTAAAAAGAAAACAAGACTATGACAAGGACACTATGAAGCCAACCACTGCAACACTGTGCCTTAGCAAGGGCAGACAAGCCAAAATCACTGATTGGTTTCCTGAGTGATGCAATCAAATAGCTTGTTTTTCTCTGAAAAATCCCATCAATGGTTGCATTCCGTAGTATCACAGTAATACTCAGAGTCATAAAATCATCACATTTTCCAGAAGATATATTATACAAAATACACTCAGAATCATGGATTGCTTTTTCTTCGTCTTTTCTTCCCTGAACGTGCAGTTGTTTGAGTCTCTTGTGTTTCTTCTTTTACATCAGATACAGGCTGTTTGAAAACTATTTCATCATCTTTCTCATCATCTTTCATTTCAGCTGCTTCAGATTTTCGTCTCTCCAAATATGATGGTGTACAAACTGGTGTGGGGCCCTGGAACCAACAAGTGGAAATTTGTAATACACAAATGTGGAGTGACTTCAGGAATGACTTCACCCCAGACAATCATATCCCCTCGATTTTCTTTCTTTCTTTTTTTTTGACAGGCAGAGTGGACAGTGAGAGAGAGACAGAGAGAAAGGTCTTCCTTTTAGTTCACCCTCCAATGGCTGCCACAGCTGGTGCGCTGCAGCCGGCGCACCGCGCTGATCCGAAGCCAGGAGCCAGGTGCTTCCTCCTGGTCTCCCATGCGGGTGCAGGGCCCAAGCACTTGGGCCATCCTCCAATGCACTCCCGGGCCATAGCAGAGAGCTGGACTGGAAGAGGGGCAACTGGGACAGAATCCGGACCCGTCTGGGACTAGAACCCGGTGTGCCGGCGCCGCAAGGCAGAGAATTAGCCTACTGAGCCACGGCGCCGGCCTCCCCTCAATTTTCACAAAGCTGTGCCCTGTTATTTTAGGCCTGCTTCTATTTTTGGTGATGTAACAGCAGATAAAGTTGCCAAGTCACCACTAAAGTCCTACCAAAATATCACAAGGTTAAATTGGAAACCTAACAAAAGGACAGTAGCAGAAATTGCTTCTCTTCCCCAAACAGTTTTTACCATGGTGCCCAGAATATTGAAGACAACTTTACCTGGCTATCCACAGTCTTCTCAGGAGTGTTAGCAGTACCTGAAGTCTTTTTTTTCTTCTTCTTAGGTATGCCAGAAGTTTTCTTCTTCTTTGAAGGTACATTTACCACCTTCAAATAAATTTTAAGACTTTAGCAATCTATACATTTACCAACTATGTGAATATACATTTTTAATTCTTTTTCTATTATCTGCCATATAATTCAAAAATTTTTAAAAAATTTACCTGGCCATTTGTAGATTTCTGAAGATCAGTGCTTCCAACATTTTTCCCTTTCTGTAAAATCTACAATAAACACAGAAATTAACAACAAGGAATCTCTTTTTTTTTTTTTTTTTTTAAGACTTATTTATTTGAAAGGCAGAGATATAAACAGAGAAAGAGAAATATTTTCCGCCCACTGGTTCAATCCTGAAACGGCCACAGTGGCCAGGACTGGGCCAGGCCAAAGCCAGGAGCAAGTTTCTTCTGGGTCTCCCAGATGGATGCAGGGGCCCAAGCACTTGGGCCATTTTCTGCTGCTTTCCCAGGCCATAGCAGGGAGGTGGATCAGAAGTAGAGCAGCTGGGACTCCAATAGGTGCCCATGTGGGATGCCGGCACTGCAGGCAGTAGCTTAACCCTCTATACCACAGTGCTGGCCCCTCGTCGTTTTACTTTTTATACATAACCCATGTATTATTAGGGAATCTTCCTTAACTGACAGAGCATTTCAATTTAAAAGCAAAACCCACAAACATAGTGAATACAGTGGTAGAACTGTAAGATGGGTCTAACTGAAGGACTGGCAGAAGCCAGAGGTTGGAGGGAAGCCAAGACCTGGAGCTGGAGGACGACAATCCCAACTTCAGGAAAGCAGGAAGAATGTGAGAGCTCAACCTACGTGTATCACGGTGGCAATGAAGCCAGTTTGCTTTTCCACTAAATAATAAGCAGGGTGCAGGGGGAAAAATGCTTGTCTGTTTCCAAGCTTCACTGTCCCAGCTGCCAAATGCAAGGAGATGACATGATGTTCTAGTATGTTAATGACCATGTTTAGCATTTGGACAAAGAATTGAGAATCAGGAATGAGGCCACAGGAGGATAACTCCATCTTCTAATTTCTGGATAAGGCTTTGAGACTTAATAAACTTGGGAATAGGTACCATTTCTTACCAACTACTTTAAAAAGAAAATTAATTTTATTTGAAAGGCAGAGTGACAGAGGAAGACAGAGGAGGGAGAGACAGAGATTTTCCATTTGCTGGTTCACTCCCTCAATGGCTTTAACAGCCAGAGCTGGGCCAGGCTGCAGACAGGAGCCAGGAACTCCATCTGGGTCCCCAACATGGGTGGTGGGAGCCCAAGTACTTGGGCCATCTTTGCTGCTTTTCCAGGCACATTAGCAGGAAGCTGGATGAGAAGCAGAGTGGATGGGGCTGATGCTACAGTACAGTCTGCTGGTATAACACACCTGTCCCCTACCTAGCTTTTTGGAAATAATGTGACAGGATCCAAGGAAGACTTCAAGATTTAGTCAAGAAAAGAAATAAGACCCTCACTTATCCCGGCCACACTCTAATGACCTGCATTCTTGTTTTATAGTAAAAGACAAACATGTCTCCTTTCTATGTCAGGGGGAGCAAAGATACAATAAGGTCTCCTAGTCTTACTTCCTCATAAGCACAGAACTTAGAAATGGATGAACACCTGTGCTAATGTAATCCAAAAAACTGATACGTATTTGCTATTTCTGATACATTCTTTAGGACTATTTCTAGCTTGAAAGAACACAAAACAAAACTTTAGAATGCCAGAAAAAGGAAGATCAATTTACAATCTTACTTACTAATAATTATTGACAGGATCAGAGTGTACTAAACCAAACATCAATTCTGGTAATATCATCTTTAAATGGTAAACTCAGAGCACAATGATTTTTAATTAGAGAACGGCTCAATTTCAATAACTTGCCCACAAGGGGCAAGTGTTATGGTATAGTGAGTTAAGACACACATAGCAGAATGCTGGTTTGAGTTCAGGCTACTCTGCATTTATAATCTAGCTTCTTCCTAATATGCCTGGGAGGCAGCAGACAATGGCCAGAATACTTGGGTTCCTACTGCCCAGGTGGAGACATGGACAGAATTCCGGGCTACTGGTTTCGACCTGGCCTGCTCTGGCTGTTACAGGTATTTGGAAAATGAACCACTGGGTAGAAGATATATACCTGTCAATCTGCCTCTTGAAAAAAAAAATTTTTTTTAAGATTTATGTATTTGATCTGCAGAGTTACAAAGAGGCAGAGGCGGTGGCGGTGGTGGCAAGGGGGAGAGGGGGCTGTTCCAGCCACTGGTTCATTCCCCAAATGGCTACAACAGCCGAAGCTAGGCCTATCCGAAGCCAGGAGCTTCTTCCGGGTCTCCCATGTGGGTACAAGGGCCCAAGCACTTGGGCCATCCTCTGCTGTCTTCCCAAGCACATCAGCAGGAAGCTGGATTGGAAGTGGAGCAGCCAGGACTCAAACCAGTGCCCATATGGGATGCCGGCACCACTGGCAGTGGCTTTACCTAGTACGCCCCATAGATTAATCTTAACAAAAAATCAGATCAGGAAAGTTATGCAAACAGATAATCCCCTTAAAGAGTTTCTTCTGTATGACTGAAACAACTTCTAGAAAAATCTAAATGCTATGTCCCCAAAATCAGTGAAATTCTAGTATATACACTGATTAGATACTTTGTAAATAATCACAGATGTAATACATGTTACAACTATTGAGGTAAAGTCCACCCACAAGAAAAGTCACACAAAAAATTTTAGAAAGGAATATTTACCAATGAGGGAAAATCATAATCAATTCCTTTTTTAGCTAATTTCTTTCTGAGTAGTTTTTCTTTCTTTTTAAATCGCTCCTCCATCCGTAGCTTTTGTAGAAGTGTCCGATTCCGATTATACCGTTTCACTGCTGGATGTGATGGCTGATGAAATGGAACATTCCATGCTTTAAAAAGTTCCTTATGTACTTTTTCAGGTGGCATAAAATGACCTATTTTTAAAAAGCTAAACGTCAGGCAAGTGGCAGAGAAAGGATTTTCATGTTACATTTAGAATTTCCTCAATACTATTCCTCACATCACAATCAAGATGATGCAACTAATCTATCAGAATATGGATCAGCTAAGATTACTTACACACCAAGAGCCTTTCACCAAAAAGGTAGTTGTTCATTGTATCAGCAACTATCTTGGCAACATCCTCAGACTCAAACTCCACAAAGGCATAGCCTCTGCTATTTCCAGTCTGTAATGGAAAACCCACCACAAAAAGTAAAATTAAACTCTAACACAACAGCAAATTCCTAAAATGCTATTAATTTAAATAGTGCATATAAGCTCCTTATCAATTGTTACAACACCTTTAATTCCAACCTCAACTCATACATCCTGGGGACTGTTAAGGGAAAAGAAAAGATCCAAGATAATCTGAACAGGCAGCTGACTTTCCAGTTATTCCTGGGATTTGGGTTATACTCAAATACATTACATATCTGATCATTATGGCTGGAAAATATTTAATAGCAACATCCACTGTATAAAGGAAATCTGGTAGTCCCTCACACTCCTTTATGCATTATCTTTTTTTTTTTTTTAAAGATTTAAAAGGCAGAGTGACAAAGAGAGAGAGTTAGGAAGAGAATGCGATCTTTCATCAAGTTCACTCCCTAAATGCTCCCAACAGCTGGGGCAGGATGAGGCAGAAATTAGAGGCTAAGAACTCTATCTGGGTCTCCTACACTGATGGCAGGGGTCCAAGCACTTGGGCCATCATCCATTGTCTTACCAGGTACCTTCAGCAGAGCTGGAATTGTAGGAACTGGGACTCAAATGAGCACTGATATGGGATGCAGGCATCCCAAGCAGAAGTTTAACCTGTTGTGCCACAATACCCGCCCCTCATTATCTACTCCAATAGCAGTCAGATTTAGTTATATACTCAGGATCCAGTATGATGCTTCACAAAAAAAGCTGGTAGTACAATCCCATTTCACGCATGAGAAGTGAAAATAAACTAACTCCTCCATGTCACCAGGCCAATAAAAAACCCTGCTCAGTAGTGGTTAAGGTCCTGCTTAGAACACCTGCATCACATACTGAGTGTCTGGGTTCCAGTGCTGGTTCCAGTTCCCATTATGGCTTCCTGCTGGTACACACCCTGGAAGGCAGCAAGTTATGGCTCAAATAACTGGGTCCTCACCATCCACAGGGGAAAACCAGACTGAGTTCTAGGCTCCAGGCTTCAGCCTGAAGGCATCTGGGGAGTGAAGTAGCAGGTAGAAGATCTCCTTCTGTCTCTGTCTCTCTGCCTCAAATAAAACAGCCATCACCAAACACTGCTCATTTTTGTGTTTATCACCTTCACAGCCAGGGATTAAGGAACAGTGACAACATTCTCTGAAGTGGCCTGTGTTCCTAACCTACACACCGCATCATAAACTGGATCTTTTTAAAAAAAAATCTATCCCATTTGAACTCTATGGTTCAGGTTTGGATCCTGGCTCTAACACTTTGTAAAACTGGAATTACAGGGGCTGGTGTTATGGTATAGAGGGTGAAGTGAGCTGGCATCCCATATGGGTGCCAGTTTGAGTCCCAGCTGCTCCACTTCCAATCCAGCTCCCTGCTAATAGCCTGCGGAAGCAGTGAAGGACAGCCCAAGTGCCAGGGCCCCACACCTATAAGAGACTCAGAAGAAACTCCTGGCTCCTGGCTTCAGCTTGGTCCAGCCCTGGCTGCTACAAACATTTAGGGAGTGAACCAGTGGATGGAAGACTTCCTTCTCTGTAATTCTAATAATTAAAATAAATCTTAACACTTATACACACACACAAATGATAAAAACCATTACTCTAACAGTGTTGCTATGAAGATGTGAAATAATCCATGAGCACTCTACAAGATGTCTGTCATATTTACTCAATGTTAACAATATTCTGCAGTCTTTGCATTACATGTATTTATGGATATGGATCAATACTGGCAATGTGATTCTGGAGATAAAGAATGAGTTACAAGTGACACTGCAGCCAGCAGGTTGATTCCCAACACCAGCTATGTCACTGTCGAGCAATACTTGCACAACTGAGTCTAATGCACCAGGAAGATACTGGTGAAAACTGAAACACCTGAAAAATGCATTTACAATCCCTACTTCAAAAGAAAAGGCAAAGCTGGTGTGGTGGGAGACACTATAACATCCTTTTCCATATACCACCACTGTAGAATAATAAAACCTCTGAAGAGCTACTTGAAAACACATCCTGCATTACAAAAAAAAAAAAAAACAAACAACAACAACAAAAAAACACCCCAAAAGACAAACCAAACCAAACCAAACCAAAACAATCCTGTCCATTTCCCAACAACACTAGAATATAATAAATGGCAAACAGTCAAAACTAAGGTGGAGCAGGAAGGCCTAAACGCCTTTTAAAAAAAAAAAAAAGGTCCAGTAAAATAAAAAAGTATGTGGGTTTGTTCAGAGAGTGTTGAAACTCACAAGTCAGGATGTTAACAACGGGTGAGGGGTATTGATTAAAATATCCTATTTCCCTAGATTTGAATTCAAAATACAAGTCAGGGAGGACAATGACTATACTGTTAACATGGAAAACATTGTAAGATAATGTCCCACAAAAAGCAGAAAGCGTGAACAGTAAGAAATGATTACAACAGGAACTCCAGTGATCGACAAATGATACTCAAACACCCTGAGAATAAGGCAGATACAGAAACCATGACCATTCTATGTGCAGTGATTCTAAGGCTATGCTGTAAAACAGTATTTTTCAAAATCAGAGTGACTAACAGTGGGTAGTAAAATCAATTTACTAAGTCAGAAAGGTAGTTAAAAGAAAACAGGATGCAGGGGCCGGCACTGTAGTATATTGGGTAAAGGTGCCGCCTGCAGAGCCAGCATCTCATATGGGTACGGGTCTGGCTGCTCCACTTCCTATCCAGCTTTCTGCTATGGCCTGGGAAAGCAGAAGATGACCCATGTCCTTGGGCCCCTGCACCTGCATAGGAGACCTTGAAGAAGCTCCTGACTCCTGGCTTCAGACTGGCTAGGCTCCAGCCATTGTGGCCATTTGGGGAGTGAAGCAGTGAACGGAAGACCTCTCTCTCTCTGCCGCTCCTTCACTCTCTGTGACTTTCAAAATATATCTTAAAAAAAAAAAAAAAAAAGATACAAAAAAAAATCATTGTATTGCACGAAAAAAGACAAGGCTTAGCCACTGTCTTACACAAATTTGTTATGTTTACATACATGTGTATGTGCTGGCCTGTGCTACAGAACTTCTTATTGTGGAACAAAGTTAGAAACACAGTTCTAAAAAATCTGCTTACATTCACACAAAGAATGTTCACAGCAGGGTGGATAAACTTCATTCCAGAAAGGTAATAGAGTGACAACAAATGAATATATAGTTACAAGGAAAATACTCAGAACAGATTATTGAAGGAAAAAATTCAGTTGCAGAATGATAGATGTATCATATAGTTAACGTAGTTTAAAAACAACCCTATATAGTAATATAGATAAATGAACATGTACCAAAGACTTAAAAAGATATGTAGCAATGAAAAACACCTCGTTTGTGAACAGTAATTTCCTGGATATGCGGAGAAATGTGACGAGTGAAGGTCTTACCCTCCCAACAAAGAAAAGCCCAGGTCCAGGCTTCACTGCTGAATTTTACCAGACATTTAAAGAACTCCAATTCTTCTCAAGTTATTAAAACAACTGAAAGGGAGGGAATCCTCCCAAATTCTTTCAATGAAGCCAGCATCACCTTAATTCACAGACCCGGAAAAGACACAATACAGAGAGAACTACAGACCAGTTTCCCTGATGAACATAGATGCAAAAATCCTCAACAAAATTCTAGCCATTCGAATCCAACAACACATCAGAAAGATCATACACCTAGACCAAGTGGGATTTATCCCTGATATGCAGGGATGGTTCAACATTTGCAAATCAATGTGACACATCACTTAACAAACTGCAGAACAAAAATCATGATTATCTCAATAGATGCAGAGAAAACATTTGATAAAATACAGCACTCTTTCATGATGAAACCCCAAGCAAACTTGGCATAGAAGTAACATTCCTTAACACAATCAAAGCAATTTATGACAAACCCATGGCCAGCGTCCTATTGAATGGGGAAAAGTTGGAAGCATTCCCACTGAGATCAGGAACCAATGATGCCCACTCTCACCATTGCTAGTCAAGATAGTCCTGGAAGTTTTAGCCAGAGCCAATAGGCAAGAAAAAGAAATCAAAGGGATTCAGATGCAGATGATGTGGTTCTACATATAGGGGATCCGAAAGACTCCACTAAGACTATTGGAACTCACAGAAGAGTTTGGTAAAGTAGCAGGATATAACATCAATACACAAAAATCAGCAGTTTTTGTATATACAGACAATGCCATGGATGAGAAAGAACTTCTAAGATCAACCTCATTCACAATAGCTACCAAAAAAATCAAATACCTTGGAATAAATGTAAGCAAGGATGTCAAAGATCTCTACAATGAGAATTACAATACGTTAAAGATACAAAAAAATGGCCGGCGCCGCGGCTCACTAGGCTAATCCTCTGCCTAGCGGCGCCGGCACACCGGGTTCTAGTCCCGGTCGGGGCGCCGGATTCTGTCCCGGTTGCCCCTCTTCCAGGCCAGCCCTCTGCTGTGGCCAGGGAGTGCAGTGGAGGATGGCCCAGGTGCTTGGGCCCTGCACCCCATGGGAGACCAGGAAAAAGCACCTGGCTCCTGGCTCCTGCCATCGGATCAGCGCGGTGCGCCGGCCGCAGCGCGCCGGCCGCGGCGGCCATTGGAGGGTGAACCAACGGCAAAAGGAAGACCTTTCTCTCTGTCTCTCTCTCTCTCACTGTCCACTCTGCCTGTCAAAAAAAAAAAAAAAAAAAAAAAAAAAAAAGATACAAAAAAATGAAGAAATATTCCATGTTTATGTATTAGAAGAATCAATATCATCAAAATGTCCATTCTTCCAAAAGCAATTTACAGATTCAACGTGATACCAATCAAAATACCAAAGACATTTTTCTCAGACCTAGAAAAAATGATGCTGAAATTAATTTGGAAATACAGGAGACCTTTAATAGCTAAAGCAATCTTATACAACAAAAACAAAGGCAGAGGCATCACAATACCAGATTTCAAGACATACTACAAGGCAGTTACAATCAAAACAGCTTGGTACTGGTACAAAAACAAAGGGATAGACAAATGAACAGAACAGAAACACCAAAATCAATCCAAGCATCTACAACCAGCTTATATTTGACCAAGGAGCTAAAAGCAATCTCTGGAGCAAGGACAGTCTCTTCAACAAATGGTGATGGGAAAACTGGATTTCGACATGCAGAAGGATGAAGCAAAACCCCTACTTCACACCTTACACAAAAAACCATTCAATATGGATTAAAGATCTAAATCTACAACCTGATACCATCAAATTAAAGAACACTGGGGAAACCCTGCAAGACACTGGCACAGGCAAAGAGTTCATGGAAAAGACACCCTGAGGCACAGGCAATCAAAGCCAAAATTCACAAATGAAATTACATCAAATTGAGAAGCTTCTGTATTGCCAAAGAAACACTCAGGGAAGTGAAGAGGCAACCGAAAGAATGGGAGAAATTATTTGCAAACTATGCAACTGATAAAAAGGATTAATAACCACAATCTACAAAGAGATCAAAAAACTCCACCACAACAAACCAACCAACCCAGTTAAGAAATGGGCAAAAGACATTTTTCAAAAGAGGAAATCCAAATGGCCAACAGACACAAGAAAAAATGTTCAGGATCATTAGCTGTCAGGGAAATGCAAATCAAAACCACAATGAAGATTCACCTCACCCCAATTAGAATGCCTTTCACACAGAAATCAACAAACAACAAGTGCTGGTGAGTATATAGGAAAAAAGGTGTCCTAGTCCACTGTTGGTAGGAATGTAAACTAGTAAAACCACTATGGACAACAATTTGGAAACACCTCAGAAATCTGAATATAGATGTACCACATGACCCAGCCATCCCACTCCTGGGAATTTACCCAAGGGAAATGAAATGAGCAAATAAGAGTTATTTGTACCACCATGTTTACTGCAGCTCAATTCACAATAGCTAAGGCATGGAATCAACCCCAATGCCCATCAACTGAAGACTGGATAAAGAAATTATGGATATGTACTCTATGTAATACTACACAGTGGTCCGTATGAAAAAAAGAAAAAAAATCTGGTCATTTGTAAATTAGTGCAATAAGCCAGTCCCAAAGGGACAACTACCATATGTTCTCCCTGATCTGTGATACTTCATGGGACATTTTTTCCCCCTCTTCTTCATATTACTTGTTGAACTCTATGTTAATCATATGTGTATAAAGTCAACTAAAAATAGAAAAAGAAAAAAGAAAAACAAAAAAGGTCTTCAAGGAGCCTAAACTCTCCTTATGGTCAAGACAAGAAAGATCTGAAACAAGAATATCATCAAGCTGGCACTTGATACAGCTGAGAGGTAGACAGCTGGGTAGTCAGTAAAATTTCTTCTAGGAGACTCCAAAATGCCTAAGGAAGCAGCTTAATCTCTAACTGAACACTCATAGGAAGCTGATGCTACTTTACCCACATTTTGCAGATTACAAAACTGCAGCATGAGTATGCTAGCTCCAGAGTCCTTTGCCTTCACTATAAATCTTGGCTATTACTGATGTCTCTAACAGAGGCTAAAACAAGTGTGAATCTGGTTCTCAAACTGAAGTTCATTTACCCCTGGTAAATGAACATGATTCATTTGCCAGGACTGCCAATTTAACTTGTGAACTTGGGGCAAGTACTTCTGGTACACAAACATTTAAAATTCTAATTTTGCTCTAGAGGCTGTTTGTTTCAAAACCTCAGCCAGCCCCCTTTCCAGAGGGAAGTCTAAGGAGCAGAATGCGAGCACTTTGCATAAAACTGTCAAGGATGACGCGTTCGGAAGACACAACAGGGGATTCTGACTTACCCTTTTGCTTCTGGACAGTCGGAATCTTGTAACAGTGCCAAACTGGGAGAAATACTCTTGAATCTGGGTTTCATAGAGTGTTGGAGGTAGGTGGCCCACATAGATTACTCCAGGAGTAAGGGTTTCTTGCTTTTTTTTCTGAAGACATACAAACCCGATAAATCCTCTTTAATAAGACAATTGCATGGCAACAAAACTTGCAAAACCCCTAGCGCTGGGTCCAAGAGCATACTGTTTCCGCTTAATCGTAGGCTTCTCCCCACAAGGACAGCGGCCAAGCAGCCCACGTGGGCCAGCGTAGATAAGCAAGGACACGAGAACTTTGCACACCGGCACCCTTCAACTTGCAGGCAGATCGCCGGCTACCTGCGTCTAATCCGACAGTTCTTGAGACGCCCACCGACCCTCAGCGTCATCGCCCCCGTACCTTCCCTAAGCAACACTTTTAAGTTTCCCACATTGGATTTAATGCTGAAGACCCAAGAAAACACAAATTCAACGTCAGGGGACCTAGCTGGTGAGCAATGTCTCCCAAGAACCCCCAAATCCCTGGGGCCCCCCATCAGCACCAGCAAATCGGAAGCAATGGCGCTAACTGGGTCCCTAAGCGGCCCGGTAGCGCTGTTCCCTGGCTCGGTCTCCGCCTCCTCGCGCGTCGCCACGTGAAGACCTGGAACCCACGCCTACAGCACCGAACTTTCCGCCTCGGATCCCTCCTCTCCCAGAGGAGGCAGAGGTCGCTCACCTGGGTGACGCGCTTGCGGACTTGCTCCACCTCCTTTCGAAACTGTGCGTCTTTCTCCGGGTTGAGAGACAGAATGGGGGCCGCGGGTCTGGAGAAGTCCGCCATGCCGGAGGTGCGCAGGCTGACCCACGCGGCGCTCCCGGAAATGCCGAGCCTTCGGTGCGGAAGTAAGGCGGAAGGGGCGTGGTGAGAGCTGGGCAAAGGTCGCGGCGCGGGGGCGTGCCCGTGGGGGCGTGGCCTTGGGCGCAAAGGGGCCCCTGCGCCGTTGCTGCTTTCTTGACCATCTCAGCCTGTTTTCTCTTTCTTTTCTTTTCTTTTCTTTTCTTTTCTTTTCTTTTCTTTTCTTTTCTTTTCTTTTCTTTTCTTTTCTTTTCTTTTCTTTTCTTTCCTTTTCTTTTCTTTTCTTTTCTTTTCTCTTTTCTTTTCTTTCTTTCTTTCTTTTCTTTTCTTTTCTTTTCAAGATTTATTTATTTGAGTTACACACAGAGAGATGGAGAGGCAGAGAGAGAGGGAGAGAGAGGTCTTCCATCCGCTGGCTCACTCTCCAATTGGCCGCAACAAATGGAGCTGTGCTGATCTGAAGCCAGGAGCCAGGAACTTCTTCCAGGTCTCACTCACAGGTGCAGGGGCCCAAACTTTTGGGCCATCTTCTGCTTTCCCAGGCCGTAACAGAGCTAGATCAGAAGTGGAGCAGCTGGGACTTGAACCAGCGCCCATATGGGATGCCAGTACTGCAGTCGGGGCTTTACCCGGGCCTCTCCACAGCGCCGCCTCCCGCTCAGACTTTTTTCTATCAACCCGGGTATCTGAGGGGTCCGTGGGCGGAGGCCCTGCAGAATACGCCCCTGGGCCTTCCAGCCCAGCTGCACCCCCAGTCCCCCCCCCCCCTGCTCCGTGGCCCGCGCAGCTCCTCCTTTTCCGGGGGTAGGGCATGCATCCTGGTACCCTCTTCCTCTGGCCCCTAACCCCTTTCAGGCAGGGGAGAAGGAAATTCTCGAGTGACCTGAGAGAAGTATCTAGAACCTTAAAAATAAGGCCTATTGGGCAGGTTGGTTAGCTTGGTCTTGCGGACAAGACCCCCACGTCTCGCCTCAGAGTGCCTGGTTTCAGTACTGGCCTCTGTTCCAGACTACATCTTCCTGCTAAAGGAGACCCTGGGAGGCAGGGGGACTGGCTCATTTGAACCGATTCTATCCACCTGCGTGGGAGACCGGGATTGGTTTCCTGGCCCAAAGTTGCAGTTCAAGCCTGGGGTGGGATGGAGGAATTGCAGGCATCTGGGGGAATGAATCAGCATATGTGAGGGAACTCTCTGTCTCACAAGTAGACAAAAACAGGATCTATGAAGGAAAAGGATCTTGCTTGTATTCCATATTGGAGTGTTGAGTCCTCCATACTGTGTTTCCTAACCAGCTCCCTGCTAATGCACCTAAGGAAGGCAGATGATGGCCCAAGGGTTTGGATCCCTGCCACCCACATGGGAGACACAGATGGAGTTTGGGGGTCCTGGCTTTGACCTGGAACAGTCTTGTCTGTTGTGGGCATTTTGGGGGAATGGATCAGCAGGTGGAGGAGCTCTTACCTTTCACATCAATCAATAAATTAATCTTAAGTCCAAAAGGAAAGGATCATAAACCCTGATAAGAGCGTTCATCACAAAAACCAACCAAAAAAGCCAATAATAAGGGACTGGGTTAATAAACCTTGCATGCCTGTTTGATGAGTAAAATCACATCAATGTTTCCATTTAAAAATTTACTTTAAAAATATAAAATAAGGCAAAAATACCTTTTTTATGGGGCAAGGACTATTTATTTTAGGTATAAAACCTTTTTAAAAATATTTATTCAAGAGGTAGAGTTACAGAGAGAAGGAGAGACAGAGAGAAACGTCTTCCATCCGCTGGTTCACTCCCCAAATGGCCATAATGGTTGGAACTGGGCTGATCTAAAGCCAGGAGCCAGGGGCTTCTTCCAGGCTCCCACTCAGGTTGCAAGGCCCAAGCACTTGGGCCATCTTCTACTGCTTTCCCAGGCCAAAGCAGAGAACCGGATTGGAAGTGGAGCAACCGGGATTTGAACTGGCACCCATATGGGATGCCGGCACTGCAGGTGGCAGCTTTCCCCGCTACGCCACATTGCTGGCCCCAAATCAATATATTTTTAAAGAAGTATTTATACAGAGCAATGGAGAGAGAAAAAGAAATCGACTGATCCTCCATCCACTCACTGGTTTACTCCTCAAATGGCTACAACAGCCAGGAGGTCTGGGCCAGGCTGAAGCAAGAAGCCAGGAACTCCAGTATTTGGCAGGGGCCCAAACATACTGCTTTCCTAGATGTATTAGCAGGGAGCTGGTTTGGAAGTGGGGCATCTGGGAAATTAAGCCAGCACTTATACAGGATGCAGCAGCTTTACTCCCTGCACCACAAAGTCAGCCCCAGGAAATTAACTTGTAAATAAACAGAACCTTAAGCGTTACAATTTTACTGCGCTTCTGTTTGAGCAATTATATAAGGATGTTAGCAATAAAACTAAATGAGAGAAAATTCGAAGTTGCTTTAGAAGACCCCAAATAACTATTTCCAGATCATTAGGTAAGACTTGCTAAATAGCAATAAAAAATCACATGTTCACTATGTAGAAATCACATAGGAACAATTTACTATGAAATTAATCTTTCTATAATATAAATTTATAAAGCACTATCTTAAGAGTGATAATCTAATGCTCTATTTGAACTGTTATGTAATCACTTAAAAAAAGCAATAGGATCAAATGAGAAAAAGATTATTTCAGAACATAAAAAATTATTGCAGTGTTTCTGGATTATTTTAATGAAATTGCTAACAACTTCAAAAATACTGTAATTACACTACCTACAAATAAAATGGAAGCAATGAACTTGTAAGATTCACATATAAACAATCTATCTTATGCATTATAATTTTGATCCATTGTATAAGACTTAACTAATAGCAACAAAACTAAGAAAAAAAAAGAATCATTTTAGCAGAAAGAGAAAAATTTATCCTGTTGTGGTTTTGGATCTTCTGGACCCATGGATGCTTCAAAAAGTTTGTGGAAAAGTAGAATTAAAAGATATATTTATTTTGGTGTAAAAAGTTTTTGAAACCCTTGCATAGTTTTCTCAATGCACATTTTCCATGAACTTTTTATTTTTATTTATTTTTATTTTTTGACAGGCAGAGTGGACAGTGAGAGAGAGACACAGAGAGAAAGGTCTTTCTTTGCCGTTGGTTCACCCTCCAATGGCTGCTGCGGCCGGCGCGCTGCGGCCGGCGCACCGCGCTGATCCGATGGCAGGAGCCAGGAGCCAGGTGCTTCTTCCTGGTCTCCCATGGGGTGCAGGGGCCAAGCACCTGGGCCATCCTCCACTGCACTCCCTGGCCACAGCAGAGAGCTGGCCTGGAAGAGGGGCAACCGGGACAGAATCCAGCGCCCCAACCGGGACTAGAACCCGGTGTGCCGGCGCCGCTAGGCGGAGGATTAGCCTAGTGAGCCGCGGTGCCAGCCCTTTTTCCATGAACTTTTGAGGCCCTTCAATCATGGTGGATGGAAGGGTGACTCAACTGATATCAATGGGTTGTGTGGACAGAAGACAGCGTCCAGCATTGTAAGCAGGCACATTTCTCATTGCCAGTAGAGAGTAGGGTGGGCCTGTGGAGACCCTCAGTGGATAGAGTTCTGTCTCACTTTCCAGAGGTGGGGGGAAGGGCAGAGGGGAAGAACCTCTGACAGGACAGCGCAGAGAATTGGGCTGGTCAGTGGCATCTATTAGGCTGGGAAAAAAGAGGTAGCCTAAGAAAAAGTCTCATATGCTGGCCAGTGTAGAGTTCCAGGACATACTGTGTCTTGTTTTATGGTGATCCTAGCCTGTCAGGACAGACAGACCCTGCTGCTGTGAACCTGACCTCAGACTGAGGGCATTTGGTCCATGTGGAGCCCTGGGCCCTGGATCCTGCGGCCCTCAGACTGGGTACTCCCCTTCTGTGGGGGTGTCTGGTAACCCAGGGGACTCTCAGGGTGTTTTCCTGGGCCTCTTCCCAATGTCCCATATAAAACATCCAGGACATAACAACACTTACATTTATGTTCTTGAACAATTTTCTTGTCTGACCTGTGCATTTTCCGTTCATTTAAAAAATTTTAAGAAGATTTATTTATTTAGTTAAAAGGAAGAGTTCAGAGAGAGAGAGTTTTTTTTAAAGGATCATTTATTTATTTATTTGAAAGGCAGAGTTACAAAGAGGCAGGGGCCGAAAGAGGGAAGACTTTCAGCTGCTGGTCCACTCCCCAAATGGCTGCAATAGCCAGAGCTGGGCCAATCTGAAACCAGGAGCAAGGAGCCTCCCCTGGGTCTCCCACATGGATGCAGGGGCCCAAGGACTTGGGCCATCTTAACTGTTTTCCAGGCCACAGCAGAGAACTGGATGGGAAGTGGAACGGCCAATACTGGATCATACCACAGTGCCAGCTCCTTATTTAATTATTTGAAAGTCAGAATCAGGGTAGGGGTTGAGGGGAAGAGAGAGAGATCTTCTATCTGCTGCTTTACTCACCAGATGGCCAAAATGGCTAGCACCGGGTAAGGCCAAAGCCAGGATCCTGGGCTGGCGCCGCGGCTCAATAGGCTAATCCTCCACCTAGCAGCGCCGGCACACCGGGTTCTAGTCCCGGTCGGGGCGCCGGATTCTGTTCTGGTTGCCCCTTTTCCAGGCCAGCTCTCTGCTGTGGCCTGGGAGTGCAGTGGAGGATGGCCCAAGTGCTTGGGCCCTGCACCCTATGGGAGACCAGGAGAAGCACCTGGCTCCTGCCATTGGATCAGCGCGGTGCACCGGCCGCAGCATGCCGCCTGCAGCAGCCATTGGACGGTGAACCAACGGCAAAAGAAGACCTTTCTCTCTGTCTCTCTCACTGTCCACTCTGCCTGTAAAAAAAACCAAAAAACAAACAAACAAACAAAGCAAGGATCCTGGAACTCCATCTGGGTCTATCATGTGGGTGGCAGGACCCCAAGCACCTGGGCCATCTGCCACTGCATTCCCAGGAGTATTAGCAGGGAGCTGGACCAGAAGTGGAGCAGCTGGGACTTGAACCAGCATTTATATGGGATGCCTGCATCGTAGGTGGTAGCTTAACCCGTCATGCTACAGTGCTGGCCCCTATCCCAAGCTTTGCTTTCATGGGAAATAAGCTTGCTTTGATCATAGTCAGTGATTCACCCCAGTTTTTCTGGAGGTGTCCAGATCTTTATGTACGTGGCTGGTCTTTGTATCAGCTTTGCAACAGTTCTTCTACATCTTCATGGGGAAGTTTGCTCTAAACTGGACATTTGGTGAAAAATGTTTCCTTTTTTCAGTGAGGTTCAGGTAGTTGATGCTGGTCATTGCCTGTCGCTTTCTTGCTGTGACTTTGCTGATGGAAGGAGGCTTTCTCAGTTTGGACACCTTAACCATCATGTGAAAGTGCATCCTGTGCCTCACAAGCCATGGGCTTTGCTACAGCATCCAAGCACTAGGTGCAGGTGTCCAAGGACTCTGGCTGTGGTGCCAGGTGGAGACAGGAGGCTGCAAAGGCCTATACATGCCCTGTACCGAGCCCCTGGCCTGGCAGATGCTGGGGGCTGAAATCCAGCTGATGCTCTGGTCCACCACTGGTCTTATGTCTATGGGACTAGACTGGTGCCTTTTCAATTCATATCCCTCCAGCCAAAGCCTTCACTAACTCTAAGGTTAGACACAGATCTTGCAGAGCACCCAGAACCATCTAGAGTGGGGATCCTAGACGAAGCCAGCACAGTACAGCAGTAGTCCACTCTCTCTTGCTCTTCCAGTCTCTCTTTCAGCTGGCAAACTGAATAATCACTCTCCAGTACCTTGCTTGTGTTTCTGCCATCTCCATGGGAATGCACTAGGTGTACCTACTATTCCAGGAGGAAGAAGAAAGAGAAGTTGGGCCAACCAAATGCTAGCTGGGACTAGCCTACATCAGTCAAACACACACTAACCCTGACTGACAAAAGCAGCTTACATTGAGAACATCACAGTGTCTAGCTTGACCCAGCCCATCCTAGCCCTGCTGTCACCAAGAGCAGAAGAGCTACATGGTCCAGCTCAGCCAAGATCAGCCAACCCCCAGCTGGTCCACAGACTCATTATCAGCAAGATCAAGCTGTTTAGCTGGAAAAGCCAGGGTCCTCCAGGGTCCAAGGCACAGCCCCTGTAACTGTGTAGGAGCTTAAGTGGCCCAGTAGTCTTCCCTGTGGACAGTGCTGCATCCAGCACCTAAAACCCCAAAGATTCTCATTCTGAACACAGTGCCCCAGGTTACACTTATCAGATCTTCTAGGTGCTACTATGAGGGAGGACGAGTGCCAGGGCCTAGCCCAGCCAGCAAGGCTGCCCATTACACAGACAGGGATGCCAGTAGATGACAGATTAACTCCTGGAAAGTCAACAACTCTTCCTAAGTTGCCACCTTGCATGTTCAGCAACTTTCTGTTGTTACTTGCAATTTTGTCATTGTTTCCTTTACATGCTAATGGTGGTCAAGCCTGAAGCAAAACCAGGTTTTCAGAATTCTTGATATTGGGCAATTTCTGTCAAAAACAAGCCTCCTGGCAGAATTCCGCCTCAGGAACGAGATACTTCTCCCTATTCCTCCCACAAATTCCAACTAAAAACTCTGGATGTTTGCATTAAGACAACTATGAGAAGACTTTGAAAGGTGTTAAGTCAGATCAGTTTTGTTTTTTTATCTCATTTGTCTCACATGTGTAGCTGAAGAAGTCAGCAACCCTCAAATAGGGAGAGACAAGAAAAACCCCTAACAAAAGCCAGTTTTCTGTAGCTGAAGGATCAAGATATGGATTTATCCAAATCAAAAGAAAATTTTAATGATGACAATGGCTGTCCTCCAACCAGAAAAAGCTATGTTCCCTTCACAAAAGACAGCAAAGTCTGAGTGGGAGGCCCTGGCTGCCACCCTCATGAGGCTTAGTGAGTAACCCCAACACCCAGTAATGATGGTGTCACGAAACTGAGGACGTTCACTCTTGTTGCTGACAATGTCAGTTACCAGGGATGGTGATGTCAGTGGAGACCATCTGGGGACACAGAACTTCCACTATTTTTTAACAGTACTGAGGAGAGGGGCAGGTGCCGTGGTGCAGTAGGTTAATCCTCTGCCTGCTTCCTCTGGGTCTCCAATGCAGTTGCAGGGGCCCAAGGACTCGGGCCATCTTCTACTGTTTCCCAGGCTATAGCAGAGAGCTGGATTTGAAGTGGAGCAGCTGGGACTCAAACCGGTGCCTATATAGGATGTTGGCACTGCAGGCAGCAGCCTTATCCCCTATACCACAATGCCGGCCCCCTACTCCACTTCTGATCCAGCTCCCTGTTAATGTGCTGGGGAAAGCAGTGGAGGATGGCCCAAGTGCTTGTGTCCCTGCACCCACATGGGAGACCCAGAAGAAGCTCCTGGCTTCTGGCTTCAGATTAGCTTAGCTCCAGCCATTGTGGCCATTTGGGGAGTGAACCAGCGGATCGAAGACCTCTCTCTTTCTCTGTCTTTATTTGTAACTCAAATAAATAAATCTTTTTTAAAAAGTGAGCTTTTTTTTTTAAAGATTTATTTTTTACTTGAGAGTCAGAGTTACACAGAAAGATGAGAGGCAGAGAGAGAGAGAGGTCCTCCATCCGATGGTTTACTCCCCAATTGGCCGCAATGGCAGGAACTGCACCGATCGAAAGCCAGGAGCCAGAAGCTTCTTCCAGGTCTCCACGCGAGTGCAGGGACCCAAGGACTTGGGCCATCTTCCACTGCTTTCCCAGGCCACAGCAGAGAGCTGGATTGGAAGTGGAGCAGCCAGGACTTGAACCGGTGCCCATATGGGATGCTGGCGCTTCAGGCCAGGGTGTTAACCCACTGCGCCACAGCGTCAGCCCCAAAAGTGAGCTTTTTAAAAGCCTGTCCCATAGGAGTGTTCTGGAAGTTAATTCAGACAAGGTAGGGGCTGGCGCTGTGGCGCAGTAGGTTAATCCTCCACCTGCGGCGCTGGCATCCTGTATGGGCGCCGGTTCTAGACCTGGCTGCTCCTCTTCCAATCCAGCTCTCTGCTGTGGCCTAGGAAAGCAGTGGAGGATGGCCAAGTGCTTGGGCCCCTGTACCTGCATGGGAGACCAGGAAAGGTACCTGGCTCCTGGCTTCAGATTGGCACAGCTCTGGCACAGCTGCAACCATCGCGGCCATTTGGGGAGTGAACCAGCAGAAGGAAGACCTTTCTCTCTGTCTCTCCCTCTCACTGTCTGTAACTCTAACTCTCAAATAAATAAATGAAAAATCTTCAAAAAATTTCAGATAAGGTAGTGAAAGCACCTACCAACTGTTATCCTTAAATGGAAGATAGATGGTAACAGCACAATGGTCAAGAGGGAACATCCAGGTTCCGATGTTGCAGCACCTGGGGCAAGTCCATTACTGTTACCACAGTGACCTCACCGTATACCAGAGTCCCACTGCACAGGAGTACAGTGAGTATGAGACATCTGCCACAGAGAGCAAGCAGCTGCAGGTAACCACTGTGCTGATGATGAGTGTGCAGGACACACACTGACGTGCACGTGTTGGTGTCTGCAGAGAAGATGCACTGACTTCAAAGGGTTGGTGGGGTGGTGTAGCAGGTAGCAGGTTAAGCCACCACTTGGAATGCTGGGATCCCATATGGGCACTTGTTTGAGTCCTGGCTGCTCTACTTCCAATCCATCTATCTGCTAATGTGCCTGGGAAAAGCAGTGGAGGATGGCTCAAGTCCTTGGGCTCCTGCACCCACGTCGGGGGCCCAGATGGAGCTCCTCACTGCACCCATTTGAGGAGTGAATTAGTAGATGGAAAATCTGTCTCTCGTTCCCTCTCTCTGTAACTTTGCCTTTCACATATGCACATAAATCTTAAAAAAAAGAAAGGAAGAGAGGAAGAAAGGAAGGAAGGAAGAAAGGAAGGAAAAATAAAGAAAGATCAAGCTGAGAAGCTTCTGCACTGCAAAAGAAATACTCAGCAAAGTTAAGAGGCAATTGACAGAATGGGAGAAATATTTGTAAACAATGCGACTGAAAAAGAATTAATATCCAGAATCTAGGGCTGGTGCTGTGGTGCAGTAGGTTACTCCTCCGCCTGCAGTGCTGGCATCCCATAGGAGCACTGGTTCTAGTCCTGGCTGTTCCTCTTCCAATCCAGCTCTCTGCAATAGCCTGGTAAAGCAGTGGAAGATGGCCTAAGTACTGGGGCCCCTGCACCCACATGTGAGACCCAGAAGCAGCTCCATGGTTCCTGCCTTCGGATCGGCTGAGCTCCAGCCATTGTGGCCATTTGGGGAGTGAACCAGCAGATGGAAGACCTTTTTCTCTTTCTTTTCCCTCTCACTGTCTGTAACTCTACCTCTCAAATAAATAAATATAATCTTAAAAAAATACAGAATCTATAAAGAGCTCACGAAACCCAACAACAAAACAAACAATCTGGTTAAGAAATGGGCAAAGCACTTGAACAGGCATTTCTCAAAAGAGGACATTTAAATTGCCAACAGATATGAAAAAATGCTCAGGATCACTAGCCATCAGGGAAATGCAAATCAAAACCACAACAAGGTTTCACCTCACCCCAGTTAGAAAGGTTTTCATATAGAAATCAACAACAGGGGCCGGCGCTCTGACGGAGTGGGTAAAGCCACTGCCTGCAGTGCTGGTATCCATATGGGAGCCAGTTCCAGTCCCAGCTGCTCCACTTTCCAATCCAGCTCTCTGCTATGGCCTGGGAAAGAAGTACAAGAGGGCCCAACCCCTTGGGTCTCTGCACCTGTGTGGGAGACCTGTAGAAGAAGCTCCTGGCTCCTGGCTTCAGACTAGTGCAGCTCCGGCCATTGTGGTCAGTTGAGGAGGTTACCAGTGGATGGAAGCCTTCTCTCTCTCTGCCTCTCCTTCTCTGTGTAACTCTTTCAAATAAATAAGTAAATAAATAAAGCTTAAAAAAAGAAATCAACAACAAATGCTGGCAAGGATGTGGTGGGAATGTAAACTGGTCCAAGCTGGTCCTGCCACTGTGGAAGAAATGATGGAGATACCTCAGAAATCTGAATACAGATCTACCATATGATCCAGCCATCCCACTCCTGGGAATTTACCCAAACCAAAATAAATCAGCATATGAAGGGGTTATCTGTACCCCATGTTCACTGCAGCTCAATTCACAATAGCTAAGATCTGGAATCAACCCAGATGTCCATCAACTTAAGATTGGATAAAGAAATTATGGTATACATACACAATAGAATACTACTCAGCTGTGAAAAAAATGAAATCCTATCTTTGCAACAAAATGGAAACCATTATACTTAGCCAGTCCCAGAAAGACAGATATCATATATTTTCCCTGATCAGAGGTAACTAAAAGAATACCTAAAATATAATGTATTGGAGTGAAATGGACATTTTGAGATTTGGTGATTGTTTACAGCCCTTGTTCCTTCTGTTGAGGAAGTTTTTTTTTCTTTATACTATTTGTTGAACTCTTTTACTTAGTGTAGGGTTAACCTTATTATCATTAAGTAAACTGAAAGTAGATCTTTGTAAAAATTAAGAGTCAGAATGGGAGAGGGAGGAAGATAAAGGGTTGGAGTGTGGGCGGGAGAGAGGGTAGGATGTAGGAAGTATCACTATGTTCCTAATTCTGTGTATAAAAAATATATACTAAAATAAAATTGAAAAAATAAATCAAGAAACAACAAATGCTGGTAAGGATGTGGGAATAAGGTACCCTAATCCTCTATTGGTGGGAATGTAAATTAGTTCAGCCACTGTGGAAGACAGTATGAAGATACCTCGGAAATCTGAATATAGCCCTACCATATGACCAGGCATCTAAACAAAATGAAATCAGAAGATGGAAGATTTATCTGTATCCCATGTTCACTACAGCTCAAATCACAATAGATAAATATAGAATCAACCCAGATGTCCATCAACAGAAGACTGAGTAAAGAAATTATTGTGTGTGTGTGTGTGTATATACACACTATGGATTACTACTCACCTGTGAAAACAAAGATATCTTGTCATTTACAACAAAATGAATGCAACTGGAAACCATTACACTTAGTGCAATAAGCCAGTCTCAAAAAGACAGCATATATTTTCCTTGATCTGTGGTTAATACCTAAAAGGTAATCAGTAGGAGTGAAATTGGCACTCTGAGAGGCCATGACTTTGAACAGCCCTTGTCTTAACTGTTGAGGCACAGTTTTTTTTTTTTTTCTTCTTCATACTATTTGTTGAACTCTTAGTGTAGGGTAATCTTATGAGTATAAAGTTAACTGAGAATAGATCTTTGTAAATAACAAGAATGGGCATAGGACAGGGGGGAGGAAGGGTGTTGGGGTGGGTGGGAGGTATCACTATATTCCTAAATTTGTATAAATGAAATACATGAAACTTGTATTCCTTAAATACAATTTAAAGTAAAGTAAAATAAAATAAAGCAGCCCAGCAAAAAAATAAAAAAAGAGACACCCTCCAAGCGCTAGCCCAGGGGAGGGAAGGCCTCAGGTGAGGGGACGGGAAACTTGCCTCCACACAAGCTTAAAAATCTGACTAAAAAATGGGTGACAGAATTACATCAAGACGTCACTACTAATGGAAGGTTCAGAGGGCATATTTTCGTTCCCAGTCCAGCTCCTACTTACACGGCTCTAGAGTCGAAGTTGTATTTTCCCGTTGATTATTTTCAGAACATGAATACGCTATCCCCCTACTTTTACACAAAGTGTGGACTCTCCGCCTACTCTGCGCTGGCATTTCCCTGCTGTCGAAGAGCAACACCTGAGCCGACGCTAATCTCGCCCCGCCCCGCCGGCCGCCAGCCCCGCCTCCCCGCCAGCCCCGCCCCGCCGCCAGCCCCGCCCCGCCGCCAGCCCCGCCCCGCCGGCGCCAGGCCCACGTGTTCCCAGAAACCCCTTCGCGGCCTGTTTCCGGCAGTGCCTGTCTGCGGGCTCCTTAAGAGGCCCCGCCCACTCCCCCTCGGCCGCGTTTTCTGCGTGCACGCTTTTGCGCCGCTCTTGGGCTCAGCGCTTCAGGCATCGCGGCAGGCAGCCTCGATTCTGGCGCGCCGCGGGCCTCAGAGGACCCCAGCGCCGGCCGTGGCGTAGGGCCGGTGGACGCGGTGGTAGCGGCGGCGGCGGCGGTCGTTGCGACTAAACCACGCTGGTTGTCTCCGGATCACGCTTTCCTGACTGCTCTCGCAGCTCTGGCTGATTGTTCTGCAGCTGGCGCCATGTCTGTGAGCGAGATCTTCGTGGAGCTGCAGGGCTTTTTGGCTGCGGAGCAGGACATCCGAGAGGCGAGCCCCGTCCCTCCCTGTCCCTTTTCCCTTTGCTTCCCTGGGTGGGTGGCTCCTTCTTGGGCGGTGGGGACGCCCTCGAGGGTGGGTTGTTTCCCTCACGGTTTCATGTTCGGGTACCTTGCCGCCCCCGAATCTGCTGCTCTGTGCTGATTGCCTGTGTTCGGGGCTGGGCTTCGCCAGCATCACCTGCCTCACCTGAGCGTCCCATTTCCTGCTTTTTGGCACCTGTTTCGGGGGCTCCGTCAGCGCCTGGGACTCAGCCCCCGCGCGCGTTTCGTGTGTATGTGTTGTCGATGCGCCTCAGGACTTCTCAGCCCGTGTAGAACGAGTCTGCTCTGCTGTGACCCATGAGGTGTCTCCAGCCCCACTAAACTTTCTTTCCCTTTGTATATCAGGTTCAACTTACACTTTTCATTCCTTTGGTGCCCCGGATAGCTTCTTGCCTCAGTGCTCATGCGTGTGCTGCTTGTTTTTTTCTGGAATTTACTACTCCCCCCCCCCCCCCCCAAGGCAAAATTAGGGAGGAGAGACAGAGATAGATCTTTAACCCGCTGGTTCGCTCCCCAAATGGCCACAATGGTCAGGGCTCTGCCAGGCCAAAGCCAGGAGCCAGGAGCTTCTTCGTGACCTCCCTCGTGGGTGCAGGGGCCCAAGCACTTGGGTCATCCTGGGCTGTCTTCCCAGGTGCATTAGCAGGGAGCTGGGTCGGACGTGGAGCAGCCGGGACTTGAACTGGCATGCGTGTGGGATGCTATCTCAGTGGCAGCTTTACCTGCTGGGCCAAAGCACCAGCCCCTGGAATTTACCTCATTGCTTGGTTATCTCATATTCTCCTGCTGATCTCACAGTCTAAACCCATCTCTTTCTTGTTAGGTTTGGAGTAGCAAGTCAACATTTCAAAATTTGTAGTTATTGTTTTTAAAACTTTCTCCTCCACTGTGATCCAAACTCCAGTGTTTACGTGGCACCTAGCACACAAATGTGCTCAGCATTTAGGGGCTGGCGCTGTGGCATAGTGGGTAAAGCCCCGGCCTGCAGTGCCAGCATCCCATATGGGCGCTGGTTCGAGACCTGTCTGCTCCACTTCTGACCCAGCTCTCTGCAGTGGCCTGGGAAAGCAGTAGAGGTTGGCCCAAGTCCTTGGGCCCCTGCACCCACATGGGAGACCTGGAGGAAGCCCCTGGCTCCTGGCTTCAGATCGGCACAGCTCCAGCTCTACCTCTCTCTGTAACTCTTGTCTTTCAAATAAATAAAAATAAAAATCTTTAAAAAAACAGTGCTCAATATATATATTTGGTAAACGAGCGAAGGTAACTGCCTGACCCTTGTTGTGACTGAGTCTTCATTTTATAGTTTACGTTAACATACGTTACCTATTTAAATTTCTATAGTGTTCCAGTTGATACTGAAGTTGGCTGCCTGGGGAACCTTGTGCTTTCTGACTTCTTGAAGGTCTCACAGAGGACATCAGCTGAAAAGTTGGGATTCAAACCTGGTTATTTTTTGTAAAGGCTCAGTCCTTGAGAAGATCATTACTGTTGTGATGTATATGAAGGAGTGACAGATAAAGGATGCTATCTAATGCATTTGTACGAGTCCACGATAATAATTATGTCGACTCTGTCTGATTTTTGTGTTTAATTCTCTCTAGGAAATCCGAAAAGTTGTACAGAGTTTAGAACAAACAGCCCGAGAGATTTTAACTCTACTGCAAGGGGTCCATCAGGGTGCTGGGTTTCAGGACAGTAAGTTCTTGGTTTTGATTTTGAAGGTTTTTACTCTGATTTATTGATCACTTATTTAGTGAGTTAAACTATTAAGGCATTTCATGTCTATCATTTTATTATGAAACGTGGCTATCAGGGTTTATGGAGAGTAAAAATAGAAAAAAGAAGGTTATTTGATCATATTATAAGTTCAAAATATTTGTTTCAGTTGATTTTCTACTTTTACAATGTGTGGTTTAAATAAGGATGTTCTTTTTCATAATGAAATTCTACTGGCAACAGTTAGAATTGTTTAATGACCCTTGGGTATTTAAACAGCTTTTCTTTGGTCCTTTGTGTGCGCACATGTGTGTGCAAGCATGCACAAGTGTGAGTTCAATCTTTCAGTTTTTAAAAAATTTTTTTAGTTTATTTGAGAGAGTATACAAGAGAATTCTCACATGCTGGTTACTCACTATTTGCCCACAGTGGCCATAGCTGGCCTGGCCTGGGCTGGGACTGGGGTCAGGAGCCAGGAATGCAATCCAGGTCTCCCAGGTGGGTGACAGGCCATCACTGCTGCCTCCCAAGGTGTGCATTAGCAGGAAGCTGGAGTCAGGAGTTAGAGTTTGGAATTAAACCCAAGCAATACAATGTGAGATATGGGCATCTTAACCATGAACTTATATGCCTGCTCCTGGATATCTTTAATATGCATCTATAAATACAAGGTGGCTAGCATGTTCTGAAATTATCATGTTTCCAGTTAACCCCTTGAGTGAAAATCAGGTTTGTCAAGTATAGACACGAGACCTTCATCATAAGATGCAGCCAGCATAGCTGAAAGAGCTGAAATACATTTTCAAAGAGAGTGATGTAATAATGTAGCGTATCACTGGCAGAGCTAGGCCATTTTCTGAGATATGCAGAGTGGGTCAGCCTGGCTCAGAATAATTAGTGAAGGCTCTTTTTGACCAGCGATGCGAGATGCGAGCTGGACGTCCAGTTCTAGCCATTGTCTGGGTCTGATTAGGACTGGCGCTGGCTCGCAGTTCCTTAAGGATGAGGTTGTTGGCAGTAGCTTAGTTGTGTTTGTTTACTTTTCAGTGTCAATAGGGAATCTGGAGATTTTTGAGTGCCAATTTGAAGAGCAAGAGATTCATATAGTTGGTTGTGAAATTAAAAAGTTATTTCCAAATGGACTGTGTAGATTATTAAACAAGAACTGTATTGAAGTTGCTGAGATTTTCATTATGTTATTATCTTTTTGATCAGTTCCAAAGAGGTGTTTGAAAGCTCGAGAACACTTTGGCACAGTAAAAACACATCTCACATCTCTGAAGACAAAGTTCCCTGCTGAACAGTATTACAGGTTTGTAAGAAAGCAGCATTATTTTATAACTGTAAATAAAAAAAGGGCAGGAGAAAAGTTGTGTGTGCTGAGTGATTGCTTCTGTTTGTCTGAATTCCTCTATGTAGAAGAAACCACAAAAGGAAAAAGAATCAAACTCATAATGGTGACAAAATAGGTGATTTTATTTTTTCTGCTTTTTACTTGCAGAATTGTAAGGAACATGCATCTTTTGCAACAGAAAAAAAATTCTGTTGTGTGAAGCTCCATTGAGTTTTCTTGTGAAGCTCCATTAAAGGTAGAGGATCAGGTGGCAGTGTACTTACATGGTAGTAGAGTTCACCTTAAAACTTGAACTTCACTGCCAGGTGACATATTTAGCTAATGTTTATGCCATATCCTTCAACTTACAGTGTAGTTAAAGATATAACATTGTTTTCCGTGCCAGAAGAAAAAATGTTGATTGCTAATGAAAGGAAAGCCCAGGCCGGTGCCGAGGCTCACTAGGTTAATCCTCCGCCTGCGGCGCCGGCACACCGGGTTCCAGTCCCGGTTGGGGCACCGGATTCTGTCCCGGCTGCTCCTCTTCCAGTCCAGCTCTCTGCTGTGGCCAGGGAGTGCAGTGGAGGATGGCCCAAGTGCTTGGGCCCTGCACCCGCATGGGAGACCAGGAGAGGCACCTGGCTCCTGGCTTCGGATTTGCGCGGTGCGCCAGCTGCAGCGGCCATTGTGGGGGTGAACCGACAGAAAAGGAAGACCTTTCTCTCTGTCTCTCTCACTGTCCACTCTGCCTGTCAAAACAAACAAACAACAAACCTGCATTCTGTTTTTTGTCTTTTTTTTTAATTTGTTGCAACATTTGAAAATCAGCATAAATATCCAGGTGTTGTATGATTTCCTATTCTTACTCCAGACTTCTAGCTCCATATCCTCAGGTTTTAAGTCCATCTGCTTGGTAATTGCAAATTTTGTGTAATTTTGTAACTTGGAGTTTTCTTGATACCCTGCACTCATATAAAAAATGTAGGAATCAGTTAGGTGTTGAGGCTGATCTACGACTAGCATTGTCATTAATCTTCATTTAGAAATTGTTTTTTTCTTAGAGCAGTGTGGCTCTTACTGATTAAATGTGTAAGCATGATTGCCCTCGTCATCCATAATCTTCAGGTGCAATTTTTGTATTCATCAAAATGAGATTGTGCTTCTCCTTGATTTAGCTTATAGGTAAACGTAATAGACTTGCGCCTGTAGTGCTCTGTCTAGTATGGTTGAGTGCATATGTAATGGGGTCTCACAGGGGATTTTATTTGACAAAGAGTCCCCTTTCTAACTGTTTGAAGCGTGGCTGTCGTTTGAAGGCCCCTGACCTCGCGCCCTCTCCCGGCTGCCTTTCCTGCAGGTTTCACGAGCACTGGAGGTTTGTGCTGCAGCGCTTGGTCTTCCTGGCGGCGTTTGTCGTGTATTTGGAAACAGAAACTCTGGTGACCCGAGAAGCAGTGACAGAGATTCTCGGCAGTAAGTGTCTTCCTTGGTGAGACTGCAGAAGCAGGCATGTCAGCTTGTTTTTGGTAGGCATGTCAGCTTGTTTTTGTTGCTTGTACTTCCATGAAAACTACATAGAAAGCCAGTTACTTGGAAACAAAACATTAGAAACAGGCAGTGGCTCACTTGTGCTTGGATGGTTCTCTTAGTTTTTAATATGTAATTTAAAAAATAAGTTCAAGCCTATAGAAAAACTGAAAGAATAGTACAGTGAACATCTGTGTACGCCTCACACATTTCTACCGTTTAACATTTGCCACCTCTCCTCAGTCAGTCCTGTGTGTGTGAGAGAGAGAGAGATCCATTTCAAAGTCAGGTATAGATGTCTGACTTCACCCTTAAATACTTTAGCATGCATCTTCTAGCAAAAAGGATATTCTCTGGCATAACTGGATACTGTTCTTGGTAGTAGCTTTTAAGAGAAGACTAGAAGGAAAAAAATGCAAGTTTGCTTAAGAGTTCAAAAAAATCCACAGTGAAGTCTGGTTGCCAAGTGTGTGACAACATTGGAAAGGCAGAAGAGTCATCCCTTCTTCACTTCACTTTGAGAGAAATTACGTGTTGCTGTTTTTATATCCTTAGGCTTAAGATGCATTCCCATGGTGACTTTATTTTGCTATGTTTTCTAGTTGAGCCAGATCGGGAGAAAGGATTTCATCTGGATGTAGAAGATTATCTCTCAGGAGTTCTAATTCTTGCTAGTGAACTGGTAAGAAGCTCAGTAATTTGGAAGTTCCTTTCTTGATCATCTCGCTTCACTGTCAGTTTCTACAAGAGTGCCCAAATTTAGGAAGTCCTGATTCTTTTCTAAGAAACCAGCTGGTTTCCAAGTAGTCACTCGTTGTGAACAGGATGTGCTTCAGTTGGCTAGGTGTGACAGAAATGCCAGCTCGAAACTAGGAGGTAGCTGTGTGTACATATTAACATACATTTTTACAAGGTGATCCTTTTTTTTTTTTTGGACAGGCAGAGTGGACAGTGAGAGAGAGAGACAGAGAGAAAGGTCTTCCTTTGCCGTTGGTTCACCCTCCAATGGCCGCTGCGGCCAGCGCGCTGTGGCCGGCGCACCGCGCTGATCCGATGGCAGGAGCCAGGAGCCAGGTGCTTTTTCCTGGTCTCCCATGGGGTGCAGGGCCCAAGCACCTGGGCCATCCTCCACTGCACTCCCTAGCCACAGCAGAGAGCTGGCCTGGAAGAGGGGCAACCGGGACAGAATCCGGCGCCCCAACCGGGACTAGAACCCGGGGTGCCGGCGCCGCTAGGCGGAGGATTAGCCTAGTGAGCCGTGGCGCCGGCCCTTCTTTTTAGAGTACCAACAACATAATGTTCCTGGTAACTGTTAATTCATGCATTTGTTTTGGACACCAATTTACCTATATAACCACATTAGTTATCTTTTGTTCTCTTAGTCTTTCTTGGGATTATTTTTTTAGATTTATTTATTTTGAAAGAGTTACATGGAGAGAGGGAGAGACAGAGATCTTCCATCCAGGGGTTCACTCCTCAGATGGCTACAATGGCTGGGGCTGGGCCAGGCTAAAGCCAGGAGCTGCTTTCGGGTCTCCCACGTGGGTGGCAGGGACCCAAACACTTTTTTAAAAATTAATTAATTTATTTGAAAGAGTTACACAGAGAAAAGGAGAGGCAGAGAGAGAGAGAGAGGGAGGGAGGGAGGGAGGGAGGGGTCTTCTATCCATTGGTTCACTCCTCAGTTGGTCACAATGGCTGGAGCTGTGCTGATCTGAAGCCAGGAGCCAGGAGCTTCTTCCGGGTCTCCCATGTGGATTCAGGGGCCCAAGGAGTTGGGCCATCTTCTACTGCTTTCTCAGGCCATAGCAGAGAGCTGGATTGGAAGTGGAGCAGCCGGGACTTGAACCGGCACCCATATTGGATGCCGGCACTCGAGGCGGTGGCTTTACCTGCTACAGCACCAGAGGGGCTCAAACACTTGCACCATCTTCCACTGCTTTCCTAGGCCTGCTGATAGCAGGAAGCTGGATTGGAAGTGGAGTAGCTGGCACAATAACTGGCACCCATATGGGATGCTGGTGTCACAGGTGGTGGATTTACCTGTTACACCGCAGCATTGGCCCTGGGGAAATTGTCTTATAAAAGTTTTTTTTTTGAAAAGCCGCCAGTAGGAGAGTTGAATGTGCCAGGGGCTGTGTAGCTTGCAGAGGTGAACATGCTTACTATTTGGCTTCGTAAGCCACCATGTGCCTTCCTTGCACTAGGAGAAGGCAGGATATCATCTTTGATCTGTGACCCTTGTGTTCCACAGCTGTTGCTGTAGCTCTGGTCATTTACACCTTCATTGGAGCCGGCAGAAGGAAATAAAGGAAAGGGCATGCCCCTCACTTGGCCTTGCTTTGAGTGGTTCTAGCCACTTGTATTTAACATTCCGGTGCCTTTTCTGTTGGAGAGGCAGAGATGGAGTCCATCTAGGAGGGCACATGTGCAGTGAGAATGTGAGGAATCCTCACCGTGGAAGATGGGAGACACCTGGAGTGCCCCGTCAGTGGTTAAGACCACGTGTTGTGAATGCACTAAGCGGATAGTGAGGGAGGTCTGGAAAAGCAGCGGGGTTTTGTGGAGAAGGGGACTCTGGAGTCACTTGTGCTGACAACTGTTAGATGCTTGTTCCTTCTTGTCTGACTGATTTTAGACAGCTGGAGGCGTAGCTCACTTGGTGGGCTCAAGAAATCTGACAGTTTGGCTTAGTTTCAAAGAAATAGTGCTGCTGGGATGGCTCTGTCCTTTTTCCTATACCTTACAGCTCATCTTCCAGGTTGACGTGTGCAGGGTTTACACACTTGATTGCACAATGGCCAGTGTAAGAAATTAGAGAGGTTTTGGAAGATACCTCTATTGAACCTCTGTGTGGCAGACACTGTCTTCGTTTCCAGGAGCTCCTGTTGGAGCTCGCACATTCCCTGAGGTAGAACCACAGGGGCGCAGCGTGAGTCAGAGATGTGCTGAGGAGGAGCCGCACAGTAACGCCCCCTTGTTTCTCTCTCTGTGTGTAGTCGAGGCTCTCCGTCAACAGCGTGACTGCTGGAGACTATTCCCGGCCCCTGCACATCTCCACCTTTATCAATGAGCTGGATTCCGGATTCCGCCTTCTCAACTTGAAGAACGACTCCCTGAGGAAGCGCTACGATGGCTTGAAGTATGACGTGAAGAAAGTAGAAGAGGTGGTCTATGATCTCTCCATCCGGGGCTTTAATAAGGAGACAGCTGCAGCTTCTGTTGAGAAATAGGAGGCTCCCCCTGCTCCTGGCCTGGCTGACCTCGCGGGGAGAGTGAGCAGAGAGTGCCTCTTATGGTAGTTAGGACGCCCAGTTGCTAAACACTGCGCTTTATTTTCTTAACCGGTTGTGTGGTGTGCGCATCAGAATTGAAACACTTTTTTGGGGTTAAAAAATAGCCTTTACATGGACAGAATTTTCTTTGTTATTTCAGTGGATTTGCTCAGTTATTCAGTGTATTTCAGTTCTGTCAACAAGTATAAATGTCAATCTCGTGGTGAAGTTGCTTTCCGGCATACCTGACTGTTGATGTACTGATGGAGAAGCCCGTTATTTCTGTGTAATTCTCCCGGATTCGATGCTTGATGTTTTCTCTATCCAAGTTAGCCATCCACCCCAGGATGCAAACAATTAAAGAGGTGATTGCCAAGCAAGGAAAACTCCTTCCCTTCTTTTAAGCCTTGTGAATAAATGAGGTGTTGGCTTTTTTTTTTTTTTTTTTTTGGTCAAGGAAGTTATATCCTTGAATTCTTTTTCGCTGCCATCAAAATTCAAAATCCAAAACTGAAAAATCAGGCTAAACAGATTATTTTGGAAAGTTCTTACATTAAAGGGATTTAGTAAACGTCTTACCATTTGGTTCTGCCAGGTGGGGAGCAGGGCTTAGCATTTTAAA
The DNA here is from genome assembly GCF_051225735.1 of Oryctolagus cuniculus. Lineage (NCBI taxonomy): Eukaryota > Metazoa > Chordata > Mammalia > Lagomorpha > Leporidae > Oryctolagus > Oryctolagus cuniculus. The sequence continues at coordinate 128,192,872 of NC_142869.1, read as the reverse complement.
ACACCTCTGCTTTTTGATTCTGCCTTAACATTCTGCTGTTGCAGCAATTAAAATCGTCTTCACACATGGCTTGAACTAACACTTCATGTGATATATTCCTAAGCTGGGAAATTTTTTTCCTAGCAGCCAGCTAGACTGTTGGGTCTGGGAGTATAAAGCCACCCACGTGAATTTAAAAGTTAGCAGTACCCCAGCCAGTGTGTTCTTAAAGAAAAATGCTATGTTTTGGCAGAAAGGTAAAATCCCTGGATTAAAAAAAAAACAAAGTTTGATTTGGTAACATCTTTAACAGTAGGAAGTTTTAAGCTGTTGAAGGCCATCTCTACAGTCAGGTTTTGCATCCACAGTTTGGGGCCAGTCATGTATATTTTATTGGTCCCTCCTCCACCTCCTCCATCTCCTCCTCATTTTCAGCTAGCACTAAGAATCTTTGCCAGGTAACTCTTGCTGCTGAATTGAATTGATGAAAATGGTGACTTAATCCACAGTTATTTGGCACTGAAGGGAAGGTGCTAGTGCTTCCTAGAGTAATGTGAAGTGTTTAGAAGTATCACTTGCTAGTACCAATGTGTATAGTGGAATATCGGGCATTACCTCCACATTTGTATCAGGCCCAGGGAAAGGCTGACTGCAGTTTACGTCATGAGGAAAGAGGCAGGAGTGAGGCATGAGTCTCTCTACGTTGGATTTTAGAACAGTGTTCTTGACAGCGCTTTATGAGGGGAGTTGGTAGAAAGAAAAAATGTTAGGTTCTTAAGAGTGCCTAGGGTGGTCACTTAAAATGTGCAGTAATAGCACTGCCTGGATTGAGCAAGAAGGCTTTCAGTTACAGGATCCAGCCTAGGCAGTGAGTTTGATGACAGTTTTGTCTCTTAAGTGTTGATTCTGCTTGAAAATGCTAAAGTTCTGGCCAGAAGTGGATTTCAGTTGTAACAAACACAGTTCAAGTGCAGGAGCACATTCTGGTCCTGTAGTTTCATGTGAGAATGTAGAAGTGTCATGTGTGGAATTATACTGTTGTGTTTGTTGCTGGCTTGTTGTAAAGCAATAAAAACAACCTTTTTTTGGGTCCTTTGTACCTTGGTGTGCTGCTGCTTTGAGAACTCTTCTATGTGGAAAATAAATACTATTTTTGAGGCTGAAAATGACCAGGGTGACACAGGGGTTACAAGCACATACTGCTGTTGCAATGTTTACACTAAGCAGAGACACCATCACTCAGCTCTTCCTTGTAATGTGTAGGTTATATTTGTGTGGTCTGCTTTCAATTGAAGATGTTGAAAAAACCTTGGCTGTAGTTTTAGTCCATCAAAATTACCTTTTTCAACTTTCAGAAAATGAAGCAGATTAGAGGAAGTAGAGATGAATTAGGTCATGCTTTTTCACAGATTTAAAATGAAAGAGCCAGTCATAAATATGTGGCAACATTTGCCCTGCCTTAAACTTGGGTCGTGGTATGAGTGGTGCTTAAGGCAATTTAATACAGAAAGGGAGCTCTGGCAGTATTTTGAGGCCTCTGCTTAAAACAAGTGAGTAGAGAGATGAGAAACATGCAGGTTGCTACTGGCGTGGTTAAGTACCTAGAAATTCGAGCTGTATTGATCTGGACTAAACTATTTTTATTCCTTTTCCAGTAGAGCCTCATTGCCATGTCTGACATTCAAAACAGGACTTTCCTTGAGCCTGAAAAAATTTGGGTATTCTTTGTATGCACTGTAATCATTCATCAAACAAAAATCAACAGTCTCACTTCTCCTTGATGATAACAATGACAGCCATTTGGGGGAGGTAAAATTGTCAGTGGTTCAGTGAACATGGGGCGATGGGGAGGGTGGCACCTGGCCACCTGGTGATCAAGTGGATTTGGGTGCTGTGAATGGGGTAGGCATGGAGCAGGCAAGGCCTGTGTGGAGGGCGCTCTGTCCTGTCGCACTGGGAATCCTTTACTTCAGGGGTTTTGAGTAGAGTATGACACACACGCCCATGAAAACGTGTGGCATCCCTAAGCAAAAAAAGGTAGGCTTGGCAGAGAAAGTGACAGAGTAACTGATTTACTCCTGCCCTTTCACCACCCATGATCATGTGTCATGTAATATGAATAAACGTTACCTGCAGCCATCTGCCCGGGCTGGAGTTCTGCATCTGTCCATCACAGCTGTGTGTGTCTGACAGAGTGGAGATCTGGAGGTACTGGCTGCACTTACCAGCCAGACCAGTTCAAACATTGGAAGAGACCCCCCTTCAGCCATAGCCTTGGTGTCAGGCCTTCCACTGGTGAACCCGTTACCCACCCTGACAGTGAAAGTGAGGCCAGCGTGCTTTTTACTGTTGGGAAGCACAAAGAGCGGGCTGTAGGTTTTTGCTTTCCTAAAGATTGCAAGATTGCTGTGATCATTAAGGGTTGGTTATGCAGCGCAGTACTTTGATAAGCTGTTAGACCCAGAACCCGTGTAACCAAGACAAAGACTCAAAGTGGATCAGTGTTAAAACTTAGTAAGCCTTTTGGCTTTATTTCTTTGTACCTAGAAGTTAACTTTCAAATCACTAAGAGATTGAACAAAGGATCAGCAGGAGTGGACTCAGGTTCTGTGCCTTAAACTGGGTGTGGGAAGGTTTGGTCATCATCTTCCTGAGACTGATATGGGCGGTAGCGAGGAAACCACAGGAGTCTTGCTCGGAATTTTGTGTGGTCAGGGCGCCCTCCCATGCTTGGTGTACAGTCCAGCCCTCCAAGGGCACAACTATATTGGTTAACAGAACTGACCAAACAGATACTTGCCATCAAGCAGCTCTGACCTTTCTTACACTAAAAACAGCCTAGAAATGTATTTCCCCAAGTACCTTCATGGAGGAGCAACAAGGAAGCATGGTTGGCACAAGCATTTTGTGAGATGGCTAAAAAAGGAGAGCTTTGGCTTTAATCCTTATTTTTGAATACATGCTGGAAAGGGGGAAAGGAACAGTTGATATTGCCTGGTATGGGTAGGGATTGTGGAAACACTTTTTGGAGCAGTTTTAAATGTGCATACCATTGCTTTATGATAGGTTTTATGCTTTTCTCTTTTTGATTGGCATTACTATAATTAAAATAATAATGGAATCAAAATTTGGGAATGACGAATCATAAAGATGCATTTATATTTGCATTGTGATTTATCCTAAATGTATTACTGATTTAAAAAAATTGTTTTTCTTTGGAGTCAGGCATTTGACACAGCAATTAAGACAGTGCTCAGGACACCCACATCCCATATTGGAGTACCTGGGTTCGAGTCCTGGCTCCACTTTTGATTTCAGCTTCCTGCTAATGCTCACCCTGGGAGCTAGCAGCTGATGGCTCAAGTACATGAATCCGTGCCTCCCATGTGGGAGACCCAGATGGAGTTCCAGGCTCCTGCCTTCAGCCTGGCCCAGCCCTGACTGTTGTGGCCATTTGGAGAGTGAAAGAGTGAGTGGAAGATTATCTCTCTGTCTCTCCCTCTGTCTCTGTTTTTGTCTGTCTCTGTAACTCTGCCTTTCAATAAACAAATCTTTTTTAAAAAATCTGTTATTTCATCTGAATTTTTGAGCTGTACTATGACTCATTCATTCTGTGTGACTTCTTGGGGTGGAGGCCCAGGCCAATGGAGGAAGGGGACATATTCCTCAGCCTGTTCTCTCTTCCCTGTCATCCCCTCGCATGCTTGTTGGCCTGTTCCCCAGCCTTGAATTCTTATTACCACCTCCATGTCTCAGTATCAGGCGTTCAAGATCCATCTTATGCTTCTAGGGAAGTCAGTTTGGCAAGTTCTCAAAAGTGTCACTGTGTGACAGCTATTCCATTCTAGGGATATACTCCAGAGAATTGAAAACCTTACATTCACACAAAATAAAATGTTCATAGCAGCGTCATGCGCTATACCTGGAGTAGCAACAATCTGAATGCTCAACAGCTGGTGAATGGATAACAGATGTGGTATAACCATGCAATGGAATATTGCTGCACAAGCCAGGAGATGAAGCCCTGACGTATGACACCACAAAGCCAACCACAGAAGACCACAGCCGCTTAGGTAATACTGCAATTGCAGTAGGCCGCTGCCTGGGTAGGAAGAAGGGTAAGAAGGGGCTGCAGAGGACTCCCTGGGAGAACTGAAGGCCCCTCTGTGTCCTGTCCTCTTGGCGAAGAGGCAGCAGATTCAGATTAGGAGATGTGGCCATTTCGCTGTCTAGGGTTGTCCATGGCATTGCATTGGAGGCATTGGGAATGGCGTCACTTGTCTGTGTTAGGGAGAGGAATCCAGGCAAGGCTCAACATGCAGCTCTGTTGGACCACATGGCCTGGAGCTGTCTTTGCTCCTGTTAATTGGGGAACTGCAGTTCAAAGATTATCAGTTTTTGACACATTGGGATGGCTTGCCTGCATGTATGCTGCAGGTTGGGCATTTAAAATTGGAAAAGCAATTAATTAGAGATGTAGAGAAGCTTGCAGAAGTACAAAAGCATACAGATTGCAGGTTTTTTTTTTTTTTTCAAAGTTTTATTTATTTATTTGAAAGTTAGAGTTACACAGAGAGAAGGAGAAGCAGAGAGAGGGAGGTCTTCCATCTGCTGGTTCACTCCCCAGTTGGCTGCGATGGCCAGAGCTGCGCTGGTCAGGAGCCAGGAACTTCCTCCAGGTCTTCCCACACAGGTGCAGGGACCCAAGGACTTGGGCCATGGGCCTAGGTGTGTAAATATGTCATTCAAGTTTTCTGTCAATGAACCTGATTTTTATCTTGGACCTCTATCCTCTGATTCCTCAGTCACTTCAGGGTATTCTCTCTGATTCTGAATGAGAATTCCATTCAGGTTTTCTTTTCCCTCTCACCCAGTCCCATTGATTGGGGTCTCTGCTGTCCTTGGGCTCCAGCTACATGGCCCATACTTGTCTTTGCTGTGACTCCCCCTTATCAGCTCTCTCTCTCCTGGCTGACTTTTACTGCCCCTCCTGGGGCACTTAGGGAAATTCAGGTTACAGCCTAGATGGCCAAGGGTTGGGGTGGCCCAAGGGAGCCTGTTGGGGCTGCCCAGCACCTCAGCTGTGATTCTGTGGACTTGTCCCCAGATCATAAGGGTAGAGGGAGGCACCTCAAGGCTGCTGCCTCCTGGGAGTCCTGATGAGAAGGAGGTGAAAGTCTTCTCTCCTCTGGCAGGTCTCTGTTTGTGCTGGGGCGCTGCTATCCGCCCACCTTGGAGATCACCTTGGGGAGGGACAGTGACTCATCAGCTTCTAACTCCTTGAGTCATCTCCATCTCTGCTTCTAGCCTCTTTCTCTAGTGGGAGAAAAACTGGCCAGAGAAGTATTTCCCCAAGCCCCGTGTTTAAAGCAATTGCTGTGGCTTTCATGCTGAATGGCTTCCAAAGGCCTCGGTCCCCAGGGTGATGATGTTGGGATGTGGTGGCATCTTTGTGAAGTGGGCCTGGTGTGAGGCCCTTAGGTTACTGGAGGTGCATCCTTGTGTGGTATCTCTCAGGAGAGGGTTGTTACAAAAGCCTGAGTTTGGGCCCAACCACTCTCTGCTTCCTGATTTGCCATGGAATCCTTCCTCTACATGTGGTCTGCCATTCATGTTGCGTTTTGTTTTTGTCTTTAAAGATTTATTTATTTACTCAAGAGGCAGAGCTAGAGAGAGAGGAAGAGACACAGAGAAAAGTCTTCCATCCGCTGGTTCACTCCCCAGATGACTGCAACAGCTGGAGCTGGAGGGCCGATCTGAAGCCAGGAGCCAGGAGCTTCCTCTGGGTCTCCCACGTGGGTGCAGGGGCCCAAGCACTTGGGCCATCTTCCATTGCTCTCACAGGCCATAGCAGAGAGCTGGATTGGAAGTGGAGCAGCTGGGACTCGAACCAGCACCCATATGGGATGCTGGCACCACATGTGGAGGCTTAGCCCACTAGGCCACAGTGCGGGCCCCCTGCCTTGGGGTTTTATGCCAAAGCCTGCCTCACATCATTTGGACCTGTAGCCTGCAACACTGTGAGCTAAATAAACCTCTGTTCCTTCCCAAGTAGCTTGTCTTAGGTATTTTGCTGTAGTAATGGAAGCTGACTAATGCACCCAAAGACTGCAAGGCAAACTCCAGGAAGAGACTTCTGTTGAGTCTCAGCGTTTGGGCAGTGAACTGCTGCTCCGAGGCAGAGGCTGGCTGACGCAGCCTGCAGGTCCAGTCACTGCAGGCTCCGCTGGCTTCCTGCTTCCTACTGCATCTCCCAATTAGGAGCACTGCTGAGAGAAGGGAGGAGGCGGCCGGTGACACTGATATGTCGGTGTCTCTCCACCCAGGTTGGAGATTTTCTCCACACACTTCTTTCTTCAGGTTCTAGGAACTGTGCCCTGGCAATAAGAGTGCTGCTCTCTAGCTAAGAGGTAGTGCACTAGCATTGTGGTTTCCCCCAAAACACTAGCCAGCATTGTGTAGGTTATATTTTTATTATACTGTGTCGTTTTGACATGACCCAAGAGTGTTGGATAACTTTCCTAGGGGCGGGTGTTGTGATGCATCGGGTTAAGCTGCTGCTCAGGATGCCCACATCCCATGTTGGAGTGCTGTTTTGAGTCCTGGCTACTCTGTTTCCCATCTTGCTCCCTGCTAATGTGCCTGGGAAGCACCAGATGATGGCTCAAATACCTGGCCCTTGCCACCCATGTGGGAGACCTACAAGGAGCTTTTGGCTCCTGGCCTTGGCATTTGAGGTGTGAGCCAGCAGAAGGAAGATCTCTCTTTCTGTGTGTCTCCCTTTCAAACCAATCAATCAATCAGCCAATCCATCTTTGAAAAACAAGCTTCCTTACTTGCAGGAAGAAGATATTTCAGCTCATCGTTCACTTTCTGCTGCAGGCCTGGAGGAACCATGTCTCCAAAGTCTCTTGGTTCCTTCAAGGGGGAAGTTCCTTCAAGGGGGTTGCCAGCTGCTGCTGGGTCTCAGAGGACACTGCTAAGACCTATCTACTTTAAAAAAAAAAGATTTTATTATGTATTTGAGAGAGAGAGTTACAGAGAGAGGGAGAGACCAAGAGAAAGGTCTTCCATCTGCTGGTTCACTCCCCACAACGGCAGGAGCTGAGCCGATCTGAAACCAGGAGCCGGGAGTTTCCTCTGGGTCTCCTACGCAGGTGCAGGGGCCTAAGCACTTGGGCCATCTTCCACTGCTTTCCCAGGCCACAGCAGAGAGCTGGATCAGAAGAGGAGCAGATGGGCCTTGAACTGTGCCCACAGGTGGAAGATTAACCCCACTGTGCACATGAATTTGTCTTGACATTTCCAATTCTTGTTACAGATTATGAGATTCTAACTTTCTGAATTTCATATTTCTCTTTTCTCTCACCCTAAACATTTTTGTGCCTGATGGAATCACCATAATTTGTTCTGTGTCTCATCCTACTGTCTGCATCTATGTCATTATCTCTTACCCTCTAATGACTTCAAGTTACTGATGCCAGGAGCTGGTGCTATGTCGTAGTGGGTTAAATCACCACCTGCAGCTCTGGCCTCCCATATGGGTGCCGGTTTGAGACCCTGCTTCTCCACTTCTAATCCAGCTCCCTGCTAATGGCCTGGGAAAGCAGCAGAAGATGGCCCAAGTTCTTGGGCTACTCCACCCACATGGGAGACCTGGATGAAGCTCCTGGCTCCCAGCTTCAGTCTGGCCCAGCCCTGGCCATTGTGGCCATTTGGGGAGAGAACCAGCGGGTAGAAGACCTCCCTCTGCATCATCTCTCTCTCTCTTACTCTGCCTTTAAAATAAACAAATAAATCATAAAACAAAGTTAGTGACATCCAGTGATGTTTTTAACATTAAGTCTACTGAATATGGCTAAAAGTTTCTTTACAGTTCTCTTCTTGTCCCCAGTATGTGTTTGTCTAGAGGTGTGTAATTAAAAGGCTGTGTTTCACAGTCACTTGGGATATTGTTTCTCTGTTGTTATCCATGAACTTGGCACAACTGTAAAGCTTGTTGATTTTAGGCTGATTCTGATTTTAGGGATGTCTGTGTTTGTTGCTAATTTAATTTTATACAAGGTGCATTCAGAGAAGCCTACATTTTGTCCCTGTCCCTTCCATCCCGTTTTCTCTAGGACACTACAGTCATGGTTCTCAAACTGTGTGCCAAGGTGCCCAGGGCACCACAGTGAACTTGGAGGATTTTATAGTTTTGATGGAAATGCAGTGACGTCTGTTGGATATAGTGAGAACTAAGTTGTTAGGATCTACCAAGTTAATAAGTAGAAGAATTAGGTATTTCTCTTGGTCTAGGAGTATTGTGAAAAGATTACTGAGACACCAAAGACTGTGAACAGAGAAATTTTGGAAACCACTTTTGTTTATAGATCATTTTTTGATTGTTTTTGATATAGCTTTTCATGTTTTTTTTTTTTTAAATTTTAGTAATAGCTTTATTGAGGTATAATTTCCATACCCTACAATTCACTCATTTAAAGTGTACAGTTTGGTGCTTAAAAAAGTGTATTCAGAGTTTTGCAGTGATCACCATAATCAGTTTTAGAATATTTGCATAATCTCAAAAAGAAACTCCACACCTCTTACCTATTACCTCTCAAACCCCCATTCCCTGATCCCTCCATTCTTGAACTTGCTTGTTGTATCTATCTATCCACCCATCCATCTCCGTATCTGTCATCTCTATTTTTTTTTAAAGATTTATTTATTTGAAAGTCAGAGTTACACAGAGAGAGAAGGAAAGGCAGAGAGAGAGAGGTCTTCCATCCGCTGGTTCACTCCTCAGATGGCCACAACTGCCAGAGCTGCGCTGATCCAAAGCCAGGAACTTCCTCTGGGTCTCCCACACAGGTGCAGGGGCCCAAGCACTTGGGCCATCTTGTACTGCTTTCCCAGGCCATAGCAGAGAGCTGGATTGGAAGTGGAGCAGCCGGGACTTGAACTGGTGCCCATATTGGATGGTGGCACTGCAGGTGGCGCCTTTACTTGCTATGCCACAGCGCTGGCCCCCATCTCTCTATCTTACCATGTATTATCTATCTATTATATATCTATCCATTCCAGAAATTTATGTAAATGGAATAATATGATTCTGTGTAACTGGCACCTTTCTCTTAATGTTTTCAAAGTTCATCCAGGTTGTGAATACTTCATTTTTTTTTTAAGGTTTATTTATTTATTTGGAAGTCTGTGTTGGGGGAGAGGGAGGGAGAAAGAGAGAGAGAGAGAGAGAGAATCTTCCATCTGCTGGTTCACTTCTAAGATGGCTGTAATGGCCAGGAGAGAGAGAGAGAGAGAGAGAGAGAGAGAGAGAGAGAGAAAGAGAATCTTCCATCTGCTGGTTCACTTCTAAGATGGCTGTAATGGCCAGGGCTGGGTCAGGCCAAAGCCAGGAACTTCATCCAGGTCTCCCATGTGGGTCAGGGGCCCAAGCACCTGGGCCATCTTCCATTGCTTTCCCAGATCATAAGCAGAGTGCTGGATAGGAAGTGGAGCAGCTGAGACTGGAACCAGTGCTCATAGGGAACGTGGCATCACAGGCAGCAGTTTTACCCACTAGATCACAACACTGGCTCCATTTCTTTTCTTTTTTTTTAATGTTTTAATACTCCATTTAAAAAAAGATTTTATTTATTTATTTGAGAAGTAGAGTTACAGACATTGAGAGCGAGAGACAGAGAGAAAGGTCTTCAATCTGCTGGTTCACTCCCCAGATAGCGACAATGGCCAGAGTTGGGCCGATCTGAAGCCAGGAGCCAGGAGCTTCTTCCAGGTCTCCCACGTGCGTGCAGGGGCCCAAGTGCCTGGGCCATCATCCACTGCTTTCCCAGGCCATAGCAGAGAGCTGGATCAGAAGAGGAACAGCCGGGACTGGAACCGGTGTCCATATGGGATGCGGGCACCACAGGCAGAGGTTTTAACTTACTGTGCCACAGCTCTGCCTCCCCCTCCCCATTTCTTTTTAATGGCTGAATAATGACACTGAGATGTGGACTCTGTAAGAGATGATTAGGTCTTGGGGGCTCTGTCCTAGAGAATGAGGTAACGCTGTTGTCCTGAGAGTGGGTTTCTGAAGAAGGTAGAGTTTTGCCCTCCTCCTCTCACCTCCTCTCCCTCTCCCCAGCCTCCTCTCCTCTTGCTCTCCCTCACTTCTCATCCCCTCCCCCTCTCTCCTTCTCCTCTCCCTCTCCCCTCCTCCTCCCCCGTCCCCTCCTCCTCTCCCTCTCTCCTCCTCTTTCTCTCCCTCTCCTCCTCTTCTTCTCCCTCTCTCCTCCTCTCCCTCCCTCCTCCTCTCCCTCTCTCCTCCTCTCCCTCTCTCCTCCTCTTCCTCTCCCCAGCCTCCTCTCCTCCTCTTGCTCTCCCTCACTTCCCATCCCCTCCCTCTCTCCCTCTTATCCCCTTCTCTCCCTCTCTCCTCCTCTCCCTGTCCCTTCTCCCCTCTTCTCCTCCCCTCTTCCTCTTCCCCTCTCCTCCTCTTCTCCTCCCCCTTGCATCCCCTCTCTGCCTCCCCTCCTTCTCTCCCTCTCCCCTCCTCCTCTCCCTCCCACCCCCTACTCCCCAAGAGAGGATGCTGGTCTCTAGATTTCTGAACACCCAGCCTTCAGGGTTGTGAGGAATCACCCTCTGCTCCTTAAAGGGGACCAGTGTCCTGTGTTGTCTCCGTGGCCCTTAGCAAACCTTGGAGCATTGTCGGTGGGGACACTTTGGCCCCTCCCCATTGCCCGGCTAACCTAAGCCCCGGGTCCTGGCATCCATACAGCAGCCGCTGTCACAGTGTGGCCGGCTCTCTCTGTTCCTTCTGCGGCAAGCCTGGGCCTAAGTCCGTGCTGAAGGTCCTCCAAGGACGAGCCCATGCGTGTCCTAGCTGTCTCGGTGACCCCGGAGGGCCGGCGCCCTGCATGCCTGGAGCTGGGCGGCTCAGGTCCCTGAGACGGGGCTGCGCCGGGCCCGAGGCCAGGGCAGTCCCTGTGCCAGACTGGGGCGGCCACCCCTCCCTACACGGCCTCAGGGAGGCCCCTCCAGCGCCTGCATGCACCTGCACGGTGAGGCCCGCGTGGCCATCCCCGGACACCGCTCTCCTGCTCCCCACCCCGCCGCGGTCAGCCAGCGTGGCCTCCACAGCAGTGCCCAGTACATCTAGAGAAACACTGACACAGGGGCTGCCCTGCTTGCAGGAAAACAGAATGTGAGACAACAGGAAATGGTAAGATTAAAAAAAAAAATAGTGACCGGCGTTCTGGCATGGCAGGTAAAACTGGCACCATCCCACTGGGCCGCTGGTTCGAGTCCTGGCCGCTCCACTCCCGGGCCAGCTCCCTGCTAACAGCCTGGGAAAGCAGTGGAGGATGGCTCAGGTTCTTGGGATCCTGCCACCCATGAGGGAGACCTGGATGGAGCTCCTGGCTCCTGGCCATCGCGGCCACCTGGGGAGTGAACCAGTGACGGAAGATCCCCCCCCCCCCCCCGTAACTATGCCTTTCAAAAAAGTCTTCAAAAAGCATCTTATTTTTCTGACAGAAATGTATTATTGGGTAGAAAGAGTGAGTCTCTTAAAAAAATCCTACCCTACGGAAGTCAATGCTGGTACCAGCTTGATTGTATTCTTCTTAATTTTTTTTTCTATAAGTGCAAGTTAAGAAAGTTTTGTTTCCTGGAGAACTTTTATTCTTGTAGTCTTATACTAGGGAGTCAACATTTAATTAAATTTTTTAAAGATTTATTTTATTTATTTGAAAGGCAGAGTTACAGAGAGAGGTAGAGACAGAGAGAGATCTTCCATCTGCTGGTTTACTCTCCAAATGGCCCCAATGGCTGGAGCTGGGACAGTCTGAAGCCAGGAGCCAGGAGTTTCTTCCGAGTCTCCCATGTAGGTGCAGAGGCCCAAGCACTTGGGCCATCTTTCACTGCTTTCCCAGGCCATAGCAGAGAGCTGGATGGGAAGTGGAGCAGCTCGAACTCAAACAGGCACCCATATGGAATGCCAGCACTACAGGCACGGGCTTTCACCTGCTGAGCCACAGCACCAGCCCCAACATTTAATAAATCCATTGTTCACAACTGATCTATAAAAATTTTAATCCTTAAATTGTACATCAATATCCCAACACTCCAAATTTTTCTTAGTACTCTTCTTCAAGTCTGAAGAAAATGATGAATTTATAAAGTTCTACAGACAGCTCAGTCCCCCTGACTTAACATTTAGTCTCAAGTTCCTACACACACATGAGAATTAAGAAACACCAGTATCAGACTGATCTGAAACCTGATTGTGTTCCTGGGTCAGGATACTTGTAGTAAGTTTATAAATCCACACTAACACAAAATTGAATCATGGTTGTATCTTTTACATATATATATATATATATATATATATATAAAAATATAAACTTTTCACAGTAGAATAAAAATTAACATTAAAATTTTGCTGACTTTAAGCCTTATTAATGTACTTTATCCAATTCAGATTTTAAAATGCTGGGTTAGCTCAATGAATGGCAAGTATTTTCATGTAGGATTTTTTTTAAAGTTTGTCCAATGGAAAGCCAAGACTCTGTGGCAAAAAATATCCTGCATGAAGGATCTCTATGAGTGAGACCCCAGCGGAAAGAAGGGGCCATCAAACAAGTATGTCCTTTTCTCTGAAGCGAGGAGAGAACTTTCACTTTTCTTATGGCAGTGTCCAAATACTGATGGAGTCTATGGTTACAAAAGGCTTCCATAGCCTTGGCAGCTCATGGCAAGAGCCTCGGGTGATCACTGACATTACAAAGTGTCAATTGTTAAATCAACAACAGGAGTCACTGTGCACTTGCTCCCCATGTAGGAGCTCTGTCCTTAATGAGTTGTACAATGAGAATTAACTGCAAAACTTCTCAAACTGTACTTTATATGTTGTGTGTGTGTGTGTGCAAACTGTTGAAATCTGTACATAGCATAGAGTTAGTTCTCTGTATATAAAGTTAAACTAAAAATTAACCATAATGAAGAGTAGGATAGGAGAGGGAGTAGGAGGTGTGATGGGAGTAGGGTTGGGAGGGAGGGTAAGGAGGAAAGAACCACTGTATTCCTAAAGTTGTACCTATGAAAAATGCATTCATTAAATAAAAGCTTAAAAAAAAAGTAAGACTAAAGAAAATAAAGTTTGCCCAGCATTTCAAATCATTACTGAATTAGTGTAACTTTTAAATTGCCAAAGGATGCTATACATGTGAAGGGACTTCAAAAGCTCATTGAAAAATTGAATTAAAAGTTTGTTTTCATGCAAAAAAATTTAAATCTATGCAATTTTTATAATGTGCATTTTACATGAACTTTTTCAAGACCTCTTATATTGCACTTTTCTACTTTCATGACAAGATACCAAAACTATTGAATAAAATACATGCTTAAATCAATAGGTACTTGATTAACTTCCCTGAAATTGTAAATATCATTACCAAAATCTTTCAGGATTTTGTAGAATTTGTTTCCTTAAGTACAGTTTGAAAGTTTAACTTCTGAAGGGAAAAAAATTCCTCACATATTGACATTTTATGTTCTTTTTTGGCCCATCAATGAACAAAGATAATTTTGAACACTCATGTGTTATGTTTCCTAGATTTAAAATTTTTCTGTTATCTAAATTAAAAACATTATGCTAAACAACAGCTATTAGCTTTCAAATGTCTGTATCTGTATGTCCTCTTAGAATTATTTCAAGTATTATAACCAGGAGATTTTCAATACTCATGTACTAGAATCACCATAGTTAAGGAAAAGCTTATTTTGCAAAAGTAAGATCACTTCCCAGTATGCTTGACCGAAATAAGCTATTCGTTTTCATTTGTGTTCCAATGAAGATGTTGCTGAAATCTGCTCGTGGTTTATTTCCAAGTGGCTCACGATGGAATTCCTCGGAATGCTTTAAGATTGGCAGTAGCTGGAGTTCTGACTTCCATTGGGACCTTGCTCTCCTCTACTGTTTGGAGCTGGTTTGGGTTTCATCATCTTACTAGGAATCATCACCAACTCTTTCCTCTCATCAGAACTCATCCACTGTTCATATTTTAAAATAACCTGATAACTTCCAAAATCTTTTCCATATCCACAGGAAGTTTAGCACACCCATCTGGCATCTTTATGCTGTATGACACAGGCCACGTGGAGGCCAGGTGAAGCTGTTGGGAAAGGAGGATCCAGTGGACAGAGCCCAGTTCTGTAGGCGTCATTCCCTATCCTCCACGCACTGGGAAGCCATATGTCTTCTTGGCCCTCGTCCTGCACATACTGGAGCAAAAGTCTATGAGGATGATACTCTGTCAAGGAACAATCCATTAATTCTAGAAGACAGAACCCACATCCTAATGTAGTATTCATCTTGGAAGGAAATTCCTTTGGAAAGGCACATGAAAATCTAGTTTGTAAGAGAGAAGTAGCAGCAGAAATCAATCTCGAGTCTGAGACTACTCCAAATTCCTCTACTTCGGATGCCAAAAACACATGCGTAGGAGCCCTTGGTACAGGATCTGTACTTTTCATAGACTATCTGGCATAAAATCTCTTGAAACAGCCCATACCAGTGGGAATAACTTGTCTTAATTTAAGATGTTCACCTAATGCTTGGATAACATTTGTGAAAAATGTTTGTAGGGCCAGCGCTGTGGCAGTGGGCAAAGCCACGGCCTGTAACACTGGCATCCCATATAGGCGCCAGTTCGAGTCCCAGCTGCTCCACTTCTGATCCAGCTCCCTGCTAATGGCCTGTTAAAAGCAGTGGAAGATGGACTGAGTGCTTTGACCCTGCCACCCCTGTGGGAGACCCAGATGGAGCTCTAGGCTCCTGGCTTCAGCCTGGCCCAGCCCTGCAGTTGCGGCCATCTGGGGATTGAACCAGCAGATGGAAGATCTCTCTCTCTTTGACTTTCAAATAAACAAATCTTAAAAAAAATTGTACTTTCCAATACGCTTCTGAGAGAAACTGTAAGTCCTTTTGGCACTCCTTCAACAGCTCTTGTTTATCCAAAATCCATTGCAAATAGTAGTGGAGCTCTGCCAAAGGTTCTGTGCCGTGGAGCACAGCTTGTCCTGATGAAAAAGCAGCAGCTGGCAGAGCCGCTCATGGAGCGAGCAGAGATCCAGCCGGACGGGGACCGTGCTCCTCGATCAGATCAGCTCGGCTCCCAGGAAGAGAATTTGTTAAGGGAGATGTCAAACTCCAGGACAGTTGGCTTTTACCACAAACACTTCCATACCCAGCACTCGATTTTACCAATAGAAATTTTTATGCTATCTGCCTTATCTGACTATTACCTATCTACCTACTTAGTTGATACACATTAAAAAAAAAAAAACCTTATCTACTCTAAGGCAAGATGTCTCTGATCTGTAAACACACACACACACCTACAATCAAATCTGGCTATTTACCCACATAAATAGTTGACCCTCCTTATTTGAAGTTTATGTATTTGAATTTGCCCATTTGCTAACATTTATTTGTACCCCCCCTCAAATTAATCCTTGTGCTTTTGTGTTATTCCTGAATGCGCTCAGAGTGGTAGAATCTCCAATTCTTTTTTTAAAAAATATTTATTTATTTATTTGAAAGAGTTACACAGAGAGAGAAGGAGAGGCAGAGAGAGAGAGAGAGAGAGAGAGAGAGAGAGATCTTTCATCGGCTGTCTCCAAATGGCCACATGAGCTGGATCCAGGAAAGAACTCCATCTGGGTCTCCCACATGGGTGCAGGTGCCCAAGCAATTGGGCCATCTTTTGTTGCTTTCCTAGGAACATTACCAGGGAGCTGGATGGAAGTAGAGCAGCTGGGACTTGAACTGGAACTCATATGGGATGCTGGCCTTGCAGGGAACTGCTTGACCCGTTGCCCCACAAGGCTGGCCCCTTGAATTCTACGAGGCATGCATGTCCAGAGAAGGTGAACGAAGTGCTATTCTGCCCTCTTGTTTCAGCTCTCAGACCGTAAACAAATGCTCCTTTTGTGGTCTACTTAGTGCCATGTTTCCCACTTTTTCCCTGCTGTTTAGAATGTCCTCCACTTGTCGTGCTGAAGTGCTGTCTGCAGCTGTGGTGTACTCAAGGAGCACAGAGTGTGCAGTGAGCCTTGTCGGGCATGGCTCAGAGTGCAGCTGCCACAGGCAAGACACTCTGGCTATACCAAAACAAACAAACAAAACAAACCAGCATCCTGTTCTCAAGGGTGAGAAGTTGAGACGTTGTTAAAATAATTCTCATCTTTGAAACCTCCCCACAGGATTCTTTTTTTTTTTTTAGATTTATTTATTTGAAAGAGTTACACAGAAAAGGAGAGGCAGAGAGAGAGGGAGAGAGAGAGAAAGAGAGAGAGAGAGAGAGGTCTTCTGATGGCTCACTCCATCAATTGGCCACAACAGCTGGAGCTGTGCTGATCCAAATCTAGGAGCCAGGAGCTTTTTCCAGGTCTTCCATCTGGGTGCAGAGGCCCAAGAACTCGGGCCATCTCCTACTGCTTTCCCAGGCTATAGCAGAGAGCTGGATCAGAAGTGGAGCAGCTGGGACTAGAACCGGTGCCCATACGGGATGCCAGCACTGCAGGCGGCGACTTTACCTGCTGTGCCACAGTGCCGGCCCCTCGACTGCTTTTTTACAATGTACTATTCTTTGTCCAAGTCAGTGTACAAGTTCCTGACTCTCTCTCTCTCTCTTTTTAAGATTTTATTTATTTATTTGAGAGGCAGAGTTACAGAGAGAGTGTGTGACAGAGAGGTCTTCCATCTGCTGGTTCATACCCCAGATGGCTGCAACGGCTAGAGCTGGGCTGATCTGAAGCGAGGAGCCAGGAGCTTCTTTCAGGTATCCCACCCAGCTGCAGGGGCCCAAGCACTTGGGCTGTCTTCTACTGCTTTCCCAGATCATCAGCAGAGAGCTAGATTGGAAGAGGAGCCGTCATGACACAAACTGGTGCCCATGTGAGATGCTGGTGCCACTAGCAGAGGCTTAGCCTACTGTGCCATAGTGCGGGCCCCAGTTCCTGACTCTTAACTGCTTCTTTAACTCAGGGCTTCTGTGCTTTCTGCGAAACTTGAGTGCAATAAACTCGTAGGCTTTTCTTTCTCCTGCAAATCCATCTTAGGTCAACTTAATTCTTGAACTCAACCAGGACTCTTAAGAGGATGGAATTCTGCTGCCCCTAGAGGTTGTGGTTTGCAGAAACAACTTGCTGGCCCACCTGTATTTAGGCCCTGGGCAATCTGGCCCCCAAAGCTGTAGACTTCTCTGTTTTCTACCACCTGGCTGCCTTGGTTTTAGTAGGAACTGGCAGAACAGGTGCTGTTGGAGTGAGGAGGGTCCTTGTTACCTGCCAGGGCCAGGTTGCCTGGCTGGAGTCTTCCAGCCCCACCTCTGTCCAGAGAGAGCCAGCCCCTGCTGGACAGGCAGTACCTACGATTCTTTTACCATCTCTGAAGTCAGCAGTGATTCCTCCGCCCCTTTCCAGACCCCTAGCCCCAGAAGCTCTCTTTGTGTAGGTGGTCTTTGCTTACCTGTGTAGGAGAGGGACGCTTAGAACACAAAGCAGGCTGGGTGAACAGCTGGAGTGTGAACAACGATGCCACTCAGTGAGGTCGCGGGTGACCCATTCTCCCTTCCATTTGTGCGCGGCAGTTTTTCTCTAATGAGCCTTTGTTGCCTCTATAATTGGAAACAAGGAAGGTCAGGGATCAGGGAGGTTCATTAGCCCAAAGTGGCACTTGCTGGATCTTCACAGGCGGGGGCAAGGGTTGTTCCCACAGCACCGGGAAGGGAAGGGGCACACCTTCGAACTCCCGTTGGGCTCTCGCTCTCCTGACACACTTTGCAAGAGAATTGCAGCAGCAGGCACTGTTGCACTGATGCCGGGGCCATTTGTAAACTTGTGCTTCTTGCTTTCTTGGCAAAGGCGACTATTCATGTGGCAGGTGCTGTGGCCCAGCCTGGCTATGTCATGTTCAGGGTCCCATGTAAAATGAAAGGGTGAGACCCTCCCTCTCCGCCCCCGGTTCATAAACAACTACATCAGTGAAGACTGTGGCAGTGAACATAAAGCAGGTACAGACATCCTAAGTTCCAGGCCCCGTGCCACTGCCCAGGTCACCTCCTGTGAAGCCGGCTCTGCCTGTGGATGCTTCCCCCAGGCCCCGTGAGCTATGCCCAGGGACAGAGTACACAGGGAGGCTTAGTGGGTAGGCCCAGGAGGAGTGGAACCATGGAATCAAATCACAGGAGTTCTCCCCTGGCCTCCAAGTCCCTGTGGCTAGTCTGGAATCCCTCACGGGCCCTATCCCAGACATGAAGGAGTTAGGAGACTCGGGTTCCATTCTCCATCTGCTCTCCTTTGGCTCTGAGTTGCCTTATTTCTACACTGAAGGGGATGGATCAAGTCTCTGCCAGCTCCAAGACAGCTCCGGATTGGGACTTTCAGGGCCTGGGTTGCCCATTTGACAGCAGCTGTTTCTGTGTTCTGTGAAGTCCTGAGCAGCCCCATTGAGGAAGAGGTCAGGGCTATTACCCAGACACACCATGCTGGTTTTGGGATGGTGATGGTGGACCCCACACCCAGCAAGAGGGACAGCATCTGTGTCCTGGGCCCTGTTGTGAAAGCTGCCTTTGACTAGTGAGGAAAGCAAAACTTGCAACTCTCCCTCACGTCCACGGAGTATGTGAAGTGTGTGCAGACCGCACGGTGACTGTGAGGCCCTGGGGCAGGGTGGGGGTCACGGGGATAAATACCTGGTGTGGAAGGGCGTTTCTGTATGGCATCGTTGGCAGGGGGTTTCTACAGGTTTCTGGCTGGTAACAGTGTAGACCCTGATGCCAAAGGAAAATGTGGAACCAGAACAGAACAGGGAGGGAGGGGGCACAGTGGAGCTGTGGCATAGTGGTTTAAGCCACAGCCTGTGATGTCAGCGTCCCGTTTGAGCCTTAGTCGAGTCCCAGCTGCTCCACTTCCAATCCAGCTCCCTGCTAATACACCTGGGAAGGCAGAGGCAAATGGCACAAGTACTTGGGTCCCTGCACCCATGTGGGAGACCTGGATGGAGTTCTAGGCTCCTGCCCCAGCTGTTGCAGCTATTTGGGGAGTGAACCAGCAGGTGGAAGATCTCTGCTCTCTGTTTCTCCCTCTCTGTCTCTGTAACTTTGCTTTTCAAATCAATAAATATTTATATTGAAAAAGAACAGAGTTATATTGAAAAAGAACAGCCAGTTTAGGGTCTTTACCGGCCCTTAGGTAGAAGGATGGAAAATGAGCATCAGGGTCCTGCTGTGCGTTCAGATTGTGCACGCTTCCCACAGTTCCCATTTCACAGCGTGCAGTTGTTCAGAACTCACTCCTTCGCCCTCTTGGTGGAATACTGTGCTAATGAGCTCTGCCGGGGATTGTTCTGGAGAAGTTTCCAGAGCAGCTGGGCGGCGGCCGGGGTCATGGGTGTGAGACACGTCCAGTGTGCAAATCAAGTTTATGAAGTGCTTTGCTGACGTTTTATGTGGAGCTAAAGCCGAAGGAAGAAACATCTCAAGCTGTGGCACAGAGGAGCAGGAGGCTGGTGATTTACGTGAGGAAATGGGAATTTTGGGGGAGGCTTTGGTTGGCAATGTGAATAATTCAGTACTTAGAATTTTGGATAGAAGAACACAGGTTTATAATACCTTTAAAATTTCCCTCTTTTGCGAGGTAAGATTTTGCACACTCGGGCCAGGACAGGGGTGCTTTTGAAGGGAGGACTTTGTTTGGGGTCCCGGTGGCTTAGATCCCCCTGCCATTTCCCATAGTTGATGTCTGTGTTCAGCAGTCCTGTGTGATCTCTTTTCCTCAGGTCTAATGCAATTTTCCTTTTTTTGCATGTCAACGTCATGAGACATTCTGAGAGGGGGGTCTTAATACTTGACTTTTTTTTAAAAAGGACTTATCTATCAATCTATTTGAAATGGAGAGAGAGATCTTCCATCTACTGGTTTACTCCCTAAATGGGCCAGGCCAAAGCCAGGTCTCCCAGGTGGGTGGTAAGGACCCAAGCACTTGGGCCATCTTCTGCTGCTTTTTCAGGCATGTTAGCAGGGAGCGGGATTGGTAGCAGAGCAGCCAGGACTTGAACCAGGTCTCTGATATGGGATGCCACCACTGCAGGCAGTGGCTTACCCCCCGTGCCACAATGCTGGACCCTGTCATTGACTTTTGCTTCATGTTTTCATCTTTCCTATAAGGATAGAAAAATATGCACTCACAGAAATTTAAGGAACAAATTCAGCTGAGTCTTGTGGTAACGGTGTCACTGTGGAATTAAGAGATTATTAAACATAGTTTGAAATCTAAGGGATAGGGGCTGGCGCTGTGACGCAGTGGATTAATGCCCTGGCCTGAAGTGCCAGCATCCCATATGGGTGCTGGTTCGAGACCTGGCTGCTCCTCTTCTGTTCTAGCTCTCCACTATGGCCTGGGAAAGCAATAGAAGATGGCCCAAGTCCTTGGGTCCCTGCACCTGCATGGGAGACCCAGAAGAAGCTCCTGGCTTCTGGCTTTGAATCAGTGCACTCCAGCCATTGTGGCCATCTAGGGGAGTGAACCATTGCATGGAAGACCTCTCTCTCTCTTTCTCTCTGTGTAACTCTGACTTTCAAATAAATAAATAAATATTTTAAAAAAAAAAATTTAAGGGATAGAGGGAAGACAAGTTTTCCACTTTTTTTTAGGTCATGAAGTTAAAACATTAAAAGTGCTTTTTATAACTTACAACAATTTATTAAATATATTATAGGGAATCAGAAGATAGGAGTTCAAAGGGTCCCAATAGGAAGAAATGATAAATAGTTACGAAGATGGAGATACTAACTACCCTGACTTAGTCATCATTTACTGTATACACATATCAAATTATCACATTGTGTCCCATAAATAGATATAATTATTATATGTCAATTAAATGGGGGTACCTGAGGGGCTGGTGTTTGATCTAGCATTTACAAAACTCATGTCCTATATCAAAGTGCCTGTATTCAACACCTGCCTGCAGCTCCCTGCGGAGGCACACCCTGGTGGTGGCCCAAGTGGTTCAGTCCCTGCGACCCTTGTAGGAGTCTTGTATTGAGTTGTTGGCTCCTAGCTTTGGCCTGGCACAGCCCTAGCTATTGTGGGCATTTGGGGAGTGAACCAGAGGATGGGTGCTCTGTGTGTTTCACTGTCTGCCTGTCTGTCAGTCTCCCAAAAGCCCGAGGATATGACATGTGGTTCTGATTATGGCTCTCAGCTTCCCTCTACTTTACAGAAAGAACTGCATCCCACTGAAAGCTGAGGAGCCCAGGTTCTTCTGTAATTCAAAGACCGTGTGCAGCATTCTGTGTTGTCGTCTTTTTTTTTTTTTTTAAAGATTTATTTATTCTTATTTGAAAGTCAGAGTTACACAGAGAGAGGAGAGGCAGAGAGAGATGTCCTCCATCTGCTGGTTCACTCCCCAGATGGCCGCAACAGTCAGAGCTGCACAGATCCGAAGCCAGGAGCCAGGAGCTTCCGAGTCTCCCACGAGGGTACAGGAGCCTGAGGACTTGGACTATCATCTACTGCTTTCCTGGGCCGCAGCAGAGAGCTGAATCAAAAGTGGAGCCACCGGGTCTTGAACCGGTGCCCATATGGAATGCCGGTGCTTTAGGCCACAGTGTCTGCCTCTGTGTTGTCATCCTGATTGAGGTCAAAACCAACAGACTTGGCAAAAACTGGGAATTTCCCAACTAAAAACTCCACTCAGATGCTGCTGGATCTGTGGCAGAAGCTGGCAAGTCTCCCTTCTGGGGTCCCCCCCCCCCCCACTCCCCAGGACAGCCTGGACTTCTCTGTCATGGGATCCAATTGTAGCTATACCACTGAGTGTGTGTGTTTGTGGCACTTACGAATCACAACTATCACAAGCAATCATTTCTCTGTGCCAGATGGTAGTCTCCAGCACTCTGCATGTATTGACTAATTTGTGCTATTATGTAACAACCTTCTTAGCCTGAATAATGTTCCCCAAAGAGGTTCACATCCTAGCTTGGAACCTAAAGGGACTTGGCAGACACACCTGAGTTAGGAATCCTGAGATGGGAGATTGATCTGGGTAATCTGGCTGGGCTAAAGCAAGGTACTGGCAGGGCTGGTCCTTCTGCACTGATAAGAAAATTACAGAGATTTCCATCTGCTGGTTCACTCACCCAAATGGCTCAAGGGCCAGGGCTGGGCCAGGCCAAATCAGGAGCCTGGAGCTTCTTCCGATTCTCCCACATGGATGGTAGGGGTCCAAGCACTTGGGCCATCTTCTGCTGCTTTTTTCCAGGCCATTAGTGGGAAACTGGATCTGAAGTGGAGCAGCTGGGACTCGAACTGGTGCCTATACGGGATGCTGACATTGCAGGCAGCAGCTTTAGCTAGGCCACAGCACCAGCCCTACATTTTTACAAATGTTATCCAAGCATTAGGTGAACATCTTAAATTAAGACAAGTTATTCCCACTGGTATGGGCTGTTTCAAGAGATTTTATGCCAGATAGTCTATGAAAAGTACAGATCCTGTACCAAGGGCTCCTACGCATGTGTTTTTGGCATCCAAAGTAGAGGAATTTGGAGTAGTCTCAGACTCGAGATTGATTGCTGCTGCTACTTCTCTCTTACAAACTAGATTTTCATGTGCCTTTTCAAGGGCATTTCCTTCTGCTGCCTTCCCAGGCACATCAGCAGGCAGGTGGTTTGAAAGCAGGGCAGCCAACACGTGAACCAGCCCTCAGTGTGGGGTGCTGGCATTGCAAGCAGCAGCTTAACCTGCTGCACCATAACAACAACCCCCAAAGATGTCTTTTGTTCAAACTGCTGTCTCACCAGCTCCCTTCTCCATGCCAACCCTCACCCAGCACCATGCACATCCACACCAGCTCCGATTTTTATCTGGTTCCTTGACGCTAGTATCAGCGGTGAGCACTCCTGCCGGCTCCAGGGCTCGGGGAAGCTTCAGACTTCCTGCCTGAATCCGACAATGCTTGCTCCAGCTGTGAATTCAGACGGGAGTCAGCAGTGAAGTTCTAACTGGGAGCAGGGAGAGGAGACTTTGAGAGAAGAGACCAGAGGAGGTAATATGGATATACAGAACTTTCCCTCATCATTAAAGGACACCAGGTTCTTTGTTCAAAACACAGAAATGGGGGCCGGTATTGTGGTGCAGCAGGTTAAGCTGCCTCATGTGATGCTCACATCCCAGCTGCTTCCCTTCCAATCCACCTTCCTGCTAGTGCGCCTGGCAAGGCAGCAAGTGGCCCGAGTGCTTGGACCTCTGCACCCATATGAAGGACCCAGATGGAGTTCCAGGCTTGTGGCTTTGGCCTGGCCCAGCCCTGGCTGTTGCAGCCATTTGAGGACTGAACTATTGGATGGAGATCTCCCTTTCCCTCTCTTTCACATAAATAAATAAATCTTAAAAAAATGTGAAAATGGGGGCAGGCGCTGTGGTGTAGTAGGCTAAGACTCCACTCGCATATTCCATATGGGCACTGGTTCATATCCAGCTGCTCTTCTTCTGATACAGCTCTTTTCTTTTGGCCACGGAAAGCAGCAGAAGATGGCACCCATGTGGGAGACCTGGAAAAAGCTCCTGGCTCCTGGCTTCAGATCAGCTCAGCTTTGGCCATTGCAACCATTTGGGGAGTGAACCAGCAGATGGAAGCCTTTTCTGTCTCTCCCTCTCTCTGTACCTCTACCTCTCAAATAAATAAACAAAATCATTGAAAAAAAAAAAAAAGGGAAAATGGATTAAGAATAAAAGTCTCCTATAATCTCACCACTAGAGATTAGTGTGTGTATGCTGTGGTGTGTGTGGTGTATGTGGTGTCTATATGTACTTGTGTATGGTGTGTGTGTACTTGTGTGTGGTATGTGTGGTATATGTGGTGTGTGTAATTGCATGGTGTGGTATCATGTGATGTGTGTATGTACTTGTGTATGGGGTGTGTGTGGTGTATGTAGTATGTGTCCTTATGCATGGTGTGTGTGGTGTGTGTGTTGGTGTATGTGGTGTATTTATGTATGGTGTGAGTGTATGGTACATGTGGTATGTATATTTGTGTATGGCCTGTGTGGTATATGGTATGTGTATGTACTTGTGTGTGGTTAATGTGGTATGTGTATGTACTTGTGTATGGTGTGTGTGGTGCATCTGAGTGTGTGTATGTACTTGTGTATGGAGTGTTTGTGTGCTGTGTATATTTGTGTATGGTGCCTTTAGTGTGTGTACTTGTGTGTGATGTGTGTGTGTGTGGTGTATGTATGTACTTGTGTATGGTGCAGTGCATGTGGTGTGTGTATTTGTGTATAGAATGTGTGGTATGTGGTGTGTGTATGTACTTGTGTGTGGTGTATGTGGTGTGTGTAGGTACTTGTGTATGGTGTGGTGTATGTGGTGTATGTAGGTACTTCTATATGGTGTGTGTGTGGGTGTGTGGCGCATGTGGGTGTGTGTATGTACTTGTGTGAGGTACATGTGGTGTGTGTACTTGTGTATGGTGTGTTCATGGTGTGTATGGTGCATGTAGTGTTATTTATGTATGGTGTGTGTATGTACTTGTGCATGATATGTGTGTGTACTTGTGTATGGTGTGGTGCATGTGGTGTGTGTATGTGGTGTGTGTATGTGGTGTGTGTATGTACTTGTGTATGGGGTGTGTGTGTTGTGTGTATTTGTGTGTGGTGTCTGTAGTGTGTGCACTTGTGTACGGTGTGTGTGTGTGTGTGTGTGTGTGGAAGACGCTGCCTGAGTTCTGAGGTCAGGGCATAAGGCTACTTGCAGCTTTGGGCGGAGACCCCTACCATCCCTGACAGCCTGGCTGTGAGGAGGCTGGAACTGCCCGTGGAGGGCGGTGTGGGCCAGCCCCCCGCTGTGGAGTCAGCATCTGGTGAAGAAGGCGCAGGGTTGCGAGGTGGTGAGAGGCCTGGCGCATCCAGCAGGGAAGAAGCCAGAGTGAACTGCTGGCGAGTGCAGAGGAGAAAGTCAGCGGATGCAGGCGTTCTATGGAAATCGGGGAAGCAGTGGTGGCTTCATGGAAGTGTTGCGGCTGGGCCTTCTCACAGAGCCATCTGGAGAGACAGAGGCTTCCTGAATGCTGACCACAGTGACATCAAATATGGTGATGAAATCCCTGGGCTGCTCCAGGCTGCAGGAAGATCCAGACGAGGAGCTGCTGCACCCTGCAGAGGACACCACAGGGAGACCGGGGAGTCGCAGGGGGAGACGCTGCAGCTCCTCTGGAGTCCTCCCTGCCCCTGCCTATGCCTGAGCCGAAGCCCACCGGCTTCGTGGGCTCGGGGGGTGCCCATGAGTGGGTTTTCAGAGGACGCGGTGTCAGTGTGCATACCCTGGGACTCGGTGCACCGGTAGTTCACCTGTTACAGTACAACACAGTGTAGACCTGGCTCCTCAAAGTGATCAAAGCCCCAGGGAGGAAAGAACTGGTGAGCAAAACAGCAAAACAAGGTGCTTAGAACCTTAAATCCAGTGTGCAGACCAGGCCTCCCATGCCCCTGCTGGTGCAGAGGAGGTGTGCCTTGTCCCAAGAGGATCGGCAGGTCGACTAAAGTTTTTTATTTTTATTTTTAAAAAGATTTATGTATTTATTTGAAAGAGTTACAGAGGGAGAGAGAGGTCTTTCATCCACTGGTCCTTTCCCCAGATGGCTGCAACAACCAAGGCTGGGCCAAGCCAAAGCCAGGAACCAGGAGCTCCATCAGGGTCTCCCATGTGGGTGCAGGGGCCAAGCACTTGGGCCATCTTCTGCTGCTTTCCCAGGTGCATTAGCAGGGAGCTGATCAGAAGTGGAGCAGCTGGGACTTGAATCCATGCCCAGGTTGATTTCACTGTTAACGTCTACAGCCCCAGGGAGATTCACACACTTCCTGACCTCTGCAGACACCTTCCTGGCAAACTGGAAAGGCTGGAGAAACAATTGAAAAGAGCCTGCTAAGTAGGTGAAATCATCCCGAGATTTGGCATGCCTAGGGCAGAGCAAAGTGATAAGGGGCCAGCTCTTGTTTCACAGGCGGTGGTGGAGTGTCCAGGCTTTAGGGGCGAGTCAGTGATGACACGCGGCCCGGAGACCCCAGTGGTGTGGAAGGCCGGGCCCTCAAGGTAGGTTTTGCTAGGAAACCTACCTGGTGGATGCATCACCCATCAGCTTGACCCATGTCAGGCAGCCCCAGGTGGAAAACCAGGCTTTAGCTTCTTTGAGTTATTGTGTGGAGACCCTGTCCCAAACGTGAACAGCAAGAGCACAAACACACCATACAACTCGGGCAGGTAGGGCAGCTAATATTCAAGGATGAGCCCATCCTCCCCTACCATGATGAGGCTCCACCCACACAAACAGGGACACATTGGTCCACTTAAAGATCGGACATCCCCTCTCCACCTGGATGGGAGCCTACTTGGCTCTGCTGACAGCCGTTTCTCCCTTAAATGATAAGACGTGACCTTGGAGTCACCGTACCTGGTGAGGAAGAAAGCACCTGAGCCTACCCTGAAGCTTCCTGGTCCACACCCTGGGGAGCCGGTGTCAGAGCTGGAACTGCTCATTGGGAGATGATGCGTTGCCATGGAGCTGGTAGTCTGTATGGACTACCTCTGGTGGCCCGAGACTTTTTTTCATCTTGTACGCTCACTTGGGGGAGGCTGGCCCCGCCACGGTGGGAAGTAGTTACAGAAGAACGGCTTTCCTGCCTTGCGCCTCAGGCCTGGGAGCTTTGTAACCCTGACAGTCTGATGCGGTTCGTGCCTCATGGCTTGTTGGCTGCAGAGGCTGCAGGAGGGTGCACTTTGCAATACTATGCCTGGACAGGCGGACAGCCCCGGACAGTGCCAGCTGTGGGAGACCAGGCTGTCAGAATTCTGGACCCACAGTCCCACGTGGGTGTAGGGGCCCAAGCACTTGGGCCATTTTCCACTGCTTTTCCCAGGCAATCAGTAGGGAGCTGGACCAGAAATGGAGCAGCCGGGACTGCGACGGGCTCCCACGTGGGATGCCAGTGCTGCAGGCAGAAACTTAATGGCTATACCACAGTGCTAGCCCCTGTCTGGAGTTTTCAGGAGAGTCCACCAGAGCCTGCTGGCTCTTGAAGTTTTTAAAACATCCTTTCACTCAGAAATGGTCTTCAGGGGCGGGCATTTGGCACAGTGCTTAAGACATCAGTTAGACACCTGCACCCCATGTTGGACTACCTGGGTTTGATCCAGTTCTGGCTCCTGACTCCAGCTTCCTGCTAATGCAGTCCCTGGGAGGCAGCAGTGATGGCCCAAGTACCTGGGTCCCTGGAAGAGTTGGAATTGAGTTCCTGGCTCCTGTGCTTGGCTTGGTCCAGCCCTGGCCATTGTGGGCATTTGAGGAGTGCCACAGTGGATGGGCGCTCTCTTTTTCCCTCTATGTCTTTTCCCATATCTCTGCTTTTCAAATACACAAATAAAAAGGCCTTTTAAAGAAAAGCCAGATGGGGCCAGCACTGTGGTGCAGTGAGTTAAAACCCCAGCCTGCAGTGCTGGCATCCCATATGGTGCTGGTTTCAGTCTTAGCTGCTCCACTTCCAATCCAGCTCTCTGCTAACATGCCTGGGAAAGCAGCTCCAGGCTCCTGGCTTTGGCCTGGCCCAGCACTGGTCATTGTGGCCGTTTGGGGAGTGAACCAGTGGATGGAAGATCTCTCTCTCTCTCTCTCTCTCTCTCTCAGTTCCTCTACCTCTCTCTGTAACTCTGCCTTTCAAATAAATAAAATAAATCTTAAAAAAAAAGAATAGTCAAGTGGACTGATGCTGTGGGTAAAGTGGGTAAAGCCTCTACCTGCAGTGCTGGCATCCCATATGGGCCCCGGTTCATGTCCTGGCTGCTCCTCTTCTGATCCAGATCCCTGCTATGGCCCGGGAAAGCAGTGGAGGATAGCCCAAGTCCTTGAGCCCCTGAACCCATGTGGGAGACCCAGAAGAAGCTCCGGCTCCTGGCTTCAGATTGGCCCAGCTTGGCTGTTGTGGCTATTTGGGGAGTGAATCAGCATGTGGAAGACCTTTCTCTCTGTTTCTCCCTCTCTGTCTGTAACTCTACCTCTCAAATAATAATAATAAAAAAAGCCAGAATGCTAGATCTCCAGTGCAGATTTTTGTTGTTAAAATACACTGGCATTTTCCCAACAGATGTCTTACTTTAGCCCCAATAGTTGCAGTTCTCCAAAATAGCCAAAAGATGGCAGTAGATACACACAAGTCCACTGGCTCCAGGCTGCCACTGCTGTCAGTGCTGCCTCCAGAGCCAGTCCCTGCTGTAGCTCCCAGGCCTTTCCTAAGCTTCTGGGACTCGTAATCCCTAGCAGGACATGATGTTAATGAGGAAGCCCCAAATGGGAGTGGAAGCAGAATGGAAGCAAGGCAAGACACAGAACAACAGCGAGGACAGTGTGGGTTGGAGGCTGCTGGCTCCCCGGGTTCCCAGCTGGCCTTAGGCAGCCCTCTCCCTGCTCCTAGCACATCCAGAAGATTCTAGGGCACCAGGCAAGATGCCCTGAGGCTTTGCAAAGTCTCCAGCCAGAGAGGTGTGCATGCTGGGTCTCCCCACACCCACCATGGTTCTGGGCTAGAGACACTGGACTTTGCTGCTGTCTCCCACCCCCAGCTCTTGGCTGCCCTCATGCTCAGCCCTAGCCCCCTCTCCCACCAGCCACCCAGTCAGAGTCTGGCCACGGCAGGGTATTTTCCTGGCCTGGAAGGTGGCAGTGGTGGGGACAGCACTGCCCGAGTTATCTGTTGAGCAGGAGGCTCTGGAAGGGACCAAGGGCCATGGGCTGTGCACTCCCAGTTTACTGCAGGTTCTGCCCTCCACATGTGACAGCATTCAAAAGGGGAGGCATAAAGCTGAGTGGGAAAGCAAGTTATTCAGAGCGAAACAGGAGCGCAAACTCAGGAACCAAGCAGTGCGTGAACAAACAGCCCCACACGCCAAAAGGCCCCAAGCAAAAACACAAAACAAAACAAAAAAACCTCACCAAGGGGAACCATCCAACAGTGAAAATGCCCTCCATAGAGCAAAAAGTCCTCTAAAAAAAGCTTAGGCCTTCCTTTTTAAAAATATTTTTTATTTATTTTAAAGGCAGAGTGAGAGAGAGAGAGAGGTCTTCTGTCCACTGGTTCACTCCCCAAATGGCTGCAATGGCCGGAGCTGGGCTGAGCCGAAGCCAGGAGACAGGAGCTTCTTTCCAGTGTCCCACATGGGTGCAGGGACCCATGCACTTGTGCCATTTGCCTCTGCTTTCCTAGGCATATTAGCAGGGAGCTGGATTGGAAGTGGAGCAGCTGGGACTTGAACTGGTGCCCATAGGCAATGTTAGTGCTGCAGATGACAGCTTAACCCCCTACACTGCAGCATCAGCCCCCAGGCCTTCCTTTTGTACCTACCAGAGGCACGAGGGAACGTCTGGGGTGGAGCCTGAGTCTTCAAAAGGGGTTGGAGTTTGGGGCAGAGTTCGAGCACTCCCACTTCTGTGCCCCATGGTAATTTGATTATAATGACTTATAATGAGCTAAAGGTTGTGGGGAGACACATCCTGCAGCCGTGTTGGGTATTTCCAGCTTAGCGCTGGTTGTACGTTCTCGAAACTGTGGAACTTGCAGGGTTCCCCTGTTCCCCTGTTTGGAAAGAGGAGGAGCTTGCTGGTGCATCATAGGTGGGCTCGTACTGGGTACAGGAAGGGAAGGGAGTTTGGATGGTGAACAGAAGGTCAGGCAGATGGCCACAGCTCTCCCGCCGTAGTCAGCCACCACTGTCACATGCCAGTCACCTGGAGCTGCCAATCACTGACCTGTGCAGTTGGGGAGGAGCTGTCAACAGCCACTGGAGCTGTCAGGCCTCAGCTCCTCTCCCTTAGCTACCTACCTTCCACAACAAGAGGAGTGGGTGATGGCTGCAGATGTGAGCAGACGCCTAACCCCCAGGGCTGGAGCAGGCTGAGAATGGCAGGTGTCTGAGCCTCCTGCAGGCTTAAGAAATTGATTTATATGAGAGGCAGAGAGAGAGAGAGAGAAAACACCCATCCACTGGCTCACTCTCCAAATGTCTGCAGCAGCTTGGGCTGGGCCAGGCCAAAGCCAGGGGACAGGAACTCAATACAGGTCTCTTGTGCATGGCAGGGACCCAACTATTTGAGCCATCTGAGGTCTGCATTGGCGGGAAGCTGCAGTGCCAGGGTCAGGTGGGGCTGTACCTGGAGCCACTAGCCAGACTGCAGACCTGCTGGTCAGAGGGCTTCATTTAAGAAAGAAGTGGCTCAGAGGTGTGGCGAGCGCTTCCTGGCTAAGCAGAAGGTATCAAGGCATCGACACTGGCCTGGAGTGGGATGCTGTCTTCTGTCTCACTGCGTCAGGTGTTTGCTCTGAGGAGGAGGGAACGCTTCTTCCTCCCAAGGAAGGGGAAGCCAGTGGGGCTGATTCTGGGTTCAGGGAAAGTGGGGGTGGAACACGATGGAGTGCAGGGAGGGCTGTGTCCCCCCACCTCTGCCGGGGGCATCCCCCTGCCTCACACACCACCTCCGCAGGCTTTCTCACGCTGACTCTGTCTTGGGTCCAGGTCGCTTCTCATTCCAGTCGGGGCTGGGCCCAGGTCGCCTGACGGAGGCAGAAGGTTTGAGTGACACCAAGTTATGATATTCTGACATCCAGGTGTGCCGTGCAGCAGATGATGGGCCAGTAATGTTAATGAGACTCAAGTCTTCACTTTGGCCAGACATGAAAAGTGGAGAGAAATATGAAATACAGAGAAGAGCAATAAAGAAAATGGAAATCTTTAGCTCTTTGGCGAGCCTGCAGCCCCGAGCAGCAACGGCACTAAGGAAGTGAATGGGGGAACTGCACAAAGCTTCCAGACACCATGTGTGTGCTCCAGGCAAGCGAAGGGGCAGGAAAGGGCTTGGCTGTCTTTCTCGCATTTTGCAGGTGCCTGGAATGCTAACCATAGAGGAGCAAGCAGCCTGGCTTCACGCACAGCCGCCTGCTCTGGACACACTGCCGAGAGCCCCAGACACCAGGTAGACCTGTCCAGGCACGGGGAAGGTGACAGAGGTCTTGGTCAATGACTGACTGTTGTCACTTATTGGCCACTTAATAAATGCCAGTTTTGGGGCCGGCGTTGTGGGTAAGGCTGACTCCTGCGATGCTGGCATCCCATATGGGCACTGGTTTGTGACTGGCCACTCCACTTCTGATCCAGCTCCCTACTAATGGCCTGGGAAAAGCAGTGGAAAGTAGCCTGCATACTTGGGCCTCTGTGAGCCACGTGAGAGACCTGGAAGACACTCCTGGCTCCTGGCTTTGGCCTGGCCCATCCCTGGCTATTGTGGCCATTTGGGGAGTTAACCAGTGGATGGAAGATCTCTCTTTGTCTCTCCCTCTCACTGTAACTCTTTCATATAAACAAATAAATCTTAAAATAAAAAAATAAATACTGGCTTATCTGCCAAGTTGTGTTCCTACATCTCTTTGTCAAGAGCTTGTGTCAGCTCTATGAGCCAGGGCCTGCTGTCACACCCATTTTACAGATGAGAATACTGAGGCCCTGAGGTTGAGTTTCCAGTTTCCACCCTGGCATGTAGGCATGCCTGGGAGCCAGCAGGTGGCTCCAGGTACATTGGTAATGATGGAACTGCTGTCTGGTTTGTGCTCAAACACTGTTCTAAGCGCCAAGAGGAAACAGGGCTCTTAGGTTTTGGATAAGAAAATTAGACACATGGCTCTGCCCAACCCCCACCCTCACTGTACAGCTCCCCGACCACCATCAGGTGACAACAGGGAATAGAAGATGGAACAACCAGATCAGCCTTCCTCCTTCCTAGTGGGTGGGGAGGCGTGGCTTTTGTGGCTCCCAGAGAGACATCTGGGCGCCCCCAGCTCCCACACTGTCTCGGAAGCGGAGGCGTTTGGAGAAGCACAGGTCCTCAGCCCCTTCTGTGCTGCAGATCCATATTCAGGGCCCACTGCTGTGGCCTCAGGCCCTAGGGTTTCCTCCCCAGGGAAGAGACAAGGCCTTTTGCCAAGGAGGAGGCAGGCAGGCACCAAGGAAAGCAGCTTCAGCAGGGGGCAGCTTGCTCCTTCCAGCTGCGGAGTCACTGAGGAGCAGGCGAGCCGTGCTGAGAGGCTGGCTCCTCGCTCCCTCCAGCAGGTCGTGGCGGGCAGGCAGGGTGCTGGTTGGGGGCTGGGGCAGGGTGGGGGTGCTGGCCTTGGCTGCTTGCATCAGCACTCAAACAGTGTGGGACAGACAGAGGGTCTGAGTTGGCCCTCCTGGGTGTCCTGGGCTCCCATGTGGCCCGACTGTGTTCCTTTGTCCCCGAGGAAGGGAGGGGTGGCTGAGCAGGGAGCAGAGGAAGGGCCCCGCCAGGGACCCAGGCTGGGTGGGGCCTGACTGCAGGGCTGTCCCTGGCCTGCGCAGGTCACTGGTTTTGCTCCGTGCACCTCTAGCCACCACCAGTGCTGCTTGCCAGTGTCCTTGAGACAACCTCCCAGGCCCTCTCTGGACCATGAAGACAAATTAACAGGGGGCTTCCCCCTTTCCCTTACCCACGGGCCAGGAGTTCAGCAGGTTGCAGGGCCAGCAGAGGAGACAGGCACCTCCCCGAGTCGGGAACGCTCCCCACGGCCCTCCCTAAATCTGCTTTTGTTTGATTGCTTCTTTCATTGATCCTCTGATGGTCCTTCGCTCATCACTTGCACCTGGGCTTCAGATCCTGGCCCTGGTGGTTTCAAGGTTCCCAAAGCTGCCTGTGTCCCCTGCTCCCCAGGCAAGCACAGAGGCTGCGGAGTGGGCTTGCAGCTCCCATCTGTGCCTCCTAAAGCCGGCGCACACCTACCCCTTCCTACCCCTGTTCTCTATTTGCCTTTCACACCCTAACTGCAAACTGTGAGTTCCAGGCTGCTCTTCCCTGTGCTGCAGTGATCCGGGCGGGAAGGCCTTGGCCTCCACTCTGCACCTGTCCAGGTACATTTTGCTTTGGGCAGTGGTGATGGCCCTCAAAGCCACAGTCTGCTGGGGGAAGCTGAGATGTGGCTGATCTGCAGAGTAACTGGGATCGGTTTGGGAAGTTAACAGGTGGTCTGTTTTAATCCAGTCTTCCTGGCTCCCCCAAATCGGGATCTCTTCATGCTGGGAACTTTGGAAACAGGGCAAGAGGCCTTGGAATATGACTGTCGAGACAGAGAGGAAAGACAGTTCACCAGGAGGGTCTCTGTGGGCATGGTGACTGTGGCCAGGATGTGGCTCACCTGGTGCTGCCCCTTGGGGGCAGTTCTTCACCTCTCCTTGGTTTATTTCCTCCTAAGCATCACTTGGGAACAGGGTTCCTATTACTATTTTATGAGAAAAGCTAAAATATTTAGTCAATTAAAATATATTTTCTGGGGCCATTATGGCACAGCAAGTTAAGCCTTCCATATTGAAGCAGCAGTTCAAGGCCTGGCTGCTTTGCTCCTGATCCAGCTCCCTGTTAATGCACCTGGGAAAGCATCAGAGGATGGCCCAGTTGCTTGGGCCCCTGCCACCAATGGAGGAGACCTGGATGGAGTTCCTGGCTCCTGGCTGCCACCTGGACCAGCCCCAGCTGTTGTGACCATTTAAGGAATAAAACATGGATGGAGTTCTCTCTCTGTGTCACTGTGCTGCAACACTGGGAGTACTGGGCCAGGCTGAAGCCAGGAACCTGGAATTCCACCTGGGTCTCCCATGTGGGTGCAGGGGCCCAAGCACTTCACTTGGGCCATCTTCTGCTGCCTTCCCAGGTGCATTAGCAGGGAGCTGGATGGGAAGTAGAGCAGTTGGGACTCAAACCAGCGCTCATATGGGATGTGGCATTGCAGGTGGCAGCTTAACCTGTTCAGTCCCAAGCTCAGCCACTATTTAAAATTTTGGGGGCTAGCGCTGTGGCGCAGCGGGTTAATGCCCTGGCCTGAAGCACTGGCATCCCATATGGGCGCCAGTTCGAGTCCCGGCTGCTCCATTTCTGATACAGCTCTCTGCTATGGCCTGGGAAAGCAGTAGAGGATGGCCCAAGTCCTTCGGCTCCTGCACATATGTGGGAGACCCAGAGGAGGCTCCTGGCTTCGGATCATTGCAGCCAATTGGGGAGTGAACCAATGAATGGAAGACCTCTCTCTCTCTCTCTGCCTCTCCTCTCTCTGTGTAACTCTGACTTTCAATTAAAAAATAAATCTTTAAAAAATTCAATTATTTACACTTCAGCCACATAAACTGTATTTTAACAAGATAATAAATTCTCAAGCTCACCCTCCTAATTACTGGCTTCATCTGACTATGGTGTGCCCTCTGGTGGTAGTGCATATGCATTGCACCGGTGTATCGGGAGCATTGCAATCCGGGGCTGCCTTGTGTGCTTCTCTTTGTGCTCTGAGATGCCCTGTTTGGTAGCCTGGTGGGAAAGAGAGCATTTATACCATGGCAGAGCAGGGATTCCCCCACTTCCCAGAGAGTGAGGTGGCAAACTTCAACTAACACCCCACTGCAAGGTACCTCGGGGCACCGGGAGGAGGGGATCCCGTGGGCCAGCCCTGGAAGAGTGACTGCTGGCAGCTGCCTCTCAGGGCAGGTGAGAGGACAGCATATTCAGTAGCCAGTGTGTTAAAAAAATAAGGAAATACGTCTTCCTACACAGGGCAGGCAGGCATGTTGTAAGCCTTTCTTGATGGCCAGGGACACTGCTGGGAACACCCTGGGTAAGGCACTGGGAGATTAGTGGAGGTTTCTGAGGTCTGGAACTCCTGGAGGCCCTGCTCTGCTGTGTGTGTCCCTGCTACACGTCAGTTTTTAGCATGGCAAACGACACATAGCAGGCACTTTATGCAACTTCAAAGAGTTCATGGGGAAACGAGGCATGGGTTTCATTTTCCTTTTTGCACCATGGTAACCTTTGAATCCCATTTCCCAGGAATTTTTTCCCTCGTGTGTGTGTTGCTGTCTCAGCCTCATATGCTGTGGCTCTGCACTGACACATGGTCTCTAGCAAGGGCCTGGCTGGGCGTGCCAAGGAGGGAGACATTTGCACACCATCCAGATAGATACACTCTGGTCCATGGCTTAGATACAGAAGGTGAAGTCATGGAGGACGAGTGTTAGGTCATGATTTTTTTAATTGTAAACATTCCACACCTATGGTAATGAGACTGGAGTAATGAAATCCATCACTTAGACTGAACAATCATTAACATTTTACCATATTTGCCTCATCTGCTTTATGGAAGTATTTAGAGTAAGTTACAATCAATATGACATTTCAACCCTAAATAATTAAACAGACATTGCTAACAGATTTTGTAATTTCACCAAAACCAGTTTGTAGTAACATTTCCCCAATTATCTCATTTTATATATATATATATATATATAAATTATATATATATAAATATTTGAGAGACAGAGTTCTTCCATCTACTGATTCACTTTCCAAATGCTCACAACAGCTGGGAACTCAGTCTCTTGCATGGGTGGCAGGGAGCCAATTGCTTTAGCCAACACTGCTGCCTTTCAGGATTTTCATTAGCAGGAAGCTGGAGTCAGGAGCTAGAGCCAGGAATTGAACCCAGGTACTTTGATGTGGCTCTTTGGTGTCATAACCTGAATCTTAGCTGCTGGGCTAAATGCCTGACTGCCTTTCATATGCTGGTTCACTCCCTAAATGGCCACAACACCTGGGGCTGGGCCAGACTGAAGTCAGGAGCCAGAAACCTCATCTGGGTCTCCCATGGGGATGGCAGGGGCCCCTGGAACTTGGGCCATCTTCCACTGCCTTGGAACTGGATTGCAACTGGAGCAGCCAGGAATGAACTGGCCCCGATATGGGATACCAGTGTTGCAGGCAGAGGCTTAACCAGCTACACCACAATGCCAGTCCCAACCAAAATATATTTTACAGACTTCGTTGAAACTAGGATCCAACCAAGGGCTTCGCACTGCCCAGGATTCTGTACAGGGACAGAGAGTAACTACTTCAGGCATTTTAGGTCAAGAGACAGACAAAGGAGACTTTAAAATCCCGAAGTCGGCCGGCGCCGCAGCTCAGTAGGCTAATCCTCCGCCTTGCGGCGCCGGCACACCGGGTTCTAGTCCCGGTTGGGGCGCCGGAATCTGTCCCAGTTGCCCCTCTTCCAGGCCAGCTCTCTGCTGTGGCCAGGGAGTTCAGTGGAGGATGGCCCAAGTGCGCCGGCCGCGGTGGCCTTTGGAGGGTGAACCAACGGCAAAGGGAGGACCTTTCTCTCTGTCTCTTTCTCTCACTGTCCACTCTGCCTGTCAAAAAAAAAAAAAAAAAAAAATCCTGAAGTCATCCTCAGCTCAGGGACCGCACAGAAGCAGGTGGTGGCTGGTTTTGGTCCCTCAGCTCTGGTTGCTGATCTGCTCTATGCTTCCACAGGAGGAAATGGGACCCTCTCGTGGCTCCCAGGGCCTCCCTGTTTGCCTGCTCCTACTCCCAAGCAGGTGCATGTCCTGAGCACTTCACTTCCTCGTGAATGCTTGTCTCAGCCTCTGTCTCTGGGACGTCTGACCCGTGACAGTGCCTCATGCTGCTGGCCTTCTGGGTCCGGAGTGCAGCCCTTGGGCAAGAGGCCAATGCCTGCCCTGGGAGTCCCAGGGAGACAGGGGAGCTGGGCTCTGCTCATGCCTGTGGGAGCCTCAGAGAATGACGGGGTGGGCTTGGCTGGCCAGGACCTCAGCCTGTCAGCTGACAGTGCA
The DNA here is from genome assembly GCF_051225735.1 of Oryctolagus cuniculus. Taxonomy (NCBI): domain Eukaryota; kingdom Metazoa; phylum Chordata; class Mammalia; order Lagomorpha; family Leporidae; genus Oryctolagus; species Oryctolagus cuniculus. Next base: position 128,156,122 of record NC_142869.1, on the reverse strand, counting down.
GGGAAGGCCCATGGCTGGGGTTCAGTTCTTACGAGGGGCCCCAGGCCTCCTCACAGGAGCAGAGTGAGGCCAAGAGAGGACTGCAGCCTCCCAGGGCAGTCACATGAGGGTCCTGTGTTCCTCTGCTCCCACCCTACCCCCAGGGGCTGGACATGGGTGGGCAGTTAGCAATTCCCAGACCCTAGGCTCATGAACATGGCCTAAGCCGAGGTGGGGCAGTGCTTTGAACTGAAAATGAGATTCAAGTTCTAAAGTGAACAGGACCGAACCTTCACATTCAGGATGAGATCACTGTAATTAATCAAAAACGACCAGAAAGCTGTGGAATCCTAGCGCGATGTCATGACGAGAGAGCTGCCGAGCGGGGAATGGGGAGACGGACGCGCCACGTTTGCACCCCGGGCACTGGGCTTTTTTACTCAGGTGGTTACGGGACAGCTGGGGAATCGCCCTCCGCGGCTGTGGAGTGCTGTTGCTGTGGGCGATGGGTCTGACTCCTGACCCCAGAAGCAGCAGCTCACTGGAGAGAATACAGGACACCCGGCTGCGTTTGAATTTCAGGTCAACAATGAGTAATTCTTTTTTTTTTTTTTTTTTTGACAGGCAGAGTGGACAGTGAGAGAGAGACAGAGAAAGGTCTTCCTTTGTCGTTGGTTCACCCTCCAATGGCTGCTGCGGCCGGCGCACCGCGCTGATCTGATGGCAGGAGCCAGGTGCTTCTCCTGGTCTCCCATGCGGGTGCAGGGCCCAAGCACTTGGGCCATCCTCCACTGCACTCCCTGGCCACAGCAGAGAGCTGGCCTGGAAGAGGGGCAACCGGGACAGAATCCGGTGCCCTGACCGGGACTAGAACCCAGTGTGCTGGCGCCGCAAGGCGGAGGATTAGCCTATTGAGCCGTGGCGCTGGCCCAACAATGAGTAATTCTTTAATGTGAGTATGTCCCATGCAAATTCCAGTGGAAGTGGGCATCCTGTGTATTTACTGTTCTTTTGTTTTCAAAATTTCAGTGTAATTTTTTTAAAAAATATTTGAGAGGCCGAGGAACAAAGATAGGCAGACACCAGAGACAGAAAAGGAGGGGGAGAGTGCTCACTAATTCCCATACAACTGGTTCACTCCCCAAATGTCTGCAATGGTTGGGGCTGGGCTGTGCTGAAGCCAAGAGCTATCTGGGGAGTGAACTAGTAGATGGAAGATCTCACTCTGACTTTCAAATCAATAAGTAAATCCTAAAAAACAAAACAAAATGAGGGCATTGTGCCTATTTAGGAGAAAAAAAAATTCCTCGGCTGAACTCAGTTCTTTGACAAGTTTGGGTTGATTTAAAACCTGTTACTAATTTTTTTCCCAAGAAATTGATTTCTGCTAAAAATCAATTGAGCACCTTTTTCCTCCCCTAAGTCAATGTGTGTGGACACTCAGCCCATCACATATAACCCTGGCAAAGGAGCATTATTAACAGTGAGCAGGGTCCAAGGCTTCATAAACTGGTAGACTGCAACTGGCCATTTCTGCCGTGAAAGGCCTCGGGAGCTCTGAGTTCCAAGGCCTCACTGCTCAGGTGAGGCCTGAGGCCAGCAGCCTTGCCTGGCATCGCGGCGCCTGGCTTCGCCTGGCCAGGCTTGTTACCAGCGTGTGGCTTCTCTTCACCCCTCGTGTATGGAGAGCGCACTGTAAGGGAGGCCCTGGGCTAGCTCCTGGGAGCACACAAAGGGGAGTGACAACAGCTTCTGATGCCAAAAAAGTGTGCTTTCTTCCACACCAAGGCTGTGACTCTCCAATAACAGTTGGGCATCACACAAGTCAATTTAATTCCTTTTTTGGTGTGTGTGCCATCAATTTCTATAACTAGTGTTTTTATAACTTTTAAAAACATTTATTATTTATTTGTCAGAGTGAGTGAGACAGAGATAGAGATAGAGATATCTGCCATCTGTTGGTTCAACAGCCAGGTCTGGGCAAGGCTGAAGCCAGTAGCCAGGAACCCCATCCAAGTCTTTCACATGGGTGGCAGGGTCTCAAGAACTCGGGCCACCATCCCCTGCCTTCCTAGGCACGTTAACAGGGAGCTGCATTGGAAGTGGAGCAGCTGGGATTCCAACATGGGATGCTGGTGTCTGAAGCAGAGATTTAACCCACTGTCCACAGTGTCTTCCCCAATTAATTTAAGTCTGACACAAACTCCTGGAGTTGGTGCTGACCCCACTGCCTAGGGGCTCAGTCCCACGGGCTGCCTCCACTTCAGATGCTGGTCACCACTCCCATGGGCCACATATACTTCTGACTGATTCTGTAAAAACAGGAATTCTTGGGCTGATGTTGTGATGTAGAGGGTTAAGCTGCCACCTGCAGTGGGGGCATCCCATACGGGTGTCAGTTGGGCTCCCGGCTGTTCCAGTTCTGATCCAACTCCCTGCTAATAATTTGCCTGGGAAAGCAGTGGAGGATGGCCCAAGTGCTTGGCCCCTGTCATTCATTCATTCAGGAGACCTGAATGATGCTCCTGGCTCCTGGCTTCAGCCTGGCCCAGCCCTGGCCATAGCAGCCATTTGGAAGTGAACCGGTGGATAGGGTGCCCTTTCTCTCCTCTCTCTCTCCCTATCTCTGTAACTTTGCCTTTCAAATAAATCAAATAAATCTTTAAAAATAAGTCATACATTCCCACACCCCCTCCTCAGGGTCGATGATTCCGTAGAACAGCTCACGGAACTCAGGAGAGAACTTTCCTTTCTTTGCTAGTTTCTTATAAGGGAGCCAACTTCACAACAGCCCAACAGAAGAGACACATAGTGTGGGTGTGGGGGTGGGGCTGCCTTGGACCGCCCTTCCCTGTCTGGGCGCCCCACTCTCCCAGAACCTGAATGGGCTGCTATCCTGGGAGCTCTCTAATCGCCATTGCTTGTGGAGGGGGTTATGGAGGTTTCCTGCACAGCCATGACCGACGAAATCTTTTTCTGAGAGTAATTGTAATGCTGGTTCATTCATTCAACAAGCAGTACAGAAAAAAGAACACTGGTTCTCAGAAAGGTTTAGACTCGGGACTCTTCACACTTTGAGAAATTGTTGAGGATCCCAAAGAGCTTTTATCTTTGTGGGTTGTATTTATTGATAAATGAGGAATTGGGATTTAAAATGGAGGGACTTAAACGATACTTAGTAGTTCGTTGAGAAACAACTAGACTGCTTTGCAAATCCTTTGCTGTCGGACTTCCTGGAGAACAGCTCAGTTCTTGCCTTTGCTTCTACACAGGCTCTGCTGCAGTGTCACATGGCTGCTGGGACAGCCCAGTGTATTCTCGTGGGAGAACGAGTGTTAGGTGACTAACCAGAGGGACACGGCTGAGACAGTGATCTGCCTGTGGGCCTCAGAAGTATGGCTTTGCTTTGCTAACCCATCCTGAGGAGATTAGTTGTGAATACATGGATAATATTTAGGTTAAGAAGGTAGTTGTCACCCACATACCACCTGCTGATTTTCTGATATTTAACAGATGTAGTCACTTGAGGAGCCTTCACACACACAGACACAGATGTTCAGAGACACACACAGATGCACACAGAAGCACACACACATACACAGATGCATAGAACACACACAGACACGGATGCACAGAGACACACACAGATACACACACAGACCGCACACACACAAATACACAGATGCACACAGACACAGATGCACAGACACACAGATGCATGCACACACACAGACACACAGACACAACACAGACACACAAAGACACAGATACACACACACATGCACACACAGAGACATGCACATAGACACAGACAGACACAGACAAATATGGACATGGGAGAAGCTGATGAAACAATCATGGCGGCCATGAGCACAAGTATAATACCTTCGTATTAAAATAGTTTTAATTGAACAAGTGATCTATGCTCACTGTGGAAATATTAGAAAGTGCCAATAGACCAAGGAAAAGATTACTCTTGGGGCTGGCACTGTGGTGTAGTAGGCAAACTTGCTGCCTGCAGTGCCAACATCCATTATGGGTGCTGGCTGTTCCACGTCCAATCCAACTCTCTGCTATGTCCTAGGAAAGCAGTAGAAGATGGCCCAAGTCCTTGGGCCCCTGAACCCATGTGGGAGACCTGGAAGAAGCTCCAGGCTCCTGGCTTCAGATCGGCCCAGCTCCCACCATTGTGGCCATTTGGGGAGTGAACCAGCAGACAGAAGACCTCTCTCTGTGCCTCTGCCTCTGTAACTCTGCCTTTCAAATAAATAATAAATAAATATTTTAAAAAATTACTCTTTTTTTTTGACAGGCAGAGTGGACAATGAGAGAGAGACAGAGAGAAAGGTCTTCCTTTTCCGTTGGTTCACCCTCCAATGGCTGTCGTGGCTGGCACGCTGTGGCTGGCACACTGCACTGATCCCAAGCCAGGAGCCAGGTGCTTATCCTGGTCTCCCATGCGGGTGCAGGGCCCAAGCACTTGGACCATCCTCCACTGCCTTCCCGGGCCACAGCAGAGAGCTGGACTGGAAGAGGAGCGACCAGGACAGAATCCGGCACTCCGACTGGGACTAGAACCCGGTGTGCCGGCGCTGCAAGGCGGAGGATTAGCCTATTGAGCCGCGGCGCTGGCCAAAAAATTACTCTTAATTCTACCACACCAGGGTAATCTCTGATGAATTCTGGCCACAAGACCAGTGTTGTGGTGCAACAGATTGAGTTCCTGCCTGGGACCTCCACATCCACTATTAGAACACCAGTTTGAGGCCTAGCTACTCTGCTTCCAATCCAGCTCCTGGAAAATGAGCCTGGAAGGTAGTGGATGGCTTAAGTACTTGGGTTCCTGCCACCGTATGGGAAATCTGGAGAGAGTTCCAGGGCCCTGGCTTCAGCGTGGCCCACTCTGGAAGTTGTAGGGATTTGGGGAATGAATCAGTTGATAGGAGCGCTCACTCTCTCTCTCTCATGCTCTCTCTCTGATGCTCTTCCTTCCAAATAAAGAAAAAAAATACATAAGTTAAAGAAATTTTGGGGCCAGTGTTGTGGTGTAGCAGGTTAAGCCACCACCTGCAATGCCAGCATCCTGTATAGATGCTGGTTGGAGTCCCAGCTGTTTCACTCTGCTCCAGCTCCCTGCTAAGGTGCCCAGGAAAGCAGCAGAAGATGACTCAAGTACTTGGGGCCCCTGCGACCCATGTAGGGACCCAGATGGAGTTCCGGGTTCCTGCCTTTGGTCTGGCCCAGTCCTGGCCATTGTGGCCATCTGGGGAGTGAACCAGCAAATGGAAATGGAATCTCTCTGTCTGTTTTTCTCTGCCTTTTTTTTTTTTAAACATTTATTTATTTATTTGAAAGGCAGAGTTATGCGGGGGAGGGGGAGTAGAGAAAGAGAGAGAGAGAGAGAGAGAGAGAGAGAGAGAGAGTCTTCCATTTGCTGGTTTATTCTCCAGATGGCTGCAACGGCTGGAACTGTGCTGATCCGAAGCCAGGATCCAGAAGCTTTTCCAGGTCTCCCATGTGAGTGCAAGGGCCCAAGGACTTGGGCCATCTTCAACTTCTTTCCCAAGCCACAGCAGAGAGATGTATTGAAAGTGGAGCAGCCTGGTCTCGAACTGGCCTCTATATAGGATGCTGGCACAGCAGGCAGCAGCTTTACCAGCTCTGCCACAGCACCTGCCCCTCTCTGCCTTTTTAACAGCGTTCTTCATCAATATATATTTGTTTTAAAACTGAAATGGAGTCATACTGGACATAATTTTTATGTTTTATTTTAATATTACACAATAAATTTAAATATCCATGTGACACTTTTTTTCCAGTATTAGTTTTAAAGGGCTGTGGTGGGTATTCTGTAATATAAATATATCATAATTTAACAAACTCCCATTATTAGACACTTAATTTGTCTTTTATTCTGTTATGAATATATAAGGGTACTCTAAAACGTTCATGGGAAAAACGTTTGTTATCTTTTAAAGTAATTAAGGTAATTCCATCTTCTAGGAGCTTCCTGAAGGAGCCTCACATATCTGCACCCATCACTTAATTTTATTTTGACTTTAAAAAACACAAAAGTAGAGACAGAGTAACAAACTCCCTCAGCGTCAGTAATTTTTTTTTTATTTTTTAAAATTTTTTGACAGGCAGCGTGTACAGTGAGAGAGAGACAGAGAGAAAGGTCTTCCTTTGCCATTGGTTCACCCTCCAATGGCTGTCGTGGCTGGCACGCTGTGGCCGGCGCACCACGCTGATCCAAAGCCAGGAGCCAGGTGCTTCTCCTGGTCTCCCATGGGGTGCAGGGCCCAAGCACTTGGGCCATCCTCCACTGCACTCCCGGGCCATAGCAGAGAGCTGCCTGGAAGAGGGGCAACCGGGACAGAATCCGGTGCCTTGACCGGGATTAGAACCTGGTGTGCTGGCGCCGCAGGCAGAGGATTAGCCTATTGAGCCGCGGCGCTGGCCAGCATCAGTAATTATTTAAATATGTCCAACCTTACTTAATTTTATACATTCCCATCCTTGCTGGATTTAATGCAAATCTAAGATCTTATGTCACTTTTTCCCATAATACTATACTTTGTACCGCTAAGGCATTAACTTTTTTTATTTTTTGGAAACATAACCACAATGCTATTAGCCACCTATACTAATTAATATAGATTTTACCAGAAGGAACTGAAAGCAGGGGACTGAGCCCTTAGCCTAGTGGTTAAGATGGCTGTGTGCCATAGTAGGGCAGCTGGGCTCCATACTGGGCTCTAGCTCCTGACTCCAGCTTCCTGCTAGTGCTGACCCTAGGGAGCAGCAGTGACAACTTAAGTGGTTGGGTTCCTGCCACTCAAATGAGAAGCCTAGGTTGAGTTCTGAACTCTTGGCATTGGCCTGCCCTGGTCCTGGTTATTGTGGACATTTGGGAAACGAACCAGTGGATGCTCTATCTGTTTCTGTCTCCCTGCCTAATAAATAAAATAAATCAATAAAATTAATCAAATAAATGAATTAAAAATGAAGAATTGAAGGTAGGGTCTCAAAGTGATATTTGTTGGTCCGGCACTGTGGCGTTGTGGGTAAAGCTGCCACTTGCAGTGTCGGCGTCTCATATGGGCTCCTGTTCTAGTCCCAGCTGCTCCACTTCTGACCTAGCTCTCTGCTATGGCCTGAGAAAACAGTAGAAGGTGGCCTAAGTCCTTGGGCCCCTGCACCCGTGTGGAAGACCTGGAAGAAGTGCCTGGTTCCTGGCTTCAGATTGGCGCAGCTCCTGCTGTTGTGGCCAATCGGGGAGTGAACCAGTGGATGGAAGACCTCTCTCTGCCTCTCTTTCTCTGTGTAACTCAGACTTTCAAATAAGTAAATAAAATCTTTGAAAAAAATGATATTTGTATACTCAGATTTGCAACAGTATTATTTATAATAGGCCATTGACAGATGAGTGGATAAACAAAACATGATGTAGCTGTACAATGGAATAGTGGTTTTTCTTAAAGAGGAAGGAAATTCGGACACAAGATTCAACATATATGAACCCTGAGGACAGTGTGTTCAGTGAAATAAGCCAGTCACAAAGAACTCCACTTAGATGAGTTACCTTAGATGAGATCACAGAGTAGGATGGAGGTTCCCAGGGACTGGGGAGGGGACTGAGGAGTTATTATTTCATGGGTGTTGAGATGCAGGTGGGCAAGGCTAAAGGCATTTGGGAGATGGGCGGTGGTGAAGATCGAAGGACAGTGTGCGTGCATTCTACCTCACTCAACTGTGTTCTTAGACTTGGATGAGATGGTGCCTTTATGGTATGCCTGTTTTTACCATAACTAACAAAAAAATAAAACATTAAAAATACATGGAAAAACCAAAGCACTTTGAATAAAGTATGGACTTCCATTAATAATAAAATCACTAACCATTTCTGAATATCACCAACTACCCAGCCAGAATTCATACTTCCCTGATTGTCCCACAAATGTCTTTTTACATTTCATCTGTTTGGAGCGAGAGTTGAACAAGGTCCCCACGCTGCATTTGATAGCACTATATCTTGGGGATAAATTCCTGGGAGTGAAATGGCTAGGTCAAGGTAGATATGTATTTTAAAGGATTTTGCTGCAGATTGCAAAATTGCCCTTCATAAATTATGCAGCATTCAGCCCTTGTGTTCGCTTTTAAAAAGCTGAACTTTGAAATGATTTTGGGAGAGAGCGTTTGTTCTTACAGGTCTGCCCAGTCGTGTGTGCGTTTGTGCCCACTGTGGCCCACCTTCCTGGCTGTTCATGCGTTTGTTGTCAAGCTGGGAACCTGTGCAAGAATGTGCCCAGCTCACCAAAACCCCGTCTCTCCTGTGCTGTGCTGAAGTCCCATTCGCTGCCAGGCACCACACATGCTTCCCTTACTGCCTTTCCTCCTGTTGTTCTTGCACTTTGAGTCTTGAGTGTGGCTGCCCTGGCCCGGAGCATGGGAGGACAGGGTTGTCGTGGGAGTCAAGGGCGGGAGGAGCAGCAGAAACAGCTTGGGCGGAGCCCTGCTCGGGTAGACATTTCTGCACCTCCAATGCCTTTACTTCTGTTTGTGGCTTTGCTTCATGGTTGCCACCTTCCTGAGATTCATGAGAAGGGGAGGGAGACAACTTTTATTGAGTATGTGCTGGATACAGAAGATGGTGCTTGTCCTCTTGTCGAATCCACTCAAGAGCCCTGTGAGGTTGGTGTCCCTTTCTGTTGAAGAAACCAAGGTCTGGCATAGAATGTGTAAGTCAGCTGGGGCGGCAGATTCTGGTCTGTCTTGAAGCCCCAGCCTCCAGCCTGAGGCCTCTCCTGCCTCATCTGAATCAGGCCTGCCTGACTGGATGAAGAATGACAGATTTATGGGAGTAGGGGAATGGGGCTAGGAAAGGCCTCAGTCTGCAAACCCAAGAGAAGGAAATCAAAAGAAAGTCCAACACATGATGATGGAATTCGAGCCCCCTTGACCTTTTCCTGAACTTCCTGAAGGGTCTGTTTAAAATTCTCAAATTCTGGACCTGCAGAATGCAATAAAATAATAAAACGGTGACTGCTTTGCAACACAATGCCTGGGGTGCTCCCATCACAGCAGTGTAAGTAGAGCACCAGGTAGGTGGTTGTGTGCAGTATGGCTGGAAATAGGGCAGTGGCCGCTGGGCTGCAGGGTTGGCCTGCTGAGACCCTGTTCGCTGGGCCAGGATGCAGGAGTCCATTGTGGACTCTGCATAGCCCTGTGAGCTGCTGCTTCCCTCAGTCCCTTGGCAGGAACCTACTCCTCTTACAGAGGAGGCTGCTTATATACCTGCTGTACAAATACCTTGCAATCCTTTGGACACGATGGCCATTCTCTCAAGGTGATGAGCATCCCTGCTTCCCTCCCTACCTCAGTGCTCTTTGGCTGCAATAAGACCTAAAGAGTTGGCCACACAATGGGAGGCTTCCTAGTCGTCATCTTCCAGCAACTTCTTCTAATCACCAGCTGCTGGGGCAGAGAGGTGAGCTAGAAGTGGTGGTCCTTGCCTTCACAGAACTCTCTGTGTAGAGTGAAGGACCCATATATCATCTTTATTATTATTTTTGTAATTAAAAATTTATTCATTTAAAAAAATTTTTCTGACAGGCAGAGTGGACAGTGGGAGAGACAGACAGAAAGGTCTTCCTTTGCTGTTGGTTCACCCTCCAATGGCCGCTGTGGCCGGCGCGCTGCAGCTGGCGCACCACGCTGATCCAAAGCCAGGAGCCAGGTGCTTCTCCTGGTCTCCCATGGGGTGCAGGGCCCAAGTACTTGGGCCATCCTCCACTGCCTTCCCGGGCCACAGCAGAGAGCTGGCCTGGAAGAGGGGCAACCGGGACAGAATCCGGCACCCCGACCGGGACTAGAACCCGGTGTGCCGGTGCCTCTAGGCGGAGGATTAGCCTAGTGAGCCGCGGCGCCGGCTGAAATTTTTTCATTTGAGAAGCAGAGAGACAGAAAGATAGAGACAAAGATCATAGATAAGTGGATAGCTAGCTTTCTCCCAGCATTTGATTCACCCCTGCCCTTCCCAAATGCCAACAACAGTTGGGAATGGGCCAGACCAAAGCCAGGAAATTAATCCAGGTCTCCGCTATGAGTGGCAGGAGCCTAATTCCTTGAGTTATCACCTGCTGCCTCCCAGGGTTTGCATTGGTGGGAAGCTGGAACTAGGCGCCAGAGCTGGGCATGGAATTCAGGCACTCTGGTTTGGGGTCTGTACATCTTAATTACTGGGCTAAAGTCTACACTTTATTTACCTAATTTTTATCATTATTTTAATATCTGTCTCCCCAACTGGGCAGCAAACTCCTTAAGGAACTGGCTCTGTTTTTCTTTTTTTTTTCTTTCTTTTTTTTTATTATTATTATTTTTTTTTGACAGGCAGAGTGGACAGTGAGAGAGAGAGACAGAGAGAAAGGTCTTCCTTTTGCCGTTGGTTCACCCTCCAATGGCCACCGCGGCCGGCGCGCTGCGGCCGGCGCACCGCGCCGATCCGATGGCAGGAGCCAGGAGCCAGGTGCTTTTCCTGGTCTCCCATGGGGTGCAGGGCCCAAGCACCTGGGCCATCCTCCACTGCACTCCCTGGCCACAGCAGAGGGCTGGCCTGGAAGAGGGGCAACCGGGACAGAATCCGGCGCCCCGACCGGGACTAGAACCTGGTGTGCCGGCGCCGCTAGGTGGAGGATTAGCCTAGTGAGCCGCGGCGCCAGCCTGTTTTTCTTACTTAGTCATTTCTTGGTAAATGCTTACTGAGTGATTGAGTTGAAATGCCAAGTTGACCTCTTCAACACAGTTGATCCACAGCGCACTGGATTATGTCACTACTGAAAGCAACCTGGGCCTATGGCAAGGTGCTCGGAAGGGAAGTTAAGCACCCACAAAGGGTGAAGACGTCTTGGCTCCTCCCACAATGGTGAAGGAGACATCATGACTCCTCCCACAATGGGTGAAGGAGATGTCATGGCTCTTCCCAAGACCAGTGTGTCACTCAACTGTTCTGGGCTCCCTCTTACTTAGACAAGCTACAAGCTCTCTTCATCCTCCTCGGGGCTTTCTGACACAGACAAATAGACCAGACCTACCTGCTGCAGGCAGTACTAAAAATAATTGGTGCTTGCTTCCACCAGGTTCAGGAACAGAGCTACAAAACAATTAATTTATCTCCTATCTCTATTTATTCATCACAGATCTGCACATTTCTTACCGATTATGTGAAGAACTTCCTAAAAAGTCTAGAATTCCAGACGTTTCAAGTTTTTTGGGGGACCCCATCTCCAGCCCCCCAAAGTCAAGTCTGCGAGTTGATAATCCTCAATTCTTTCCCTCACGGCACAGGCTCCTAACACCAAAGCAGCTTCATGCTAACAGTCTGAACTCAGGTCGCAGACCTTTGGCTCTCCTCCCTCCATCATTTTGCCTCCTGTGTGCATTTTTAGACCTTGCTGAAATCAGACCCGAGGACCGCGGCAAAGACGCTGCTGGAACAGCAGAGGCCAGAAGCGGCTTGCACCTGAAATGGAGTTGGGCCAACTAGGTCCTCTGAAAACCCCAGTGGCAGAGACAACGTCGCTGCCCACACTCGGCAGGCCCCTCCCTTTTCCTCGGGTCCTGTGTTCAGTGGATCTTCCCGCTTTAATTAGATCACTGGAGACCTGACCAACGAAAAGGAGATTTGTTCCAGCTGCCTCCCCTGCCCAGCTGTGTCTCCAGGACCCAGAACTCAGGCTTGGCGGCTCAATCCCCTGAATCAGGTCTGGCCTCCAGGTACCTGGGAGTGGGAATAAGTAAGTGACTTCCTTCTCAGGGGGTGCCCTCCTGCCCCTGGTGGAAGGCACCTCCTGGCTTCAGATGTAACAGTTTTTGCAGTTTTGCTAAAAATTTTTTTTACTTTCCTAAATATTTTATACAATGTCTCTCCTAAAAGTATGAGGGTACTCAGTAAGTTGATGGAATAGTGAAATTAAAAGACAGCATTATTTTGGAGCACAAAGTTTGAAATCCATGCATAGTGTTTTCCTGATAGGCATTTCCATAAAAACCTTTCAGATGCATGGATTTCAAAGATTTTTTTGCATCAGAATAACCTTGTCTTTAATTTTTCCATGAGTTTTCTTTTTAATGTGTTTGAGAGGAAGTGGGAGAGAGACTGAGTTTCCATCTTTGTTCTTACTCCTTAAATGTCCACAACAACTGGTCCTGGGCCAGGCTGAAACAAGGAATGGGGAGTTCACTTTAGGCTTTCCACATGACAGGCAGGAGCTCAAGTACTTGAGCCATCACCTGCTGCCTCCCTGGGTACACATTAGCAGGAAGCTGGAATGGGAAGCTGGGATCAGGTCTCAAATCCAGGTACTCTGATATGGCAAACGGATGTCTTAGCCATTGTCTTCAGCAGTAGAACAAATGTCCTCCCTTCCAGGAACCTTTTATATGTAATGAAGAATTGGTTCATAGGACTATGGAGGCTGAGAAGGCCCATGATCTGTCATCTCCAGCTGGAGACCCAGGAGAGCTGGTGATGTAAGTCATTCCAAGCTCAAAGGCCTGAGGAGCAGGAGAGCCAAGGCTGTAACTCTTGGTCCCAGGACCAGGAAGATGAGATGCACCAGCACAGGCTCAGTGAGGCTGAGAAGAAAAAAGAGGGTTGAATTTCTCTCTCCTCCACCTTTTGTTCCATTCATGCTCTCAGTAGATTGGACGATGTCCATTCACCCTGGGCTGGGCTGTCTGCTGAGTCCACCCACTCAAATGCTAATGTCATCCAGAACCACTCTCATAGACACACTCAGAGACAGTGTTGATCTGAGTGTTCTGGGTCCCAGTCAAGCTGACAAGTAGCTTAGTCCCCACAGGAATGCTTACAGTGAACAAGATGGAAGCCACATTGTGTCACGCTCACCCTTCTCCGTTGGCCAACAGTCATAAACATGCTGCTTTCAATTCCACCTCTTAAAGGGGGGAATGTCAAAAACTGTTTTCCAGATTTAAAAACTGCTGCACCTCCCACTAATTTTGCCTTGTTATTCCATGCAAACCTTTTCATATAAACCAACTTTATTGAGGCATAACTTACATGCCATAAAACTCACTCATTTTCAGTGCTCAGGAAGTTTTAGCAAAGTGATTAAGTTGTGCAACCATTACCATAATCCAGTCTTGGAACATTTTTATTCCTCCCAGTAAGTACCTTGTGCCTATTTATAGTTGGTCCTCATTCTCAGCCCCAGGCAGCACAAGTCCAGGTTCTGTCTCCATAGACTCGTCCTTTCTTCCCACACCAATTTTTCCAGGTAAGAGCACCTCAAGGGCTGTGAGAAGACATTGTCATGGCCACACTTGATGATGGCACCAAGGCCTGCTCACACTGCCATCTGCTTCCTTTCCTTGCTTTGTTCAGACCCTGGGACCTGCTGGAGAGGGGTCCTGTGGAAAGGTGCAATGAATGTGAAGCACCTACCGGTGGGGTCGTCAGGAGGATTACACAAGCTGTGAAGGTAAAGTCTTAAGCTCAGTAGACCCCCCAGTAAGGGAGCTCTTCACAAGTGTTAGCAATTCATAGTCATCTTTGTGAGAATGCTGTGCAGTGGTTTTGAGAGTCTCCCTTTGAATGAGGAGGAAATTGGAGCAGGATCCGACTCAGCTCCTGTTGTAGAGCACCCCAGGCTGCCTCCCCTTGGCACAGAGGGCTTGGGAACGAAACTTTGTATAGTCTGGGATACTCAGGTCCTTCATATCTGAAGGAAAAGTCGCATATAAATTGATTCATTTTAGATGCCCCCAAAATGGCCCACAGCAAACCAGAGATGTTCTCTGGTTTCTTATCAGGGTTAATGGAAAAATACTTCTTAGAGGGATGGAAGTAGACTTGAGGGATGAAAGGGGGAGGGGAGAAAGAGAGAGGGAGGATGAATATTTGATTTGGTTTGGGAATTGAATTCATATGGTTCTTCTTAGCTGATAACTGGGTTTGCATGCCAGAATTGCTGGTGATCAGTTGTATTATTGAATCCATGTTAGTCTATTATCCTACTTCCAATGTAGGGAGTATAGAGATCAGAAATAATGCATAAAAGTGTTAAATATTTAGTAACGATACCTGGTGACATCATTGTCACCATTCCCATTATCATTATCATCAGCATCCTGAGTTTCACACCATCTTCATCACTCTCAACATTGTCATCATCTTCATCATTCTGAGATTTATAACCACGATCACCATCACCATCTTTCTCCTCCTCTGCTCCATCTTCATCACCACCACCATCACCATCACCATTATCATCACCGACTTTCTCCTCACTACCATCATCTCTGTCACCATCACCATCAGCATAACTATTGTCATTAACACCATCTTCATCACCATCACTGCCACCACTATCATCATCACTATGACCACAATTGTCACCACCACCATTATTATTATTTTCACTATTTACCTTTTCATGGAGTATACTTTCCTGGCCAAGAAGTTGGAGTGATTGCCTTCTGTGATCTGGATGAAGAGGGAAAGGCAGAGTTGGTGAATTTTAGCCATGGAATTACTCTTTGCTACCATTCTACTTTTTGCATGATCCTATTATAGCCCCAGTTAGCAATCTGAACCCTCCCCCTGCCCTCCCTGGTACACACAGAGAGCTGATGTCTGCTCCCCACTATCCTGAAACTGCTGCTCACAAGTGGAAATAAATCTTGTGTGGGAGCTAGGCAGTTACACTACACCTCTATGTGCATTCCTGCTAGAAAGCCATTCCACACCTTTTCCTCTCCCTTTCCTCCTCTCCAGCACACCCTCTCCACTCCCTGCTCCTAACTCCCAGATTTCTGCCTATGGAAACCATAGAGAAGAATCCCACAAACTCATAGCACATGTAATACCCAACCTGTACCTGCAATCACTTCTCCTTTCCCATGGTTACTACTGATGAACTGTCCATGAATTTTGTAACCCCAAATATGCTCATATCCTAATCTCCAAAACCTATGAATATGATACCTTATATGGCAAAGGGGACTTTGCAAATGTGCTGGAAGGCTTTGAGAAAGGGGGGTTATCCTATATAATCAGAAGGGCTACTGTAAGGTCAGAGTCAGAGAAAGGTTTGAGGATACTGGAAGGAATGCAGGCAGCCTTTAGAACCTGCACAAGGCAAGAAAATGTTCTCCCCTAGAGCTGTAGGAAGGGGCACAGCCTGATCAGCACCTTGGTTTTGGCACTGGCAGACACACTTTGGACTTCTGACTTTGTTAAACATAAGGAAATAGATGTTGTTGGTTTAAGCCACTAAGTGTGTTGTGATGTGTCACAGTAGTGACAAGAAAACTCACACCCTGATAGCATTGCTCCTACAGTCTCCCTTCTCCGTTGGGCATTCCTGCCTACGGACTGGCCCCGTGTGATGCTCCCCAGTAGAAATACTCTCCTTGGAGCTTCGTCCCTCTCTAGATTCCCGCTTCCTCCAGTTCTCTCTTGAGTCTACCCCTATCAGGCTTTCATCCTTGTGCCATCCTGAGATGGTTCTCATCAGGGTGACTCCAGCAGCCACCTCTCAGCTCCCGCCTTGCCTGGTTTATCCGCAGCTTTGGCACAGGAGCTTGCTCCTCCACCTACCTCTTCCCTCACTATGCTTCTTTCTTTTGGTTGTCTCTTCCCCTCATGGCTCCTCAGTCCCCCTTGCAGCTTCCTCTCCATCTCTGACTTACAGATGCTGAAGAACTCCCGAGACCATCTTTGGATCCCTTCTTCTCTCTATTTGCTCAGTCCCCAGGTGATCTGATTTGGAGACTGCCCCAAGACTGAAGACTCCCTCCTCTCACCTCCAGCCCTAACCTCTCTCCTGAAGAGCATATTTTCACAGCCAGCTGACTGGCCGCACCATTCTAGCCATCTCTTAGGACTTAAATGGTTTCTAAATTCTACTCTTTACTAAGTATACAATTTTATGGAATTAGTATGATTTACAGCAATCTCCACTTAGACACAGGACTTTCTGAGTGAAATTTCATCAGAGAGGTTGAATGGGACTTCTGAGGTTAATTCAGCAGTGAGATGTACAGAAGCTACATTAATTGGGGGAAGCGGGGTGGGACCCTGGCCAGGGAAAGCCTTTCAACTTCAGCAGCGTTTACTTATTGATGGTGAGAACTCCAGGGGAGGTCACCTTCCAGAGCCATAAGGGGTTCAGCTTTCTCCCGGTCTTCCTTAACACTGTCTGATTTTGACTGTGGCTGGGCTCAGCTGGGAGTGCTGCGTTCAAAGTGGGCATGGCGGTGATGACTTTGCTTCTGGCTTCTCCCAGCAGGGGTCTCCAGCACAAATGTTCCCTTGCACAGCACAGCAAGACCCCAGTCACTGCAAAGTCAGGTGCAGTCTGCCAGATGACACGCTGCTAAGAACTCGGAGATTGAACCAATTGATAGACTCCAGGGATCCTTAGAAAGCAAAAGAAGAAACCTACCTGGGATAGCTCTCCAGGAGCCCTGAAGGAGGGGGAGAAGGAGAAACATGTATGCTGAAATCAGATGCTGCATCTGCAGAATGTTCTGGACCTGTCTGAACACACCCCTAATTTCGTTATGTAGTGTGAGCTCCATGTTACGTCACTGCTGATTGGTTCCTGTAGAACACCTCATCTGCATATTCCTCAACCAATCAGGTGAACTTCCTCCTTCAGAAATGGGTAAGAATCCAAGCCAGGCAGTTTTGAGAGGCAGCTTGGGGCAGGCAGCTTGGCAGGGAAGTCTCTCCTGGATACCGGAGAGTTTTTCCTGCCTGTTTCAATAAACGTCCTTCATTTTGCTCACTCCTTCCTTCTCTGTGTGGTCACGAGACAAAGACCCCAGCAGAGAGGAGAAGCTGTGACCCAGGAGACTGCAACACTGGACAAAACCAGCAGAGAGAGGAGAAGCCGCATCACAGAGCTGGAACACGGGAGCTGTGCACTTTCTAAAGAATCCTGCAGAGAATGTGCCACAGTTCCTGGCGCCGAGACACAGAGCTGAGTGACAGAAGCTGTAGACTCCTCCTGCCACTACTCCTGGGACAGGACACCAGGACTCCGGTCACAGTACCAGGACTCCGGCCACAGTACCAGGACTCAGGCCACAGTACCGGGACTCAGGCCACAGTACCAGGACTCCTGCCACAGTGTGCCTTCTCTGCTGGATGCACCTGTAACAGCGCAGTCCTTGAGGGTGGGGGGGGGGTGGTGGTGGCTGTAGAAAGACCCTGCAGACCCATTTATTGACTCAAATTTACCATGCAGTAAAACTCCACAAACGATGTATGATCATATGTTTGCTACAAACATTAAAACATAGCAAGTTGAGGGGGAGGGGTGAGCATGTCTCTTCAAATTCCTTTCTGGGCTCCTCAGCCTGCTGCCCTGCTGTGACCACTGTGAGCAGGTTCTCTCTCTCTCTCTCTCTCTCTCTCTCTCTCTTTTTGACAGGCAGAGTTTTTTGACAGTGAGAGAGAGAGAGAGAAAGGTCTTCCTTCTGTTGGTTCACCCCCCAAGTGGCCGCTATGGCCGGCGCGCTGCTCCGATCCGAAGCCAGGAGCCAGGTGCTTTTCCTGGTCTCCCATGCGGGTGCAGAGCCCAAGGAGCCTTTCACACACCTCTGCCTAAACATTCCCACCTGAAGGTAAGCTGTTGCTCCTGGCTGGGAGGCTGAGCATGTGGCCTATGAACATTACTGGAAGGACCCCCTCATTACTATCAGCTGGTCCTAATGTGTCCATGTCCGCAGGGTGATGAAGAATACTTCATCACATTCCCACTGGGATGTCTTTCAGCCTGGACAGCTGGGAGGTATAAGCATGCCCCAAGTCTATTTGGCTGTTCAGGCAGAGTCCTGTCCACCTGCTCCTGGCTCTGCGCTGCCTTTGCATGGTCATGTTGGGTCACAGCATTTACGTCCTTCATAAAAGAGCACCCGCATGCCGGGCAAGCTTCTGCCCTGGCGATCATGGCCTTGGTGTGTTGTCAGACTGAAAAACCCCTTTCCCCTTTGAGTGAGGGTGGGATTGAGTGAAGGATTGGAGGGAACAGAGAATTCTGTTCTATGTCACACATACACACAATTTTTATAGTTTTTTTTTGGCTGTATAAACAATAATGCTTTAAGAATTGTTTTGTGGGGCGGGCACTATGGCATGGTGGGCTGAGCTTCTGCCTGAGGTGCCGGCATTCTGTGTGGACATCAGTTCAAGTCCTGGCTGCTCCTCTTCTGATCTGGCTCCCTGCTGATGGCCTGAGAGAGTGCTGGAGGATCACTCAGGTGCTTGGGCCCGTGCACCTGTGTCAAAGACCCGGGAGAAGCTCCTGACTTCAGATCGGCCCAGCTCCCACTGTTGCAGCCATTTGAGAAGTCAACCCATGGGTGGAGGACCTTTCTGTCTGTCTTTGCTCTCTTTGTCTGTAACTCTGCCTCTCCAGTAAATAAATAAATTTTTTTTTTCAAAAAAGAATAGTTTTGCACTTGGTTTTCTTCCCAATGCTTGTCTTGAAGATCTTCCATGTTGGTACTCATTCTTGTTATGCCTAGCTGGTGATCCATAGTGGTGTGTCGATCACTTCTGTAACCAGTGTGTTAAGCAAGCCTGAGCAGAGGGCCATCACCAGGATGCAGTTTCATCTTAGCTCTCTGTCTCCTAAAATGTGGGTTACGGTTCCTGCATCCTGTATTGGAGGCCCAGCTCTGCTCCTGATTCCAGCTTCCTGCTAATGGACAGTAGTGATGGCTCAAGTGCTTGGACCCCTGTCACGTGGAAGACCTGGATTGAGTTTTGGCTCCTGGCTTCACACATCCCTTCCCTGTCCCCTTCACCACAATAGGAGGCATTTGGGAAATATACCAGCTCATGGGATATTTGTTTCTGTCTCTCAAATAAGTAGGTAAGTAAATAAACAAATAAAATTTATAAAATGTCCTCTGTGGAGTTTCTCTCCACATCTTAGGTAAAAACTGAGGTGGTCTAATAACCAGTAAAACACAGCCTCCCCCCCAATTTTATTTCTGTGTAATTGACAAAAATTATATGTATTTAAGATGTACAACATGACTTTTTTTTTTGGACAGGCAGAGTGGACAGTGAGAGAGAGAGAGAGAGAAAGGTCTTCCTTTGCCGTTGGTTCACCCTCCAATGGCCGCTGCGGCTGGCGCGCTACGACCGGCGCACTGTGCTGATCCGATGGCAGGAGCCTGGTACTTATCCTGGTCTCCCATGGGATGCAGGGCCCAAGCACTTGGGCCATCCTCCACTGCACTCCCTGGCCACAGCAGAGAGCTGGCCTGGAAGAGGGACAACCGGGACAGAATCCGGTGCCCTGACCGGGACTAGAACCCAGTGTGCTGGCGCCGCAAGGCGGAGGATTAGCCTATTGAGCCACGGCGCTGGCCACAACATGACTTTTTTAAAAAATATTTTTTATTTATTTATTTGACAGGTAGAGTTATAGACAGTGAGAGAGAGAGACAGAGAGAAAGGTCTTCCATCTGATGGTTCACCCCCCAAATAGCCCCAATGGCCAGAGTTACGTTGATCCAAAGCCAGGAGCCAGGTGCTTCCTCCTGGTCTCCCATGTGGGTGCAGGGCCCAAGCACTTGGGCCATCCTCCATAGCCTTCCTGGGCCACAGCAGAGAGCTGGACTGGAAGAGGAGCCACCGGGACTAGAACCGGACACCCATATGGGATGCCGGCGCCACAGGCGGAGGATTAACCTAATGAGCCACGGCACCGGGCCCCAACATGACGTTTTGGAACAGGTATACACTGTGAAATGATCACCACAATCAAGCTAGTTAACATGTCCTTTCTTTTTGAGGTGAGAACACTTAAGATTGCAGTACTGTATCACTAAGCATGGTCCCACTGCTGTGTTAGAACCCCAGAATGTACTCATTTGGCGACTGAATGTCTGTGTCTTTTAACCAATACCATCCCCCTTCCCTCACCCCCATTTCAAGGCTCCACTCTGCTTCTTCGAGCTCCTCTGTTTTGGAGTTCATACGTGAGTGGGATTGTACAGCGCTGGTCTTTCTGTACCTGGTGTGCTTTACTCAGCATCACGTCCCCCAGGGTCTCTCTGTCGTGACAAATGGCAGCATTTCCATCCTTTGTGGGTGTAATCAAGTTTTATTTTATGAATACACTGCATTTTCTGTTTATCCACTGATGGACACTTAGACTGATTCCACATCTTGCCTGTTGTGAATAGCGCTAATGGAATGTGGGCGTGCAGATACCTTTTTTCCCCTGATACTTTATCTTCCCATGTTCATGTGATATTAATACAAAGAGAAAAGATTCTGTATAGGTCATAGATACAATGCTAAGAATATAGTGATATTCTTTCCTCTCCCTTTCTTTCCTCTGTAGATTTTTAAAAATAGATTTATTTTTTTATTTGAAAGGAAGAATTACACAGGGAGGGGTAGAGGGAGACACACACACACACACACACACATCCAGAGAAAGAGAGAGAAAGATCTTCCATCCACTGGTTCACTCCACAAATGACCCCAACACCCAGAGCAGGGCTGATCTGAAGGCAGGAGCCAGGAACTTCTTCTGGGTCTCCCAAGTGGGTGCAGGGGCCATATGTGGACTTGGGCCATCTTCTACTGGTTTCCTAGGCACATTAGCAGGGAGTTGGATCAGAACTGGGACATGAACTGGCACCCATATGGGATGCTGGCACTGCAGGTGGTGGGTTAACCCACTATGCCACAGCACCAGCTCCTCTTTCTTAATTTTTGAAACAACATATTTTAAATTAACATTACAGTCAAGGGCTTCACACGCCACTAAATAAAGAGATCAGCAAGTAAAAAGTAAAAAGACTCTAGTTCAGCAGGAATATAGGCAAAGGTATAACTAATAATCAAATGGAAAGATGACCATTTCACCTATGTAGAATACATTTTAATATAACCATAGGTCACTAAAACTATAGTAGTATACCTTCCTTTTTTTTTCTTTAAAAACGATTTATTTATTTGAGAGCTATAGTTACAGCGAGAGAGGGAGAGACAGAGAGAGAGAGAGATCTTCCAACAACTGGTTCACTCCCCAAATGGCTGCAATGACTGGAACTGGGCTGATCCGAAGCCAGGAGCCAGGAGCTTCTTCTGGGTCTCCCACGTATGTGCAGGGGCCCAAGCACTTGGGCCATCTTCTACTGCTTTCCCAGGCCATCAGTAGGGAGCTGGAGTAGAAGTGGAGCAGCTGGGACTCCAACCAGCACCTATATGATAGACTGGCACTGCAGACAGATGCTTAACCTACTACACTGCAGCGTCAGACCCAATAGTATACATTCTTAACCATCGGTTTGACAAAGGTATAAAACAAAGTTTGACAAAATATATTTGCAGCAGGCCAGCGCCACGGCTCAGTAGGCTAATCCTCCACCTGCAGTGCTGGCACCCCAGGTTCTAGTCCTGGTTGGGGCGCCAGTTCTGTCCTGGTTGCTCCTTTTCCAGTCCAGCTCTCTGCTGTGGCCCGGGAGTGCAGTGGAGGATGGCCCAAGTGCTTGGGCCCTACACCTGCATGGGAGACCAGGAGGAAGCACCTGGGTCCTGGCTACGGATCGGTGCAGCGCACCGGCCGTGGCAGCCATTGGAGGGTGAACCAACGGCAAAAGGAAGACCTTTCTCTTTGTCTCTCTCTCTCACTGTCTAACTCTGCCTGTCAAATAAATAAATAAATAAATGAAAAAACTGAAGTTTTTTCTAAAATATATATATATATTTGCAGCAATACTGATACACACAAACATTTCATTTTTTGATTTTGTCTTTAAATTTTGGCTTCTGCATATAAGGGAGAACATGCAGTATTTGTCTTTCTGTGTCTGACTTATTTCACTCAACATGATGTCCTCCAATGGTACTCATTTTGATGCAAATGATAGACTTCATTCTTTTTTATAGCTGAATAATATTCCATTTCTAAGTGTGTATAAATATACATATATTTTGCTTTTTTATTTCAGAATTTACATATACTTACTCCTAAAATGATTTTTTAGGTCTACCATGAATGAAAACGCTTTAGTTTTTTAAAAGATTTATTTATTTATTTGAAAGTCAGAGTTACACAGAGAGAGGAGAGGCAGAGAGAGAGAGAGAGGTCCTCCATCCGCTGGTTCAAACCCAATTGGCCGCAATGGCCAGAGCTGCACCAATCCGAAGCCAGGAGCCAGGAGCCTCCTCTGGGTCTCCCACATGGGTGCAGGGGCCCAAGGACTTGGGCCGTCCTCCACTGCTTCCCCAGCCACAGCAGAGAGCTGGATTGGAAGTGGAGCAGCCGGGTCTCGAACTGGAGCCCATATAGGATGCTGGCGCTTCAGGCCAGGGCATTATCCCGCTGCGCCACAGCGCTGGACCTGGAAAAAAGCTTTATTCTATTATTTTTTAGTATTATTTAAAATTAGTTTTTAGCAGATTCAATGTGATTTGTAGATATAATTCTAAGAACACAGTGATAGTCCCTTCTTCCTTTCCTCCTTCCCTCCTACCCTACTCTTCTCTCCCTTCCTTTCTGTCTTTTTTTAGTTCTTGAGATAACATATTTTAAAGTTAATATTACAGTAAAAAGGTTTAGTACTTCACAAAATAGGAAGTTTAATAAGTAAAAGGAAAAAAGACTCTAGTTCAGTGGGAATATAGACAATGGCTATAGACAATAATTTAATGGAAAAATCATTTCACTCATGTACAGTAATTTCTAAAGTAATCACAGATCATTAAAACTATTGCAGGGGGCCAACACTGTGGTGTAGTGGGTAAAGCCGCCACCTGCAGTGCTGGCATCCCATATGGGCTCTGGTTCGAGTCCTGGCTGCCTCACTTCTGATTCAGCTCTCTGCTGTGGCCTGGGAAAGCAGTAGAAGATGGCCTAAATCCTCAGGCCCCTGCATCCACGTGGGAGACCCGGAAGAAGCTCCTGACTCCTGGCTTTGGATAGGCACAGCTCTGGCCGTGGCTGTCATCTGGGGAGTGAACCAGCAGATGGAAGACCTCTCTCTCTCTGCTCTTCCTCTCTGTAACTCTTTCAAATAAGTAGATAATAAAATCTTTAAAAAAAACCAATTGCAGTACAACATTCTTAATCATTGGTTTGACAATGGTACAAAACAAAGTTTTACAAAGTTATATTTGTAGCAATACTCATACACACAGACATTTCTTTCTTTCTTCTTGTTTATTATTTATTTTTTAAATTTTAGCTCCCACATATAAAAGAGAACATGCAGTATTTGTCTTTCTGGGTCTGGCTTATTTCACTCAACATCATGCCCTCCAGTTGCTTCCCTTTTGCTGCAAGTGGTGGCATTTCATTTTTTTTTTTTTTTGACAGGCAGAGTGGACAGTGAGGGAGAGAGAGAGAGACAGGGAGAAAGGTCTTCCTTTTGCTGTTGGTTCACCCTCTAATGGCTGCCACGGCCAGCGTGCTGCACCGATCCGAAGCCAGGACCCAGGTGTTTCCTCCTGGTCTCCCATGGGGTGCAGGGCCCAAGCACTTGGGCCATCCTCCCCTGCACTCCCGGGCCACAGCAGAGGGCTGGACTGGAAGAGGGGCAACCGGGACAGAATCCGGCACCCCGACTTGGACTAGAACCCGGTGTGCCGGCGCCGCAGGTGGAGGATTAGCCTAGTGAGCCGCGGCGCCGGCCCGGCATTTCATTCTTTTTTGTAGCTGGACTATATTCCATTATGTATATATATAGCATTTTCCTTATCCATTCATCTAATAATGGACACCTTTGTTGATTCCAAATTTTTACTATTGTTAACAGTGCTGCTATAAAGATGGTGGGTCGGAGATCTCTTTGATTCGCTGTGTGCAAGTGTTTTGGGTATGTACCCAATATTGGAATTGCCAGATCACATGGCAAGACTCTTTCTACTTTTAAAAGTAATCTCCATACTGTTTTTTTTAAATACTTATTTATTTTATTTGAAAGTCAGAGTTACACAGAGAGAGGAGTGTCAGAGAGAGAGAGAGAGAGGGAGAGAGATCCTCCATCTGATGGTTCACTCCCCAATTGGCTGCAATGGCTGGAGCTGCGCTGATCCGAAGCCAGGAGCCAGGAGCTTCTTCCAGGTCTCCCATGCAGGTGCAGGGGCCCAAGGACTTGGGCCATCTTCCACTGCTTTCCCAGATCATATCAGAGAGCTGGATTGGAAGTGGAGAGGCTGGGTCTCAAACCAGAGCCCACATGGAATGCCGGTGTTTCAGTTCAGGGCATTAACCTGCTGTACCACAGCAACGGACCCCCGTTTTCCACAGTTGCTGCACTAATATACATTCCTGCCAACAGTGTCTCCACATCCTCGCCAGCATTTTTTACTCTAGTAGATGCCTTTTCACTCTATTGATCATTTCCTTTGTTGTGCAAAAGCTTTTGAGTTTGATATAGTCCCATTTGTTTAGTTTTGCTTTTGTTGTCTGAGTTTTGGGGGTGTTTTCCAAAAAGTCATCCCTATACCAATGTCTTAGAATGTTTCTCCCCTTTGTTTTCTTCCAGCAACTTCATAGTCTTGGGTCTTATATCTAGATCTTTGATCCACGTTGAGTTGGTTTTTGTATATGGTAAGAGGAATGGATCTAATTTCATTCTTTTTTTTAAATTTTTTTTTAAATTTGAAATGCAGACTTACAGAGAGGCTGAGGCAGAGAGAGAGAGAGAGAGAGAGAGAGAGAGAGAGAGAGAAAGAGAGAGAGAGAGGTCTTCCATCCACTGATTCACTCCTCAGATAGCTGCAACAGCTGGAGCTGTGCCAATCAGAAGCAAGGAGCCAGCAGATTCTTCCAGGTCTCCAACATGGCTGTAGGGGCTCAAGGACTTGGGACATCTTCTACTGCTTTCCCAGGCCATAGCAGAGAGCTGGATTGGAAGTGGGGCATCTGGGACTCGAACTGGCACCCATATGGGATGCTGGCACTGCAGGTGGCAGCTTTACCAGCTATGCCATAGCACCGGCCCCAAATTTCAATTTTCTACATATATACATCTAGTTTTGCCAGTATCATTTGTTGAAGAGACTTTTCTTATTCCACTTATGGTCTGAGCACTTTTGTCAAAAATCAGTTGGCTGTATATATGTGGATTACAGAAGGAGACATAAAGACACACACACAGAGATCTTCCATCTGCTGGTTCACTCCCCAGATGGTCACTATGGCTGGGGCTGGGTCAGGCCAAATCCAGGAGCCAGGAGCTTCTTCCAGGTCTCCCATGTGGGTGGCAGGGGCACAAGTACTTGGGCCATCTTCCACTGCTTTCCCAGGCCGTAGTAGGGAACTGGATTGAAAGTGGAACAGCTGGGTTTCCAACTGGTGCCCATATGGGGTGCCAGCATTATGTGTGGAGGATTTATGCACTATGCCACAACACTGGCCCCACCAGTGTTAATTTTTTGAGAAACTTCTGTAGTGCTTTCCATGATGGCTGTACCAATTTTCATTCCCACCAGTGGTGCATAAACATTCTGTTTTCTCCACATCCTCCCAATTCTCACTGCACTCAAACACAGCCTTGATTCAGAAATTAGTGTGCATGGACCAGCACATTAGCTCTTTCATCCTCTCTGTCTCCTGCATCCCATGGCTGTGGCATGGGTATTGCCGGGCCTGCAGCCTTCAGAGAAGGGGCTGTCAGGGGAGTAGTCACTTTGTTCTTTCTTGCTCACCTCTGCTGAGGTCATACATGGGAAGGGAGCAGGAGAAAGGGGTCATAAAGTCCCACCCAGATCGGCCCTGTCTCAGCATGGCTCTGAGCTCACTCACGAAGCCCTTCCAGCTGCAACTCCTTGGACAGGGCAGGGCCTGAGGTACCCCTGGCTGCTGTTCCCCCTCAGCCCTGGCTTTGCAGTGGTTCTCTTCACATGCATGTTCTCAGTGACCATTCAGGCTGGTCTGATCCTTGCTCGATCCATTCTGGGGGCTCCAGACTCCCCATGCCCCAACACCAAAGCTCCCCTGCAGATTCCTGGGGTAGGATTCAGGCTGTGCCTCCCAAGAGCTGGGAACACATATCAAGCTCTCTGGGTTCACATCTAGAATCCTATCTTTCTAGATGCATAAAGAATGGTACCCACTTTCCCCTGGACAAAGTCACCCTCATGACTTTCAGTGGGATGCTCCAAGAATTCTCCTTGCAAAATCCTCCTTACATACCATTATCCACACCAAGTGTTTGGAGAAGAGTGTAAGGGTCCTGCAGTCACTGCTGACACCTACTTTGGCCATTCGTCTAGGGAATCCTGACACACTTTCTTGGTTAGTTGACACCGCTTGTTTCTTGGCATCTCAGTCAAAGCCCCTGATTTAGTGCTGATCACATAATGGGTCTATTTCCATATTAAGGGACCCTTCAGTGCTCTTTTAAAAGTTTCCTTTTGGGGGCGGAGCCAAGATGGCGGAATAGTGAAGGTGCGCACCGATAGTCCGGGAAAATTTAGTTTAATAAAAGGGGAGTTACGGTAGCCTCAGAAAAAAGAACCAGGAAAATATTGCAGAGGAAACCCTTCTGGATTGAGGGGTCGTGAATCGGAGGACCTACTGGGAGAACAAGGTCGCCCACTGCGCGGAAGCCGAGCCGCGGGACCGAGCTGCTGGAACGTGAGGTGAGCCGAACCTCAATAGCCCGAGACACCGGCAGGCAAGCGGAGAGAGGAGACTAGAGGGAACGACCCCCCGGGGGGGGGGGGAACTTCACCAGGCTAACTGGAAGAGAGAGAGGGAAAAAAAAAAAAGGTGACTGGCACGGACACGGGTTTCTCTCTCTCCGCTCACCTCTCAAGGGCGAGCAAGACAAAGAGCAGGCGCCATCTTGGACATACGTCATAAGCAGAGCGACCTCAGGTCTGCACCGGCCCTGAGCCTAGCAGAAAAACCTGACTCTGGGTGGGGCGAATTAACAGGAGATTAGGACCTAGTAAATTTGTGGTGATACTGAACTGAGACTGTGAAAAAAGAGACGGTGGGGGAGAGAACTCACGGAATTCACGTGAGCACTCTCCAGAGACGCTATAATTCTGTAACTTTGGCAACCCAGTGGGAGACTGAAGGAGAATTTGAGCCCACTCTGAGGGCCGAACAGATTCCCTGTGTGGTCCTTGGGAAAGAGCTTCTGATCTCTGGCTCCTGTGGGTATATCATTTGCCTGCTAACTACCTCCAACTTCGTTCAGCTGTGCAGAATAACTTCCCTTTTGAATCAAAAAAAAAAAAAAAAAAAAAAGAGAGAGAGAGAGAGGTTTACCACGCCTAACCTGGGAGTGTCACCTTTGGCACACCAAACAGAGCTCTCAGGCCACACCCATCTCAAGCCCTAAGGCTCCATCAAAAACAGATAGTCCACTTAATCTAGAGTCATAGTATAACAAAAAAAAGCACCACAGTGAAGAAACCAAATATCTCCAATAGGCCAAATAACAAACGCAAAAACCAAGGTAATAAAAACAAGGAAGTCACCATGAAGCCCTCAAATGAAAAAGACACCCCAATTCAAGATTATGAGGATGATGATATAGAAGAAATGCAAGAAGCAGATCTCAAAAAATTGATAAGAACATTAAGAAGTTCTCAAAAACAAATTCTTGAACTACAGAAATCCTTAATGGACAAGATAGAAAATCTCTCTCATGAAAATGAAATATTAAGGAGGAATCAAAATGAAACGAAACAACTAGTACAACAGGAAACTGGGATAGTGACTGAAGTGAAGAATTCAATAGATCAAATGAAAAACACAATAGAGAGCCTTACAAACAGAATGGGTGAAGCAGAAGAGAGAATATCGGACTTAGAAGACAGAGAACAGGAAAGGATACAGTCAGACCAAAGAAAAGAAGAGGAAATTAGGATTCTAAAACATATTGTCGGGAATCTTCAGGATACTATTAAAAAACCCAACATTCGGGTTCTAGGAGTTCCTGAAGGCACGGAGAGGGAGAAAGGATTAGAAGGCCTTTTTAGTGAGATATTAGCAGAAAATTTCCCAGGTTTGGAGAAGGACAGAGAAATCCTAGTACAGGAAGCCCACAGAACCCCTAATAAACACGACCAAAAGAGATCCTCACCACGACACGTTGTAATTAAACTCTCCACAGTGAAACATAAAGAAAAGATCCTAAAATGTGCAAGAGAGAAACGTCAGATTACTCTCAGAGGATCTCCAATCAGACTCACAGCTGACTTCTCATCAGAAACTCTACAAGCTAGGAGGGAATGGCGAGATATAGCCCAGGTACTAAGAGAGAACAACTGCCAGCCCAGAATATTATATCCTGCAAAGCTATCATTTGTGAATGAAGGTGAAATAAAGACTTTTCATAGCAAACAGAAATTGAAAGAATTTGTTGCCACTCGTCCAGCCCTGCAAAAGATGCTTAAAGAT
This sequence comes from Oryctolagus cuniculus, assembly GCF_051225735.1. NCBI lineage: Eukaryota > Metazoa > Chordata > Mammalia > Lagomorpha > Leporidae > Oryctolagus > Oryctolagus cuniculus. The sequence continues at coordinate 128,127,716 of NC_142869.1, read as the reverse complement.
GTGTTACACACAGAAACAAAGAAACACGGTCATCAATATGAAAGAAGGTAAAGGAAGGAAACCAAGGAAGGAAAGCTCACAGCAAAAGATCACAGGGAATTCAAAGCATATATTAGAACTTATCTTTGGCAAATGGCAGGGCAAAGTTACCACTTATCATTAGTCACATTGAACGTGAATGGCCTGAACTGTCCACTTAAAAGACACCGATTGGCTGATTGGGTTAAGAAACAAAACCCATCTATTTGCTGCTTACAAGAAACTCATCTTTCCAACAAAGATCCATACAGACTGAAAGTGAAAGGCTGGAAAAAGATATACCATGCCAACAGAAATGAAAAAAGAGCAGGTGTAGCCATCTTAATTTCAGACAACATAAACTTTACCACAAAAACCATTAAGAGAGACAAAGAGGGACACTACATAATGATTAAGGGATCAATTCAACAGGAAGATATAACAATTATCAATGTATATGCACCTAACTACAGGGCACCGGTTTATCTAAAAGATTTGTTAACGGACTTAAAGGGAGACTTAGACCCCAATACAATAGTACTGGGGGACTTCAATACTCCACTCTCAGAAATAGACAGATCAATAGGACAGAAGATCAACAAGGATACAGTAGATTTAAACGACACTATAGCCCAAATGGATCTAACAGATATATACAGAACTTTCAATCCTACAGCTAAAGATTTTACATTCTTCTCAGCAGTACATGGAACCTTCTCTAGGATTGACCACATACTAGGCCATAAAGCAAGTCTCAGCAAATTCAAAAGAATTAGAATCATACCATGCAGCTTCTCAGACCATAAAGGAATGAAGTTGGAAATTAGCAACTCAGGAATCCCTAGAGCATATGCAAACACATGGAGATTGAACAACATGCTCCTGAATGAACAATGGGTCATAGAAGAAATCAAAAGAGAAATCAAAAACTTTCTGGAAGTAAATGAGGATAACAGCACAACATACCAAAACTTATGGGACGCAGCAAAAGCAGTGTTCAGAGGGAAGTTTATATCAATAGGTGCCTACATCAAGAAATTGGAAAGGCACCAAATAGATGAGCTTTCTATTCACCTCAAGGATCTAGAAAACCTACAGCAAACCAGACCCAAATCTAGTAGGAGAAGAGAAATAATTAAAATCAGAGAAGAAATCAACAGGATTGAATCAAGAAAAACATTCCAAAAAATCAGCCAAACGAGGAGCTGGTTTTTTGAAAAAATAAACAAAATTGACACCCCATTGGCCCAACTAACTAAAAAAAGAAGAGAAAAGACCCAAATCAATAAAATCAGAGATGAAAAAGGAAACGTAACAACAGACACCACAGAAATAAAAAGAATCATCAGAAATTACTACAAGGACTTGTATGCCAGCAAACAGGGAAACCTATCAGAAATGGATAGATTCCTGGACACATGCAACCTACCTAAATTGAACCAGGAAGACATCGAAAACCTAAACAGACCCATAACTGAGACAGAAATTGAAACAGTCATAAAGGCCCTCCCAACAAAGAAAAGCCCAGGACCAGATGGATTCACTGCTGAATTCTACCAGACATTTAAAGAAGAACTAACTCCAATTCTTCTCAAACTATTCAGAACAATCGAAGAAGAGGGAATCCTCCCAAATTCTTTCTATGAAGCCAGCATCACCTTAATTCCTAAGCTGGAAAAAGATGCAGCACTGAAAGAGAATTACAGACCAATATCCCTGATGAACATAGATGCAAAAATCCTCAATAAAATTCTCGCCAATAGAATGCAACAACACATCAGAAAGATCATCCACCCAGACCAAGTGGGATTTATCCCTGGTATGCAGGGATGGTTTAATGTGCGCAAGACAATCAATGTGATACACCACATGAACAGACTGCAGAAGAAAAACCATATGATTATCTCAATAGATGCCGAGAAAGCATTTGATAAAATACAACACCCGTTCATGATGAAAACTCTAAGCAAACTGGGTTTGGAAGGGACATTCCTCAATACAATCAAAGCAATCTATGAAAAACCCACAGCCAACATCCTATTGAATGGGGAAAAGTTGGAAGCATTTCCACTGAGATCTGGGACCAGACAGGGATGTCCACTCTCACCACTGCTATTCAATATAGTTCTGGAGGTTCTAGTCAGAGCTATTAGGCAAGAAAAAGAAATTAAAGGGATACAAATTGGGAAGGAAGAACTCAAACTATCCCTCTTTGCAGATGACATGATTCTTTATTTAGGGGACCCAAAGAACTCTACTAAGAGACTATTGGAACTCATAGAAGAGTTTGGCAAAGTAGCAGGGTATAAAATCAATGCACAAAAATCAATAGCCTTTGTATACACAGACAATGCCATGGCTGAGGAAGAACTTCTAAGATCAATCCCATTCACAATAGCTACAAAAACAATCAAATACCTTGGAATAAACTTAACCAAGGACGTTAAGGATCTCTACGATGAAAATTACAAAACCTTAAAGAAAGAAATAGAAGAGGATACCAAGAAATGGAAAAATCTTCCATGCTCATGGATTGGAAGAATCAATATCATCAAAATGTCCATTCTCCCAAAAGCAATTTATAAATTCAATGCAATACCAATCAAGATACCGAAGACCTTCTTCTCAGATCTGGAAAAATTGGTGCTGAAATTTATATGGAGGCACAAGAGACCTCGAATAGCTAAAGCAATCTTGTACAACAAAAACAAAGCCGGAGGCATCACAATACCAGATTTCAGGACATACTACAGGGCAATTGTAATCAAAACAGCATGGTACTGGTACAGAAACAGATGGATAGACCAATGGAACAGAATTGAAACACCAGAAATCAACCCAAACATCTACAGCCAACTTATATTTGATCAAGGATCTAAAACCAATTCCTGGTGCAAGGACAGTCTATTCAATAAATGGTGCTGGGAAAACTGGATTTCCACGTGCAGAAGCATGAAGCAAGACCCCTACCTTACGCCTTACACAAAAATCCACTCAACATGGATTAAAGACCTAAATCTACGACCTGACACCATCAAGTTACTAGAGAACATTGGAGAAACCCTTCAAGATATTGGCACAGGCAAAGAGTTTCTGGAAAAGACCCGGGAGGCACAGGCAGTCAAAGCCAAAATCAACTATTGGGATTGCATCAAATTGAGAAGTTTCTGTACTGCAAAAGAAACAGTCAGGAGAGTGAAGAGACAACCGACAGAATGGGAAAAAATATTTGCAAACTATGCAACAGATAAAGGGTTAATAACCAGAATCTACAAAGAGATCAAGAAACTCCACAAAAACAAAACCAACAACCCAATTAAGAGATGGGCCAAGGACCTCAATAGACATTTTTCAAAAGAGGAAATCCAAATGGCCAACAGGCACATGAAAAAATGTTCAAGGTCATTAGCAATCAGGGAAATGCAAATCAAAACCACAATGAGGTTTCACCTCACCCCGGTTAGAATGACTCACATTCAGAAATCTACCAACAACAGATGCTGGCGAGGATGTGGGGAAAAAGGGACACTAACCCACTGTTGGTGGGAATGCAAACTGGTCAAGCCACTGTGGAAGTCAGTCTGGAGATTCCTCAGAAACCTGAAGATAACCCTACCGTTCGACCCAGCCATCCCACTCCTTGGAATTTACCCAAAGGAATTTAAATTGGCAAACAAAAAAGCGGTCTGCAGCCTAATGTTTATTGCAGCTCAATTCACAATAGCTAAGACCTGGAACCGACCTAAATGCCCATCAACGGTAGACTAGATAAAGAAATTATGGGATATGTACTCTTTAGAATACTATACCGCAGTAAGAAACAACGAAATCCAGTCATTTGCAACAAAATGGAGGAATCTGGAACACATCATGCTGAGTGAAATAAGCCAGTCCCAAAGGGACAAATACCATATGTTCTCCCTGATCGGTGACAACTGACTGAACACCAAAAAGGAAACCTCCTGAAGTGAAACGGACACTATGGGAAACGGTGACTTGATCAGCATAGCCCTGACTGTTAATGAACAACTTAATACATTATCCCTCTTAGTAGTTTTTTTGTCTGTTCTACTTAATATGACTGGTTTAATTCTGTAATTAATACACAGTTATTCTTTTTTTTTTTATTTTTTGACAGGCAGAGTGGATAGTGAGAGAGAGAGAGACAGAGAGAAAGGTCTTCCTTTTGCCGTTGGTTCACCCTCCAATGGCCGCCGCGGCCGGCGCGCTGCGGCCGGCGCACCGCGCTGATCCGATGGCAGGAGCCAGGAGCCAGGTGCTTTTCCTGGTCTCCCCATGGGGTGCAGGGCCCAAGCACCTGGGCCATCCTCCACTGCACTCCCTGGCCACAGCAGAGGGCTGGCCTGGAAGAGGGGCAACCGGGACAGAATCCGGCGCCCCGACCGGGACTAGAACCCGGTGTGCCGGCGCCGCTAGGCGGAGGATTAGCCTAGTGAGCCACGGCGCCGGCAATACACAGTTATTCTTAAGTGTTAAAAATTAACTGAAATGTTATCCCTGTTAAACATAAGAGTGGGAATAAGAGAGGGAAGAGATGTATAATTTGGGACATGCTCAAGCTGACTTGCCCCAAATGGTAGAGTTAGAAACATACCAGGGGATTCCAATTCAATCCCATCAGGGTGGCATGTACCAATGCCATCTCACTAGTCCAAGTGATCAATTTCAGTTCACAATTGATCATAATGAAAGGACTAAGAGTCAAAGGGAGCACATAAACAAGTCTAGTACCTGCTAACACTAACCGATGGAATAAATAAAGGGGAGAGTGATCCAACATGGGAAGTGAGATACTCAGCAGACTCATAGAATGGCAGATGTCCTAAATAGCACTCTGGCCTCAGAATCAGCCCTAAAGGCATTCCGATCTGGCTGAAAAGCCCATGAGAGTATTTCAGGCATGGAAAGCCAAGACACTCTGGCAAAAGATCTCTGCGAGTGAGATCCCAGTGGAAAGAACAGGTCTTCAAAGAAGGAGGTACCTTTCTCTGAAGGGAGGAGAGAACCTCCACTTTGACTATGAGCTTGTCTAAACAAGATAAGAATCGGAGAACTCAGAGGGCTTCCATAGCCTTGGAAACTCATGACTGGAGCATAGGGAGACTACTGATGCCATAGACAGGAGTGTCAATTGGTAAAGTCAACAACAGGAGTCACTGTGCACTTACTCCTCATGTAGGATCTCTGTCCTTAATGTGCTGTACATTGAGATTTAATGCTATAACGAGTACTCAAACAATATATTTCACTTTGTTTTTTTATGGGGGTGCAAACTGTTGAAATCTTTACCTAATGTATACTAAACTGATCCTCTGTAAAAAAAAAAAAAAAAAAAGAAATTGTCAACTCCCAACTTGACTCTCACTGGGATTAAACATGACAATAGGTCTGATCTGATTTCATCATCATTTAAAAAAAATCATCTATTATTTTTCACTTTTTGTTTTTGTGTGAGCAAACTGTTGAAATCCTTACTTAATGTATACTAAGCTGATCTTCTGTATATTAAGAGAATCGAAAATGAATCTTGATGTGAATGGAAGGGGAGAGGGAGTGGGAAAGGGGAGGGTAGTGGGTGGGAGGGACGGTATGTGGGGGAAGCCATTGTAATCCATAAATCGTACTTTGGAAATTTATATTCATTAAATAAAAGTTAAAAAAAATTTTCCTTTTGTGATATAAACAGCAGTGCTGTAAATATCCATTAAAAACTATCCTGGTGCACTAATGCAGTTCTTTCTTTTAACTGAGTTCCACAAGGTTCCAATAACCGTGGTTGTTTGCTTTCTTAATCTGCTTGGAGATAGAGGAGCAGCTTAGCAGAAATGCATGCATGTGTGTGTGTGTGTGTGTGTGCATGCATGCACACACACAGATTGGATAGTGTGCTGGTAGTTGAGAGAGCTGAGCTTCTGGAGTAGGCTAGGAAGCAGGACAGCCCTGTGCAGCCACCTGGGGCACTTAGCTTAGGAGGAATGTTAAGTAAGAAGTTAAAAAATCAGCCTGTGTGTGTGCAAGAAGGGCCTGAAGACCAGCACCTACTGTGGAAGCTCCTGAAGCCCAGCATTTTGCACTTCAAAGTCCTGATTACCTTCCAGATGGTCTTGTAGAGGAAATACAGCCACAACCAGAGACAAAGAAAGAAAAGTGGACCCCTCCTCCCAACACAAACCTTGAAAAGTGGTTGCTCACAACTAACTAGCGAAGCAGCTGCCCACTGTGATCTTGTCTAGGGAGGGAAGAAGTCCTAAGCTCTGCTTCTGTAAACTCCAGTCATAAATCTGTCCTAATAAGTCTGCCCCTGGTATCTCTTTTACAAATATATCAGGCCCACCGACCACTGGAAGTGTCATCCTAAGTCATGTAGGCTGCAATTTAAACCCACCAGTTCTGTAACAGCCAAGGTATGATGCTGATGAACCTATAAATATTGTAGGAAACTTGGGATTGTTGCTCGGTTCTCGGGAAATGATTCAGCTGAGCCCGCTGGCATAGTGAACTGCTTGGATCCTCCACTGTCTCTGGTGCCTGTTTGAATGGAGGGAGTTTTCCCACCCCAGATTTCTGTAACAGTCCCAGCCCTTCTCCCAAGACAGCTCCCAGGAGAATTCTCTCTCCTCAGGACCAAATGGGTTACCTGACCGGATTCCATGGGGCAATAAAACCTTCACAGACGCCCTAAGGGAAGCCCCTTTACTCTGTCCAGTGCCAGCAAATCTGGGGAGGAATTTGCTAATTTCCACTGATCAGACCCTTCCTCTAGGACTCTCCATTCTTTGTCTTGGAGGAGAGGCGAGGTGGGTAAACAGACTCCTTTAAAAAACAGGAGTCTAAACTTAGACTGCACACTCAGCTCTCTGCTCTCTGCTGAGACACCCTTCTGATCTGCCCAGGTCTATTCTCTCCATTCAACCATGTGAACTTGCTCTCTGCTCTCCCCCAGTCCCAGTGATTGGGCACTCTCTCCCATCCCTTCCATTCTGACGAATGCCCTAAACCCAATAAAACCTTATCACTTCACTCTCTGTCTCATGCCTGAATTCTTTCTTGCATGAAGACAAGAGCCCCATGGCTTCCACGGCCTTTTCTCCAGTGACAGTAAGAGCTCCCCATGCCTGGACAGTTTCCATGGACACCACTGTATAGCCATTATGATGCTCCTGAGCCATCAGGTGCAGCACAGGCAGGACACGCTCCAATAGGCTGTGGAAGTGAATGCCACAAAACTTTCCGAGGGAGTTCTAGAGGCATAGCAGAGCTAACACGTGAGGGTACTTCCAAAAGTTCATGGAAAATGAAATTCAAAGATAAGTTCATTTTGGTGCCAAAAAAAAAAATAAAAAATAAAAAAATTAAGACCCATGCAGAGATTTCTTTTTTGGGTAATACCAGGAACTTATTGAAGACCCCACATATTTCTGATTTCCTATATTATCAGAAATAGATGTTATTTAAACTAAAGGTGGGACATTAAAAGGGTAAGTTTTAGTTTTAAGAAAATTTGCCTTTGTGGATTCACTTATTTCCCAATGGTGCAATCAGTATTGTTGTGGCAGTTAATGACATTCAGAGATGCGTAGAGTTATTGACTTATTTTTGGTGCCTGATTGATTCTTCTTGATCATATAATCTTTGATTGACATCCTTGAGATTCACTTGTTCTCAGTGGATCATTCATGGGATCATATACCTATAATAAACAATCTTGAAAAGGAAAGTCTTCATACAGTCTGAAATATGACCCAGCCATTGTCTTCTAGTTACCAAAGGAAAGGAGAAACGTGTGCAGAAAGACTTGCATGTGAGTGTTTACAGTAGCTTTGTTGCCATTGGCTAAAAACTGGAAACCGTCTAAATGCTCATTGGTAGGTAAACGGGAGGACAAAGTGTGGTCTCTCCATACAATGGAAGCACTGCCAGGCTGCAACTAAGAATGAAGTACTGATAAATGCAACAATGTGTATGGATGTCAGAATCATTGCGCTAATTTTTCAAGCTGAAAGAAGCTTGGCAAAAAAAAGGTCACCCAGTAACCAGCTCATTTACATAAAATGCAACCTAGTTTATCAGACAAAAAGCAGATCAGTGGTTGCCTGGGGATGGAGGTGGAGGGAGAGGGGAGTACAGAAGGGGAGATGAATCTGTGGAGGTCACGGATATGTCGTGTATCTCTACAGTGATGCTGATTTCTTGGGTGTATGTGGCCATCAAAATGCATCCAATTGTACTCTCTCCATGGATTTGGTTTATTAGGTGTAAATTAAAAAAAAAAGATTTATTGGCCGGCGCCGCGGCTCACTAGGCTAATCCTCTGCCTGCGGCGCCGGTACTCCGGGTTCTAGTCCCTGTCGGGGCGCCGGATTCTGTCCCAGTTGCTCCTCTTCCAGTCCAACTCTCTGCTGTGGCCCGGGAAGGCAGTGGAGGATGGCCCAAGTGCTTGGGTCCTGCACCCGCATGGGAGACCAGAAGGAAGCACTTGGCTCCTGGCTTCGGATCGGCGCAGTGCCTGCCGTAGCAGCCATTTGGGGAGTGAATCAACGGAAGAAAAGACCTTTCTCTCTGTCTCTCTGCCTGTCCAAAAAAAAAAAAATTACTTATTTGAAAGGCAGAGTTACAGAGTGAGACAGAGGGAGAGAATTTGCTGGTTGACTCTGTAAATGGCTGCAACAACCAGAGCTGGGCCAATTTAAAGCCTTGAACCAGGATCTTCTTCAGGGTCTCCCACATGGGTGCAGGGGCTCACGCACTTGGGCCATCTTCTGCTGTCTTCCCAGGTGCTTTAGCAGGGAGCTGGCACCCATATAGGATGCCAGCACCACAGGCAGTGACTTTACCTGCTACACCACAGTGCCAGCCCCTATTGATTGTAAATTATTAATTATTTTTCAATAAAATTGATAAGGGAAAAATAGTCTTTACTTAAGTCTATCAGAGGAACTATCTACCTTGAAATCTAATTTAACTACTGTTTAATTTGATACAAAAATTAAGGATAGTACAAAGCTGCTTCAAAAATTTTGTAGAAAATGGAATTAAAAGAAAAGTTTATTCTGGTGCAAAAAATGTTGAAATCCAACCATACAAGGACACTTTAAAAAGTTCATGGAATGGGGGCCAGTGCTGTGGTGCAGCGGGTTAACGCCCTGTCCTGACATGCTGGCATCCCATATGGGCGCTGGTTCGAGTTCCGGCTGCTCCAATTCCCATCCAGCTCTATTCTATGGCCTGGGAAAGTAGTAGAAAATGGCTTAAGTCCTTGGGCCCCTGCACCCACGTGGGGGACCCAGAAGAAACTCCTGGCTCCTGGCTTCGGATTGGCCCAGCTCTAGCCGTTGCGGCCATTTGGGGAGTGAACCATTGGATGGAAGACCTCTCTTTCTCTCTTTGCCTCTCCTCTCTCTGTGTAACTCTGACTTTCAAATAAATAAATAAATCTTCAAAAAAAAGTTCATGGAAAATGTGTATTATGAAGAAAACCAATGCATGGATCTCAAAGATTCTTATACCAAAATAATCATTGAATTCCAAGATCAGCTGCTCAGACCTGATACCCAAGTAGAAGGGAAATGATGGATGTTTACTGTGGCTGTCCACAAACATGCTTAAATAAACTTGTTTCCAGCACTTCTGTGGATGCCACACATGTTGTTGGTCTTCTATAAATGGCTTTCCATGAAGGAGAGAGATTTTAGGCCATATCAACCCATTTGTAACTCACAGTGTGGTTGGGGCCTGAGGTCAGGGAGGGAATGATGTGCTAGCTGAAAAACACTATGCCATAAGGAAACTTGCTGCAGACGCTGGTGAGGCTGCTGCAGTTTCCCTCTGCAGAAGTTCATCTCTGTAATGCATTCTCACTCATGCCTGCCACTTGATGTTCAGCTTTGGGGGCTCCCAAGGGTACCCTGGGCTGTGTGCAGGGCAGCCATATTCTCCCAGACCTGCCTGTAGGAGGAAGTGCTTTCTCTGTGTGCTGCCTGGGCAGAGAGTAATTACCCTGTTTTAGCAACTTAATCTCTCAACCGTGAAATAGTGCCAGGCCTGGAGATACCCCCTGGAAGGTGCTGTCCTCCACAGGTGATGAATGATTGATGAACAGGACAGAAAATATTCATGGGGCCGGCGCTGTGGCAAAGGATTACAGCACCATATGGGTGCTGGTTAGTGTCTCGGCTGCTCCTCTTCTGATCCAGCTCCCTGCTAATGTGCCTGGGAAAGCAGTGGAGGATGGCCCAAGTCCCTGGGCCCCTGCATTCATATGGGAGACTGAAAAACATCCTGGCTCCTGGATTCAGCCTGGCCCAGCCCTGGTAACTATGGCCACCTGGGGAGTGAACCAGCAGATGGAAGACCTCTCTCTATCTGTCTCTACCTCTCTGTAACTCTGCCTTTCAAATAAATAAAAATAAATCTTAAAAAAGAGAAAATATTCATGTCCTGGGTTGGTGCATCAGACCTGTTCCCGACAAAGGGGGTTGAGTTTTATGTTATTGAAGGCAAAACTCAGAGCATAGGTGACTTTGCCTCTGTTTAGAGCACAATACCTTGTGGCTCTCTGTGACTGGAAGATTCCTTGAATTATAAAGACTGATCAGCCCTGGAACTTGGCTGATGGATATTTTGAGTCAACAACAGGAAGACTTCCCTGTCTGGAAAACTTAAAACGACTGTGCTGACCACACTTGGAGAGACAATGCAATCTATAAGAAAGACAGATTTCCCAATGCATCCTGGGATCCTCCATTTTATTCTCTCCAAAGACATTTTTAAAGGTAGAGTGACAGAGAAAGTGGGAGAGACAGAAAGAGAAAGAAGGCTTCCATCTGCTGATTTACTCCCCAAATGACTACATCAGCCAGGTCTGGGGAAGTCTAAAGCCAGGAAATCCGTGTCTCCCACGTGGATGGTAGTGGCCCCAGCACTTGAGCTCTCAACTGCCGCCTTCCAAGGCACATTAGCAGGGAGCTAGATTAGCAGTAGAGCAGCCGGTTGAAAAGCCCATGAGAGCATTTCAGGCATGGGTAGCCAAGGCACTGTGGCAAAAAATGTTCTACATGAAGGATCTCTGTGAGTGAGACCCCAGTGGAAAGAAGGAGCTATCAAAGAAGGATGTACTTCTCTTTGTTATGGTCTTGTCTAAATACTGATGGAATCTGTGGATTTAAAAGGCTTCCATAGCCTAGGAAACTCATGTCAAGAGCTTCGGGTGATCACTGATGTCATACATAAGAGTGTTAATTGTTAAATTAACAACAGGAGCCACTGTGCACTAACTCCCCATGCAAAACCTCAGTCCTCGATGAGCTGTATTATGAGAGTTAACTGTAAAGCTTATTCTCAAACTCTGTGTGTGTGTGCACGCATGCAAATCATTGAAATCTTTGATTACTATAGAGTTGGTCTTCTGTATATTAAGCTAATTGAAAGTGAATCTTAATGGAGAATGGGACTGGGAAGGGGAGAGGGAGGAGGAGGAAGGGTGGGAGTGGGGATGGGAGAACGGGTATGGTGGGAAGAATAACTATATTCCTAAAGTTGTATTTATGAAATTTGTATTCATTAAATAAAAGGTTTCTTTGGGAAAAAAGAAGTGGAACAGCCAGGATGGGTTTGCAGGAGGCAACTTAACCTGGTGTGCATCGATACTGGTCCACAGACAAGCACATTTATTTATTTTAATGTTTAATTAGTTTTTAAAACAGATTCAATGTGCTTTGTAGATACAATTCTTTTTTTTTTTTAAAAGATTTATTTATTTATTTGAAAGGTAGAGTTATAGAGACAGAGAAAGAGAGAGATAGAGAGGAGTCTTCCATCCACTGGTTCACTCCCCAATTGGCTGCAATGACCTGAGTGGGGCCAATCCGAAGCCAGGAGCCAGGAGCTTCTTCTGGGTCTCCCATGTGAGTGCAGGGGCCCAAGGACTTGGGCCATCTTCACTGCTTTCCCAGGCCACAGCAGAGAGAGCTGGATCAGAAGTGGAGACTTGAACCGGTGCCCATATGGGATGCTGGCACTGCAGCTGGCAGATTTTCTCGATGCACCACAGTGCTGGCCTCCTCTAGATACAAGTCTAAGAACATAATGATAGTACACTTAATCTTAGCCAAAAGGCCGAGAAGCGATAAGAATATAATGATATTTCCTCCTTTTCCCCCTCCTTCTCATCCTCTTTCTTTCTTTCTTTTTTTTTAGTTTTAAAGACAAGCATTTTTAGCCTCTTTTAGCCAAAGTCAGTCTGTCTGTCTCTCTCTTAGCTTTTAACAGCTTTATTTGTAATTCTTATTCCAAATGATTCACCCATTTGAAGTGTATAATCTCATGGCTTTTAGCACATTTGCAAAGCTGTGTATCTATCACCATAATTTTAGGCCACTTTTATTACCAATACTTTTTGTAAAAACTGAATAATATGTTTCTATAAGTTCTTGATTTGAACAATTTTTGCAGTATCTGTTGACTCACCTTATGGAAGATGATGTAAGAATTTGACTCTTTGATTCTAGCACATAAACTGCACCCTCTGTGTCTTTCATCTCCAATGTAGTTATGTTAGAGTGTTAGTTGTGTCATTATTCAATATTTACATTATTAAGAAAGTGTACCGATATCTAATGTTGAGCAAGCACTATGCTAAGATTACATTTACTTTCTTGTCTTCTCTTGGAACTAGGAAATGTCTTGTTTTTGGTTTGTTTGCTGAGTTTTCCATCTGCTTATCTTCTGCTGAATTTCAAAACTCTTTGCCAATTAACCAACTTTGTTCTGCTTCTACCAGTTTTATCTTCTGGAAGAAATACACCTGGGGACTGCCCAGGTGCCCCAGGGTGGACTGACTGCCCTGTGCACCTGGTGCTCAGCCCCAGTGCAGTCTTGGCACTGTCTTCCCAGGCACTCCCCTCACTTCTTTCCTGGGCTGCATCTCATAGCTTCTCTCCTCAGGTAGTGGCTCATTTTGGTGGCGTGCAGGTTCCACCAGCTTCCTGAGAATGGTGCAAAGCAGGTGCAATTTTTTTGTGAAGTAAGTTCATTTTTATTATTAATTGCACACATTCTTGGGGCCCAGTATGATAAATCAGCACATGCATTCAGTGTGAAGATCAAATCAGATTAGTTAGCACTTCCATCTCTTCAAATATTTAAAGCTTTTTGGGTTAACAATAATTGTACATATCTATGGGATGCAGCATGGCATTTTAATACATATGTACAAGGTGTACTGATCAAATCAGTATGATGAATGTGTTGTTATCTCTATCATTACTTTATGGTTGGAGATTTCGAGCTCCTCTGTTGCTCAAAAAAATATGTAAGTTATTGTGAGCTACATTCATCCCACTGTGCTGTGCAACACTAGAACTTAATCTTTCTAGCTAACTCTGATTTGGTACCTGTTATCCTCCTTCCCTCCATACCCCCTTCCTCAAACCCTCCCACCCTATCACCTATCTATCTAATTTACATATATATAATTCTAGATACAAATCATCTTTTCTGTAGCCCCCACATATGAGGGAGAACACATGGTATTTGTCTTTCTGTGTTTGGCTTATTTTACTTAACATGGACGTCCTCCAGTTCTATCCATTTTACTGAAATAAAGGGATTTTATTTTTTTTATGAGTGAATAGCATTCCTTTATGTAGAAATATACCATATTTTATTTATCTACTCAACTGTTGAGTGACACCTTGGTTGATTCTATATAAACAGTGCTGTTATAAACATGAGAGTATAGTTATCTGTTTGATACAATTATTTCATTTTCTTGGATATATATGCCTAGCAGTGGGATTGCTGAATCATATAGCAGATCTATTTCTAGTGTTTTCAGGAATCTTGATATTGTTATCCACAGGGACTGTCCTAATTTACATTCTCATCAACACTGTAAAAGAGTTCCCCTTTCTCCACATTCTCACCATGATTTATTACTCTCTGTATTTATGGGCAATAGCCATTGTGAAACTGATCTGCTTATTAATATTTCCTATATCAATAAGGGTGCGAGCTCTTGCCACAAATCCAGAGAATTCTGAATACTGGCTCCAAAAGACTGGGCAGCACGGTAAGTTTTTTTAAGCTTTTTATTTAGTGGGAGAAATGCATAGGGGAGTGAGGGATTTATCTAATGGAGAAAGAAAAGTCTAGAGACTAAGTTGGGATCCAAACCAAGCAGAGAGAAGGCCAGGAGCCACATGCAGCGAGCATTTAGTTATGAGCAACCACAAGCAGCTTAGCATGAGCAGTGAAGCGAAGGCAGGGAGCGGGGCGGCTGAAGGCCACACGCCCCAGAGTCACGGGGCAACGAGGGGGTCAAGGGCAGCGAGGGAAAATAAGGGCAGGCCCATTGTGCTCCAGGCCTTTTATCCACTTTCAAAGGGGAGTGGTTATGGAGATCACACAGGGGGCATGGTGAAGGCGTGGTCTTCCGACTCAGAAATCTAATCAATTCATCCTTTCTGCCTGCCTATGTCAGTTGTAGTTCGAGATGTGTTATCTCATTACGGCTTTGATATGCATTTCTCTGATGGCCAGTGATAGCATTTTTCCATATATTTATTGGCCATTTGTATTTCTTCTTTTGATAAACATCTATTCAGATCTTTTGCCCATTTCCTTTTTTTAAAAATTTTTACTTGAGGAAAGAGAGAGAGACAGAGAGAAAGGTCTTCCTTCCATTGGTTCACCCCAAATGACCGCTATGGCTGGCACACTGCGCTGATCCTAAGCCAGGAGACAGGTGTTTCTTCCTGGTCTCTGACGCAGGTGCAGACGCCCAAGCACTTGGGTCATCCTCCACTGCCTTCTCGGGCCACAGCAGAGAGCTGGACTGGAAGAGGAGCAACCGGGACACAACTGGTGCCCCATCTGGGACTAGAACCTGGAGTACTGAGGCTGCAGGCAGAGGATTAGCTTAGTGAGCGCGGGCTCCAATGCATATTCTTAACATATTTGTCAAAGATCAGTTGGCTGTAGATGTGTATGTTTACTTCTAGGGTCTCTTCTGTTTCACTGGCCTGTGGATCTTCTTTATGCTGATACCACTTATGCTGATATGTTATTTTAGTTACTGCAGCCTTGGAATGTATTTTGAAGTCAGGAAATGTAATGCTTCTTTGCATTTTTTTCTTTTTGCTTAAGATCATATTGGCTGCTTGAACATTTTTGTGTTCCATACAAAATTTAATTGTGTTTTTTTCTAGTTCTGTGAAAAATGTCATTAGAATGTTCATAGGGATTGTGTTGAATTTGTAAATTGTTTTGGATAGCATGCGTATTTTAATGATATTGAGTCTTCCAATCCATGGGTATGTTTCCATTTCTATTTGTATTCTCTTCAATTTTTTTTATCAGTGATTTATAGTTTTTACTGTAGAGATCTATCATCTTTTTGGTTAAATTTATTTCCAGGTTTTTTTTTAGCTTTGGAAATGAGATTGTCTTCTTGGTTTCTTTTCCAGATGACAACACGACTGATTTTTTGCACACTGACTTTGTATCCTGCAGTTTTGCTGAATTTGTTTTCTTTATATAAGATCATGTCATCCACAAACCTCTTCCTTTCCAGTTTGGATGCCCTTATTTTTTTCTCTTTCCTGATTGCTGTGGTTAGGATCTATGGTACTATGTTGAACAAGAGTGGTGATAGTGGGCATCTTTGTCTTGTTCCAAGTCTTACAGAGAAAGCCTTCAGCTTACTCCATTCAATGTGATATTAGCTGTTATCTTACTATATATGATCCTTATTATGTTGAGGTATGTTTCTTGTCTACCTAGTTTGGGCATAGTATTTTTATATTATGAAGGGATGTTGAATTTTATCAAATGCCTTTTCTGTAGTTATTGTGATGATTGATTTTCGTCCTTCATTCGGTTGATGTAGTCTATCACATTTATTGATTTGCATATATCAAACCATCATGATAAACTGGATGAATCTCAGTTTATCATGGTGAATGATCATTTTAACATGAACTGGGTTTGATTTGCTACTATTTTGTTCAGGATTTTTACATTTATGTTCATCAAGGCTATTGATTTTAACTTTCTGCTTTTGTTATGTCCTTGTCTGTCTTTGGTATCAAAGTAATGCTAGTCTTATAGAATGAATTTCAGAGAATTCCAAGGACTGGTGGTGTTATCTCTTCTTTAAATGTTTGGTAGAATTCATCAGTGAAGCCATCTAGTACTGGGCCTTTCTTTGATGGATGATTTCTATTACTGATTCAATCTCACTACTCATTATTGATCTGATCAGGTATTCTATTTCCCCATGATTCCATCTGAATAAGGCACATGTGTCCAAGAGTTTGCCCATTTCTTCTAGGTTAATGAATTTGTTGCTATAAGGTTGTTCATAATAATCTCTAACAATCATTTGCATTTCTGTGGTGGCAGTCATAATGTCTCCATTTCACCTCTAATTTTGTGTATTTGAAAATTTCTCTTTTTTGGTTAGTCTAGCTAAGGGTTTATCAATTTTGCTTATCTTTTCAAAGAACCTGCTCTTCATTTCTTTGAGTTTTTTTTGTATTGATTTTTTGGTTCCATTTATTTGTGCTCTGAGTTTTATCATTTCTTTCCTTCTACCAATTTTGGATTTGATTTGTTCTTGTTTTTCTAGTTTCTTGAGGTGTAGTGACAAATTGTGTATTTGAAAAATTTTTTTTAAATGCAAGCCTTGGTTGTTATAAACCCTCCTCTTAGTACTGCTTTTGCTGTATCTCATAGATTTTGGTATGTTGTATTTCCATTTTTATTCATTTCAGGAAATTTTAAAATTTCATCCTTGATTTCTTTCCTGATGTATTAATTTCCAAGTGTTTGTGTATTTTACAACATGTTCCTTATTGTTGACTTCTAGTTTTATTGCACTATGTCAGAAAATATACTCAATCTGATTTATATTCTTTTGAATTTGTTGAGGCTTCTTTTGTTACCTGCCCTATGATCTATTCTGGAAAGTCTTCTATGTGCTCTTGAGAAAAACGTGCGTACTGTAGCTGCCAGATGAATAGTTCTGTAGTTGTCTGGTAGGTCCCATTGGTGCGGGGAGCAATGAACTCAGCTCTCTCTTTGTTGATTTTCTGTCTAGATAATCTGTCGATTTATGAAAATAGGGTGTTAAAGTCTCCTACTATTTACTGTATCAGAGTCTACCTTTTCCTTTAGATCTATTAATATTTGTTTTATCTATTTGGGTGTTCCAGTATTGGGCACATATATATTTGCATTTAAGTACACTTCAGTTTATGTGTCTATAGAGGTGAAGTAAGCATATGGTTGTAAGCAGCAGTAAAGATATAACTGATACACACAATATGTTTGCAACACTAGAGCATTCTGAATCGGTTTGTATAGTTATGCTACCTTGTGATATTTTCTTTTTACTTGTTAGTGTCTCTTTCAGTTTTAAGAACTCTGTTTAGCATTTCTTGTATCACAGGTCTGTTGGTAATAAATTCTTTCAGTGTTTCCTTGCTTTGCTTTGCTTTGCTTTTCTTTCTTTCTTTCTTTCTTTCTTTCTTTCTTTCTTTCTTTCTTTCTTTCTTTCTTTCTTTCTTTCTGTGGCAGTTTTGGTATGGTTGGGATTGT
The DNA here is from genome assembly GCF_051225735.1 of Oryctolagus cuniculus. NCBI lineage: Eukaryota > Metazoa > Chordata > Mammalia > Lagomorpha > Leporidae > Oryctolagus > Oryctolagus cuniculus. The sequence goes on along the minus strand of NC_142869.1, from coordinate 128,110,079 downwards.
TCCATAACTGGAGGTTTAACTTCAACAACCCAAACTGCCTCAGTTTGTGTTTGACATTTTTTAAAAAATTTATTTGACAGGTAGAGTTATAGACAGTGAGAGAGAGAGACAGAGAGAAAGGTCTTCCTTCCGTTGGTTCACCCCCCAAATGGTCTCTACGGCCAGAGCTACACCGATCTGAAGCCATGAGCCAGGTGCTTCTTCCTTGTCTCCCATGCGGGTGCAGGGGCCCAAGCACTTGGGCCATCCTCCACTGCCTCCTGGGCCACAGCAGAGAGCTGGACTGGAAGAGGAGCAACTGGGACAGAATCCGGTGCCCCGACCGACCGGGACTAGAACCTGGTGTGCCGGCGCTGCAGGTAGAGGATTAGCCTAGTGAGCTGCGGCGCTGGCCGGATTCAGTGTTCTCAAGCCTTCCAGATCGGTTCTCACTCACTTGTTTCTCTCCAGTTTCCAAAATTTTGACTGAGCAATTTCATCTCTTTTCTCTCTGTCTTCATTGGTTCATGTTTTCAAAAATTCATTTCTTATTGCTTTAGAGTGGTTTCAGAGGTAGTGAAAGTGAAAGCATATGTTCAGTTCTCTATCTGGGATGTTAATGCATCTTTTATTTTAGTTTTTTAAAAATTTATTTATTTGACAGAGTTAGACAGTGAGAGATAGAGGCAGAGAGAAAGGTCTTGCTTCCGTTGGTTCACTCCCCAAATGGCCACTATGGCCCGTGCTGCGCCAATCCAAAGCCAGGAGCCAGGTGCTTCCTCCTGGTCTCCCATGCGGGTGCAGGGGCCCAAGCACTTGGGCCATCCTCCACTGCCTTCCCGGGCCACAGCAGAGAGCTGGACTGGAAGAGGAGCAGCCGGGACTAGAACCCGGCACCCATATAGGATGCCGCCGCCACAGGCAGAGGATTAGCAAAGTGAGCCTCAGCGCCGGCCCCTTATTTTAGTTTTTATTTTTTCAAATTACCTGGGAGTTGAGGTAGTATTATGTAATTAAAAGGCACAGGCCGTGGTCTGGGCAGTGATGAGGTATAATACTGTGTAATACTGGTCAAGTTGCTCTGCATTCCCCCACCTGAGAATCGTCATTTGTACAGTAGTCCTTGTGGTCAACACCACTGGAAAGTAATACAACTTACCACTGGAGTTGAAACTTGGATGGATGACAGATCACTCATATAACTTATCTGACCCATCGGTCATGTTTTGCTTGACATGTTCCTTCTAATATTCCTAAATATTTCTGATTTAGGACAAGCACTCCCCTATAGAATTGTACTAATATGCTTCATCAAAGGGAAGTTACATGTGTATGGTGACTGGTAGGTGAAACTCATAAGGCTCCTGTCCCTAAAACAGATGTGTCCATGATTTCCATGGACACAGATAGCAAGCTGCAGCATAAGCTGTACTTTGGAAATTTATGTTCATTAAATAAAATAAAATATAAGAAAAAGTCAAAAAAATTTTATTTATTTATTTGAGATGCAGAGTTACAGACAGAGAGATGGAGAGACAGAAAAAAGTCTGCAATATGCTGGTTCACTCCCCAAATGGCTGTTGTGGAGCTGAGCCGATCTGAAGCCAGGAGCTTCTTCCATCGTCTCCCACGTGGGTGCAGGGGCCCAAGCACTTGGGCCATCTTCCACTGCTTTTCTGGGCCGTAAGCAAGGAGCTGGACTGGAAGAGGAGCAGCCAGGATATGAACCAGTGCCCATATGGGATTTTGGTGCCACAGGCAGAAGCTTAACCATAACGCTGGCCCCAGCTGCAGCATTTGAATGTGGCCTGAGTTGGGACTTCGGTCCAATTGCCCCTGGTGCTTCTGCTAAGTCCTTGTGTGGTGATGTTACTTCTTGCAGTTTGGACAGAAGTCTGCAAAATGTTTCCGGAAGCCTCACTGTTTTGCTTCTCATTTCCAGACTGAGTCTCTCATGCAGCTCAACTCAACTCTAGTCCATCATGGAGAGCAGAAACGACCTAATTTTTTCTGATGCATCTATTGTTTTTTTCCTGTCCTCATAGGAGGCTTCCTACCAACCTGGGTTCTCTGCTTCTCAGGACCCTAGCAGGGGTGGGCAAACTTTTTTCTGCCAAGGGTCATTTGTGTATTTATGACCCCATCTGTGGGCCATGCAAAATTAGCAACTTAAAACGAGCCTGCTATAGATCTATTGAATTTTGAGGCAGGGACAGAAGCCTGCAGGCCATATGTTTCCCACCCCTCCTAGAGTTTCAGCTTGAGTTCCTGATATGCCATTTATTTTCTGGAATTGCCTTTAAAATTTTTTTTTGTTTTTGCTTTCCCACCCTTTCATGATATATCCTCTTTGGATGGACTTGTGGGGACAATTTGCATCAGGTGTGAGCACTGGGCATCCTTGAGCTTCCTCTGAATGTTTATTAAGGCTGTACTTATGGATTGCATAATTCCTGTTTCACTCTCTCCTTGGCTACCTGGAAGCTCATGTTTGACTTGTCATCAGCAAGTGCACAGAACCTCATAGTATGCACTTTGTGTAATACTGTCTTTGACTTCAGCTTATCATTGCTGTGTTTATTTTTCGCACATTTTTAGCTTACTTTCTATGCATTTCACTGCTGTGTTTCAACAAATCTTTGTTAGAACCTGGTGATATATAAACATACAAACTAGAAGACAAGCACTACAAAATCCTTTTGCCTGTAAAGGTGACATGGGCCAGAAGTTAGTGCAATTCTGCAGTGGCTGGATGAAGTCTACAGAGGAGAGAGCGTCATGTTGGAGATTTGTGAGCAATCAGGAGGCATCTGGGATGTGGGGGAAAGCCTTGGGTTGAGGTCAGAAGGACATATTGAGTTTCCCACAACCTTGGGAGTTCCTTTTAGAAACTGGATGCATCATGGGATGAGCTCCACACAGCAGTCTGATGGGTTTTGAAGTTTACTGTTCTGGGTCCCACAGTGAGTGAGGAACCTTGAGAGAATGGACCTCAGGTCTGTGTCCTTGACCTACCTTGTGGCAGTGACACTCACTGTTCATGTGATGTCCAGCTCTCCTTCACATGTCCCAGGCTACTTCCTTGCATTAAGTGGGGATTAGCTCTTTCATGCTGTTGCATAGAAGAGTGGGTATGAGCAAACCATGTGTAGCTATTGTAGTCTCCATGATGAGGAAGCTGGGTTCCCTATGGCGAGTCTATGACATGGAACAGCTTACACCCTTGATCCTCAAGGGCGGGGAGATACAAGCACAATGGACGTTAGTGTAAGGAGTTACCGGTCACGGTGGGGAAGGTGGCTGCCGGAGCGAGTCTCGCGGGTTCCTTTCCTCAGCTTAGTATAGAAATAAAAAGCTGAGAAACAATTTGCAACAAGGCAGAAACTTTTATTTGATTGGCAAAGGACAGAGAAAGTGTCTGGTCCAAGAGGAGACCAGGTGGAATGCCAGAGCGGGACACTGGTTTTGAGGAAGTGTCCCGGGTTTTTAAGGCGGCCTCAAGGAGCAACCACGGGCTTTATGAAGCCAGTAAGATTTGGGGTTATATGTTACTGCAGCAGCTCCTAGCCTAACCTTACATCTTCCGTGGCAATGAAATGGGAAGATAATCCCTCACAGGTTTCTGTTCTGAATTTTAGCAATAACACAGGTGGAGTCTTTGACATGGCATCTGGCCCAGGACAACATTATTTTTGCTGATTTGCTCTGCAGAGTCAGAAGATGAGGTTTGATGGGCCATGGTCACAGGGCAGTGTCACAGAATAGAAAGATGCTTGTTTTGAGGATCAGGCAGACTGGAGTCACAATCCAGTTCAACAGTCACTAGCCAGCTGGTGAGTGTGTGCAAGCTGTTTAATCAGGCTAAGTCAGTTTCCACGGCTGTAAAATGCGGATCATTCTACTTAACTTGCAGGCTGAGGACGCAGATTAAAACAGCCCATAAAAGGTCTGGTGAGCAGCTTGGCCCATTGATGATTCCTTTCCTTTTGCTTCTCTGCTTGTTTCCACAATGGGCTCCTCAAAGCAAGCCAAGGCTGCTTGTCATGGAAGCAGCCTTCCACCAGCCGGGCTGGCTCAGGGCAGTCCGCTAAGACACTCACACTGGCCCTCCTTGAGGCCACTTTGCCATGCTTGTTGCATTTGTCAGCAGGAATCATGCAGGGAGGCCAGATTTGCTGATCTCTTAAAGACTTATAGTGTCTTGAGTTCCAATGCTCAGGTTTCTGGAATTGGGGGAGTCAGTAGAAATGCAAGGTGATGATAGCTCAGCTGTCCTAGCAGGGAGTGTTGATGGTGATGGGGAGGCAGCAGCAGGCTTTGATGGGGACAGAGAACCAGAGAGTTCAGGTTGCAAAATAGACGCGAGGGTCCATGAGAAGGACCCAAATCTGTGATGGGAATGAGAAGTTCCGTTTAAAAGTATCAGAGGGTAAAACAGAGGGTGTCCAGGCCCATCTTCTTGAAGCCTCTGCATTTATCTTGCTCAAATTGCCACTCCTGTCTGTGCAGGCTTCAGCTGCCCTGAAATGACCTCTCCTGCCTCTGACTCAGGAGACCTTAGCCACTCAACTCATTTGGCAATTCATCATGTCCTGAGTTGTGGCCTCTTTTGCTGCTCTCCTGAAGTCTTATTTCTCTCCTGAATTTCCACTTGGATTTCAAGAGTGTGGGTCTTTTGTTAAAACGCGTGTTGCTGGGGCTGGAAGGCAGGGTGACCTGGATGTCCATGTGTCCTGCCATGGCTGGAGTGGTGCCAGGCACAGACTTGGCAAGGACTGGGGATGTGATTTTCTTGCTTAGTCGTCATTTTGCTGTCTCTGTGCACTTGATCTCACAGTTTCTGCTTTTCTGTTGATCTGCTTCTATTAAAGAAAATCCTTGCTATTTCTTTTTTTCCAAAGATTTATTTTATTTATTTGAAAGATAGAGTTACAGAGAGGCAGAGAGGGAAAGAGAGAGAGAGAGAGAGAGAGAGAGAGAGAGAGAGAGAGAGAGTTCTTTCATCTGCTGGTTCACTCCCCAAATGGCCACAATGGGTCTATCTAAAACCAGGAGCCAGGAGCTTCTTGCAGATCTCCCACAGGGGTGCAGGGCCATCTTTTGCTGCTTTCCCAGGCACATTAGCAGGGAGCTGGATCAGAAGTGGAGCAGCCAGGGATTGAACTGGTGCCCATATGGGATGCTGGTGCTGCGAGCTAGGGCTTTAACCCCTGTGCCACAGTACCAGCCGCAGTCCTTGCTATTTCAGAAGCTCATGTTCCAAGATTTGTACCATTTCCTCCAAGAAGAACCACTGTTAAAACACACACTTTTTGTTAGAGCTTTGCTTTCTTGCTTCACTGCCTCCAGCAGCTCTTGATTTTAGCTTTCTTTTGAGTGTCATTTCCCACAGAGAAACCAATCGTTCATTATTAACGGTGATGATGAAGGTGGGAGGGCACAGTGTTTTGGAGGAGCAGACGTTGGTGGTCTTTTCTGTTCACAGGCTTAGTAACTTCCTCCCTCAAGCAGCCTCGAGGACAACATGGTTTAATTTGTTCCTTGGGGAAATGACAAATGGCCCCTGTGTCAGGCATGAGCTGGTGAATAGCAAAGCTGTGAGGTCAAAGCCAATAGTCTGTCACATGACTTTCAAAGTTTGCCTTTGCTCACATCCGTTACTCTCCTCTGCTTCTTTTTCTGTTTTCAACGACTTTACAAAAAGAAATCACATGTCATACACCTCACCCATTTAGGTACGCAAGTCAGCGGATTTTAGCGCATTGCTCAGTAATGCAACCATCACTACAATCAATTCTAGCACATTTTCACTACCACCAAGTGAAACCCTGTACCCAGCAGAAGTCACTCCTCAGTTCTTCCCAGTCCCCCCAGCCATAGGCAGCTGTAAATCTACTTTCTGTATTGTAGATTTGCCTCTTCTGACTTGTCAGGCAAATGGACTTATACTATACCTAGCCTTTTGTGACAGTTTCTTTCTGTTAGCACATTTGCAAGGTTCATCCAAGGTTAAAGCATCTATCTGTGCTTCATTCCTGTTTATGGCTGAATTATAGTCCATTGTATGAATAAACCACATTTTATTTATCCATTCATTAGCTGATGGACATTGAATGGCTTTCACTTCTGCATGAGTTTTTCTGTGGACTTATATTTCCATTTCCTTGAATATATACCTGGGAATCAGATTGTTTTGTCAGACAGCAGCTCCATATTTAACATTGGGAGAACTGTCAAATTGACTTTCAAAGTAGTTGTACCATTTTGTAATCCCACCAGCAGTGTGCAAGGGCTCCAATTTCTCTACATCCTCGCTAACATTTGTTATTGCTGTCTCTTTGCTCCATCTCCTTTTTTTTTGACAGGCAGAGTGGACAGTGAGAGAGACAGAGAGAAAGGTCTTCCTTTACCGTTGGTTCACCCTTCAATGGCCGCTGTGGCTGGTGCGCTGCAGCCAGCGCACGGCACTGATCCGAAGTCAGGAGCCAGGTGTTTCTCCTGGTCTCCCATGAGGGTGCAAGGCCCAAGGACCTGGGCCATCCTCCACTGCATTCCCGGGCCACAGCAGAGAGCTGGACAGGAAGAGGAGCAACCGGGACAGAATCCAGTGCCCTGACCGGGACTAGAATTCGGGGTGCTGGTGCCGCAGGTAGAGGATTAACCTATTGAGCCATGGTGCCAGCCTCCATCTCCTTGAATGCTATTCCCTGTATCTCAGCTTTGCCTATCTTTCTGCTCCTCCTCTGGATGGCCATTGCTGTGGCCTGAATGTACCTAGCCGAAGTCATTTGTTGAAATCTTATTTCTAAATGTGAAGATATTAGGGGCTGGGGCCTTTGGGAGGTGGTTGGGTCATGTGAGTGGAGTCCTCTTGAATGAGATTAGTGTCCTTATAAAAGGGACTCATAGGGCCAGTGTTGTGGAGCAGCGGGTTAAATTGCTGCCAGCTATGCCATACCACAGGAGTGGTGATTTGAGTCCTGGCTGCCCCACTTCCTATCTAGCTGCCTGCTGATTTACTTGGAGAGGTGGTTGAGAATGGTCCAAGTGCTTGGGCCCCCGCACCAGTGTGGAGTTCCCAGCTCCTGGCTTTGGCCTGTCCTAATCCTGTTGGTGGTGCCATTTGGGGAGTGAACCAGTGGATAAAAGATATCTCTCTTTCTGTCTCTTCGCCTCTCTGTGTAACTCTGTCTTTCAAATAAATAATTACATCTTATTTTTAAAAGATTTAAAAGAAAGGTAGAGTTACAGGGAGAGAGAGAGAGAGACAGAGAGAGAGAGAGAGAGAGAGAGAGGTCTTGCATCTGCTGGTTCACTCCCTGAATGGCTGCAATGGCTGGAGTTGATCCAATCTGAAGCCAGGATCCAGGAGCTTGTTCTGGGTCTCCCATGTGGGTGCAGGGGCCAAAGCACTTGGGCCATCTTCTACTGCTTTCCCAGGCCATAGAGGAGAGCTGGATCAGAAGAGGAGCAGGTGGGACATGAACTGGCACCCATATGGGATGCCAGCACTGAAGGTGGAGGCTTAGCCTACTACACCACAGTGCTGGCTCCAATAAATAAATTTTTTAAAAGCAGTGAGAGAAAGAGAGACTCTAGACCGTGTTCCTGATCTTTTCACCAAGTGAAGACACAGCTAGAAGGCCCTGACTCAGAACCTTGAAAACCTCAGCAGACACTGAATCTGCTAGGGTCTTGACCTTGACCTTGACCTTCCCAACCTCCAGAATGCTGAGAGGTAAAAGTCTGTTGTTCATAAGCCACCAGAGTTAATGGTATCTTATTATACCATCTTGAATAGACTGAGACAGTCATGGCAGAGCTGAGCTGAGACGGGACTTACACTGAGGAGGCCAGGAAGGGTTGGGGCCCTGGGCACCGTGTTCTCTGGCTCCCAGGGTCTCTGGCTGTTGCAGTCCAGCTTATGAAGACATGCATGGGAAATCTCACAGAGCCCCTTATCCAGCCAGAACTCTTTGTGTTGGCTGAAAAAGGAGGAAATGTTAGGGAAGAATATCCCACAGCTTTCCCTCATCCTTCTTCCCTGCTTCTCGTAGTCTTCCAGGCTAAGAATGAGTGAATGTAATTCTTCCCAGTCTGCTACAGAGTGGCAGCCCCCAAGGCCTGGCTGTCACATTCTGTGGCTCTCTGTCTCCCCTTGGAGATGGGGCCACTGGGGGTTCCACGTCATGGACTCTCCATGCTTGCTCTTGATAGACTGAGTCGGAGCTGAAGGAACTGGAAGCTTCTTGCTCAATAACAAATCCCATTTCTTTTAAAAAATATTTATTTTATTTATTCAAAAGGCAGAGTTACAGAGAGACAGAAAGAGGAGAGATAGAAAGAGATGTATTTTATCTGCTGGTTCACACCCTAGATGGTACAACAGCCAGGTCTGGGCCAGGCCAAAGCTGGGAGCCTGGAGCTTCTTCTGGGTCTCCCACATGGGTGCACAGACACAAGGACTTGAGCCGTCCTCTGCTGCTTTCCCAGGCCATCAGCAGAGAGCTGGATTGGAAGTGGGGCAGATATGGGATGTTGGCACTACAGGTGATAGCTTAACCCATTATGCCACAATGCTGACCCCAACAAATCCCCTTTCTAAACCTTATCCTTTTGTTGTGATGCAAAACTATATTTTTCATGCCAGAAGCAGACTCTTAATTTCCTCATTTTTTGCCTTTGCATTCTTTTTGTGACAAGTCTGAATCCTGATTGAATGACTAGGATGAGGATGGTGCTATCTTTCCAGGTCTTTTCCTTATGCATTTATGTACTGACACAACTCCCTAAAAAGGAATAAATAGATTTACTACATGAATTTTGTTACTTTTTATCCTTTTTTAAAAAATATTTATTTAGTTACTTGAAACACAGAATTACAGACAGAGAGAGGGAATTATAGGGAGAGAGAGATAGAAGTCTTCTATTTGCTGGTTCACTCCCCAAATGGCTGCAATGGCCAGAGCTGAGCCAATCTGAAGCCAGGAGCAAGGAGCCAGGAGCTTCTTCTGGATCTCCCACTCGAGTGCAGGGCCCCAAGAACTTGGGCTATCTTCTACTGCTTTCCCAGGGCATAGCAGAGAGCTGGATGGGAAGAGGAGAGCCGGGACTTGAGCCAGCACCCGTATGGGATTCCAGTGCCACGGGAGGATGCTTAACTTACTATGCCACAATGCCAGGCCCATACATTGTTCTAAAGCTTGCATTTTGTCACTTATAAAGTGCCTTGAAGATCTTTCCATGTGTATCAGTCAACGTTTCGTCACTATAATGAGTACTCGACGTAGCCTGCATAGGAAGGAAGGCTTATTCTGGATCTGCTCTGGGAGGTTCACAGTCTGCCCTCAGGGCGCCTTTCTGTCTGGTGTCTGGTGAGGGTGGTGGAGGGCCCTGCATTCAGGGAACCAGCGCATGCTCATTCCATGTGGTCTCTCCTTAGACTCTGTGCCTGGATCACAGGCTGTACCACACCTACTCAATCCTATCCAATCACTCCTCAAAGACTCCACCTTCAGACACCAGAACTGGGACAAACCCCGACCTTGTTAGCACCACCAATCCATGACTGAGACTTAAGACTCTGCATGAATTGTGGTGCCAAATTCTATTTAAACTACAGCACCATGTCAGTGTCAGTAGCTTGATGTTTGGCGGGTGATACGGCATGGTGGGTTGAGCTGCTGGCATCCCATACAGGTGCTGCTCCACTTCTGCTCCAGCTCCTTGCTGATGAACCTGGAAAAGCGGTGGAAGATGATCCAAGTACTGGAGCCACTGCACCCATGTGGGAGACCCACATGAAGCTCCTGGTTCCTGGTTTTGGTCTGGCCCAGATCAAACCATTTGTGGCCAAGTGGGGAGTAAACCAGTGGATTGGAAGATTCTCTCTCTCTCTCTGTCTCTCTCTCTCTCTCTGTCTTTCCCCCTTTCTGAAACTCTGCCTTTCAAATAGATAGATAAATAAATTTTTTAAAAAAGTGGCTTGACCTCATTTTCTTTTAACTGCTATGTAGGTCTCTATATAGGATTATTAAGCCAGGTCCCTGTTAGACATGTAAATGGATTTTTTACCCCTTATTTGTGAAAATTCTGGTACATACCTCCTTGTGCACATACCCTGGGTTTCTTTAGTGTGAGACTCAGAAGAGGAATTTCTGGGTAAAGGATGCCCATGTTTAATGTTAGTATGTGCTACAAATTGCCCTCTGGAAGGTCTGAACCTGTGGGATGTGCTATGATGCCATCAGGAGTGCCTTTTAAAGGATTTCACGTATCCTCAGTTCCCTGCCCTTAGGATTGCGGCAGATTCCTCCACTGCCTTTGGGATCTCTGATTTACACTCCCGTGCGAGTGCAATCATTGTGTTTACTCAACCAGAGAAATCTACGTGTGAAGGCTTGCTTCTAATTGTGGAATAAAGCATGCTGTTTTCTGCGGAAGTAATTTCAGGCACCAGTGAGTAAGGAAAGGAGGAATTCCGGGGTGCGCAGGTCTTCCCGTGCCCCTGAAATCACTCCGTCCTGGCTGCTGGCTTCTGCGCGCAGCACAGGTGAGAGCTTGCTCTCCTTCCCTGAGTGCCTGGGGGACCTGGGTCCACATGCAAGCCTCCACTCAGGGTAGCGAGACTGTCAGACACAAGCTCTTCCCTCTGAGTTCCTGCTACCTCTTGGCACAGGGCTAGTAGATCCGGCTGAGCACAGGCTTCCACAAGCCTCGTGGGAGCAGACATCCTCCCAAGAGGACCTGAGTGTCCCAGCCTTGGGTGGAAGGAGGGGGTCAGGCACACGCCATGTGTGAGGGACATGGCCACAGGCTGAGGCCAGCCTGAGGAGAGGTGGGGAAGGCAGGAAAGAAGCAGCAGTGACAGACGCCAGCATGGGCAGCATCCATCCTTGTGGGGTGCTGGCCATGTGGCTCAAGGAGAACTGACCAGCCAAGGGGCTCAAGAGTTGCATGGGTGATAGAGGTGGGGCAGGGCTGTAGAACAAACCAGGGCGCAGAGAAATCTCACAGCAGTTCTGAGAGATAGGTCTTAACCTGGCAAAGGAAACAGGCTCAGAGACTCTGAAAGAGTTCCCGTGGGCAGGGGCACGGTTTGTGTCCAGACCTGATTCTGGCCCAGCCGAAGGGAGGGAAGCATCCAGCCGCTAGACATCTGTCCAGGCCACCCAGATGTCTGTCCTTGTGGATGGTGCATGAGGTTCCTGTGGGCACACGGGGGATGTCCAGCCTTGGGTCACTGACCAGGGGCTCCATCTGCAAGGGTCACAGTGTGAAGATGGGAATCGCCCTCATCCCTGGGGAGCTCACCTTGCGATTCTTCCCCCAGCACAGCGGTGCTCAGAGTGCACTCATGAGCTGCTTCTTGTCCAGCAGGGGGGATGGAACCCACTTGTCCAAGAGGACGAGGGGCAGAGCTCGGGGCTCGGCAGGGGTAGGGGGCAGGTGTGGCGAGGCTCTCAGTGTCCCCTTCCTGGTTTTGACAGGATTAGTCCTGAGATAGCAGCAACAGCTCCTCTGCCTAGGGCTCCCACATCCTATCTGCTGTCCCTTGCTTCTGCATGTCTGCTGCCTGCTGTGTGTCTCATGCACACACATCACTACCGCTCATGGCAGGAGGAAGCGGAGGCTCAGACAGGTCAAGCCACACAGGCCACATAGCCTCTCAGCCTCCCCTCTGCCTTGCTGTAGAAGAGTCAAGTTCTCTGCAGATCCAGTACTGACTTCCAGGTTCTGCTCCTGGGGGAGTGGCCACCCTGGGCACGTGTGATGATGGAAGAGATACCAGCCAGGCACTCAGCCAGAACCTGCGTGAACGTCACAGCTATGGCCTCGGAAGGAGGGACAGCATCAGATTTTCCATCATCAATGCCCAGGGCATGCATTTGCTTCTGGAAGAGAAAGCCTGTTTTGGCTGAGGATGGAGGCCCTAAAAATCCAAAGGGGAGAATTTCCTCCTAGAGAACTGGAGGATAATGCTGTTTTCAGGGCTCATAGGCCTTCCATCTCAAGGGCAGGCACCTGGCCCCACCTCCAACCGCCCTCAGGGTCTGTGTGTCACAGATCCCACTGCACGGATGGCTTCGTTGGGCTGCGTCAGATCCACATGCACGTTTTACTTCCCCCGTTTTTTTCTTTTTTTTAAAGATTTTTATTTATTTATTTGGTAGGTAGAGTTACAGGCAGTGAGAGGGAGAGACAGAAAGAAAGATCTTCCTTCTGCTGGTTCACTCCCCAGATGGCCACAATTGACAGAGCTGCGCTGATCCAAAGCCAGGAGCCAGGAGCTTCTTCCAGGTCTCCCATGTGGGTGCAGGGGCCCAAGGACTTGGGTCATCTTCTACTGCTTTCCCAGGCCATGGCAGAGAGCTGGATTGAAAGAAGAGCAGCCAGGACTAGAACCGGTGCCCATACAGGATGCCGGTGCTGCAGGCGGAAGATTAATCTACTGTGCCACAGCACTGGCCCCTCATTTCCTCTTGACCAAACTCCTCAACACACGTATTACTTCTCCATTTTGCGTAAAAGAATCATGAGGCTTGGCTCGCATGCAGGATGTGGCTCCAAGTCATGTGGCTGCCAGGGCAGGAGCCAAGACTGCACCAGTGACGGCTGGCTCCAGAGCCCGCCTTTTACTCACCATCTCTGCAGCTTTGCCCAAGTTCCAGTAGTTCCTGATGCCGCTGGGATAATTTCCAACTCTCCATGAAGGTCAGGAGTGCGTGGAGGGAAGAGAGCTAACATTTGTTGAGTATCTGCTGTGTGCTTTTCACACACACTTCAGTTTCCCTTACAACAGCCCTGTGAAGTAGGGTCATGGATCTACTTCATTATAGAAATAATTGTTCAAAGGGAAAAAGGGTTAGAAGTCAGAGAGGGTTTCAGACTTGCAATTATGTACTTATTTTTTTTAAACGTACGTTTCAAGAAGGAAGGTAATTTTGAACTGTGATGAGCATAACAGGCATGAGCTGAAAGCAGTAGAAGCGTTACCAAGGAAATCCTGAACTGTGTATTAAAGCCAAATGCAAATGAAAGGTTCCCAGAAGATCAGCTGGCAGCAGAGTTCACACCTTCTAGAGGCAAACAGAGATCCTTTCTGTGGGGTAGGCGGTGGCTCCTGGGCAGTGGTCTAGGCACTCCTGAGCTGCCCACACAAGTGATGCTCCCTTATGCTCTGGTGTCGGCCTCCACTCTGAAGAAATGACAACCCCAGCTTTGGGGTGTAAGCCCTGTTTGCTCATAAGTGGATTTCTAGTCTCCAGTTTATGTGGGGGAAGTGGGTGCAGCCAGGTGCCCCTCTGAGCCACCACTTTCTGTCCAGCGGCCGCTGACCATTGCTGCTTTGGCGTGAGCCTGCTCCAGGCCTCCCAGGAAGCCGACTCCAGGCTGTGTGTGAGGCAGCAGGCAGAGCAAGTGCAGGAAAACAGCTCGCCGCGTCCATGTCTCCCTTTAGACGTTTGGTTAATTCCTTTCCATTACCCTTTGTCTGTTTGAGTTCCAGTTGTAATGAAAAAATAAAACAAAAACCCCAAACTCGCCTGCCCTCTCTGCCCTCGAGATAATGTGATTAAATGGGGCAGAACTGGCCGCCAGCTACACCCGTGACATCTTGAAGGTTTGCTCTTAAGCGATTAGAAAACACAGCATCGCCGAGGAGAATGGGCTCATTTATCACAGCTCCCCAGAAGCGGGCGTGGGACTGGGCCCTGAGCAAAGCTCACTGCAGGGCAAGGACCGCGAGAGGGAAAGCCCCACGCCCCTCCAGGAGGCAGAGATGCCGCATTCTCCACTCTGCCATCCATCTCCTCTTGGCCCTTTCAATTACAGCAGAGGGCTAACGGCTTGGCACGGGGAGGCCCAGGGAGCAGAACACGGAGCAGCCTTTCAGACAACACTCCGATGTCCTAGAGGGGGCTGTCTCTGCTGCATAGTGGCACTCAGAACTCAGGCATGGTGGCACCAGGGTGCACTTGTCGCATGGGGAGGGATCCCGTGTTCTCTCTGTCCACCCTTGCTTTCACATTTTTGGGTTAAAAAACACACAATCGTTCACTTCTGAAGGCTCTGGTTCCTTTGACTTCTCTGCTTGATCTTGTCCCCGGCCCCCTCCTTGTTTGCAAAGCACAGCCACTCTGGCTTGCTTTCTGTCCTGAGTGCACCAAGCTGGTCCCACCTCGGGATCTCCATCCCTGCACTTCCCTCTGTCCCCAGACACTCACACACCTCCATTTTGGTCATTCAGTGCACAGCTCACATCCCCTTCACTGAGGGGGACCTTTCGGTCCTGGCCACTTGGTGCTCATAAGCAACACGATGCCTCCCAGCCCCCGTGTCTGCCACGTCACTTGTTCTGGCACCTCTCATTATCAGAGGGTTTCTAGCCCAGTAGCCCCATCTGTCCAGAATATAAGCTGTGCAAGAGCAAGGGGAGCTCACTGTTGCTCACTGGGCGCACCCAGCTTCTACAGCAGCACCTGGCACCGGCTAAGGTTGCACAGAGACCAGCCTCATGGATGCATTCTATGCATGGGCTGGGCAACATGGCTCTGAGTTACATCAGGGTTGGAGCCTGAGCTGGGCGGGGCTGGGCTTCAAGCTCTCCCCCTCCTCCCTCTGCAATGCCCTGGCTCCGTGAAGCCTTCTCCCTTTGTGTATTGATGGGCTCCTTTGCCAACAGTGCCTCCTCTTCCTGCTCCAGACCCTGACTCCAACTCACTTCCATTGTTCCCCATCTACTTCAGCTCGTGCCATTGCTCGGCCTTTTGCTTAGGAAATTACTTCTGGCTCCCTTTAACCTCTGGCCCTGCCCTGACCACTCTCCCACACAGCCTGGGCATAGCCTGCTTACTGGGAGGGGGAGTTTAGACTTTTGGGAAACCATTACTTGACGTACTTTCCTCACCTTACGTTTCCCTTTCCCCCAGAAAAGTCAAGTTTCAAGCTCAATGACTGTTTCCCAGGGCCACTCAGCCTCCTGTCACCCAGGGAACCCAAGAGCATCCCTAATGCAGTGGCACTGTCCTGTTGTCATCCAACTCCTTGCTCCACAGTGTGTAAGTGACTGACACAAGCGTCATGAGAGTCCAGGACAAGACAAATGGCCGCATGCCGTCTTGGCTGCAGCCTGGGTGTCACCTGAGCCTCCTGCCCTTGGAGATACAGTTGAACTTGACTGCAGCCTTCGGCCTGTGACGATCCAGAGCCCTCCTTCCTGTCTGAAGATGTCATGATTTCCCTCGTCTTGGCAAGCCTGTCTCTGCAGGAGACCTCCCTGCCTGCTCCCAGCTTCCGACGCAGGGCTGTTCATCCCATAGAAAGCCACCCAAGCCCAGCCTTTCCTGCTGATGGTCTGAGGCTTTCAGGAAGGAGTTGTCTTGCTGGAAACCTCCCCCTTCCCTGCTGCTCTACCTGACCTGTTTCCTCCTCTCTTCTCTCCCTTGGTCCCCTCCACTGTCCTTCTGCAGCCAAGATATCTCCCTATCTGTCTTTTTTTTTTTTTTTAAAGATTTATTTATTTATTTGAAAGGCAGAGCTCAGAGAGGCAGAAGCAGAGAGAGAGAGAGAAAGAGAGAGAGAGAGAGAGAAGTCTTCCATCCGCTGGTTCACTCCCCAGATGGCCACAACAGCTGGAGCTGAGCCAATCCGAAGCCAGGAGCCGGGAGCTTCTTCTGGGTCGCCCACACGGTGCAGGGGCCCAAGCATATGGGCCATCTTCCACTGCTTTCCCAAGCCATAGTGGAGAGCTGGATTGGAAGGGAAGTGGAGCAGCCAGAACTCAAACCGGTGCCCGTATGGGATGCAAGCAGTGCAGGCAGTGGCTTTACCCGCTACACCACAGCACTGCCTCCCTCTTTTTAATGATTTATTTTATTGTGGCTGGTGTTGTGGTCTAGTGGGTTAAGCCACCGTCTGCAATGCTGGCATCCCATATGGGTATCAGTGATAGTCCTGAATGCCCCACTTCTAATCCAGCTCTCTGCTGTGGCCTGGGAAAGCAGTAGAAGATGGCCCAAGTGCTTGGGCCCCTGCACCCACCTGGGAGACCTGGAAGAAGCTCCGGGCTCCTGGCTTTGGCCTGGCTCAGCCTTGGATGTTGCAGCCATCTGGGGTGTGTAGCAGTGGATGGAAGAAATAAATGTGTCCTATTTGGTCTGAGACTTTTTCACTTAATCCCAAAAGGCATTTACAGTGACCCAAATCGTCCCTGCCACACAGAGCACAAAAGAGAGAATAAATGGGTAAAAATGAACTTGAAATACAAAGGAATACATGTTAGCAAAAATGAAATTGAAATTCTGAAAGAACTACCCCAAAATTCCCAAATACACAAAATTAACCTAACTGCATTCAAATATTACCAAAAATTGCAAAGCATAATGACTGTTTATTTAAAAAAAAAATTGATTGATTGATTGATTGATTGATTTGAAAGGCAGAGTGACAGAGGTCTTCCATTCAGAGCTTCACTCCCCAAAAGGCAGCAACAGCCAGGTCTAAGCCAGGAGGCAAGAATTCCATCCAGGTCTCCCACGTGGGTGCAGGGGCCCAAGCACTTGAGCCATCATCTGCTGCCTTCCCAGGTGCATTAGCAGGGAGCTGGATCAGAAGTCAGGACTCCAGCCGGTGCTCTGGTATGGGATGCTGACATGGCAAGCAGGATTTTAGCCCACTGCGCCACAACATTGCCCGATGACTTCTATTTTCAATGAAACTTTTTTTTTTTTTTTTGCCAGATCACTGTGAAGAGCAACCTGCCTTGGGCCCCATGGCCGCTGTCCGTGGACTACTCCCACCATCGCTGTCCTCCTGCAGGCTTGACTTGCTGATCCCTGTCCCTGCCGTCTTCTCCAGTTTATCCAAATCCTTTCCTTCATTCAAGTCCCAGCTGAAATCCAGTCCTCCTTCCCACAGCCCCCATAACCCCCAAGCCTCCATGCTACACTTTCTCTGCACCCCTCAGTACTTATTACCCCTTCCTTGTGGCGTTGAGCGCTGCAGCATCCTCTGTGCATCAGTCTCAAGGCCCCACTGACAGCCACCGTCTCCCTTGGGCCAGTTCCAGCGCATCCCTTTGTGTCTCTCACAGCAGGGTGCACGGTGCTGGGCTGCAGAAACAGACCATTAATGCTGCATGAAATGGAAGGATCGTATAGGAATCACTTCACCTGTGAAACACAGTAGGTGGGCATTTACCTGTGGGAAGTCCCTCAGGAGGTGCCCCAAGAGCAGGGCCGGTGGAGGGGCAAGGAGGCAGTACTGTGTCAAAAGGCAGGAGATGGCCGGCGCCGCAGCTCACTAGGCTAATCCTCTGCTTTGCGGCGCCGGCACACCGGGTTCTAGTCCCGGTCGGGGCGCCGGATTCTGTCCCGGTTGCCCCTCTTCCAGGCCAGCTCTCTGCTGTGGCCAGGGAGTGCAGTGGAGGATGGCCCAAGTACTTGGGCCCTGCACCCCATGGGAGACCAGGATAAGTACCTGGGTCCTGCCATCGGATCAATGTGGTGCGCCAGCTGCAGCGCGCCGGCCACGGCAGCCATTGGAGGGTGAACCAAAGGCAAAAGGAAGACCTTTCTCTCTGTCTGTCTCTCTCACTGTCCACTCTGCCTGTCAAAAAAAAAAAAAAAAAAAAAAAAAAAAAAAAAAAAAAAACAAAGGCAGGAGAGGAGGGACAGGACAGGAGAGTCCCCAGGCAGGACCCCCAACCGAGGCAGCTCCAGCAGGGAGGCGATTAGACAAGCTGGTGGGCTCTGCTGTCCAGAAGCCCCGTGCTGGCTCGGTCCATGGCTTTATTGATGAAGACAGAAGAAGCCAGGAGGGACAAGACCACTTCATCCCACAGAGAAGAAAGAGCAGGCAGTGACATCCAATGGATGACGGTCTTGAGAAGCAATGGCAGCGTCACATTGGAGTCCCTGATAAGGCTGGACAGGAGAGTCCATGAAAGGCAGCATGCACTATGGAGTTTGGAGAAAGAGGTATTTTCATTCTGCGGAATGTTTAGTATGATCGATTGCGTGCCCTGGGACGAGGTGAGCTAAGAGAATGGACATTCTCACCATCACAATCATCTGGGGCAAGGGTTTGGCCTAGATGGTTAAGACCCCAGTCAAGAGTCTGCATCCATCCCATACCAGAGTGCCTGTGTTCCAGTCCCAGCTCCACTCCTGATTCCAGTTTCCTGCTAATGCACACCCTGGTGGGCAGCTGTGATGGCTCAAGTACTTGAGTCCCTGCCACCTACTTGGGAGGTCCAGACTGAGTTCCTGGATCCCACATTCAGCCTGGCCCTCAGTTACCATAGGCATTTAGGGAGTGAACTGGCAGATGGGAGCCCTCTCTCTCTCTCAAATAAATAAAAACATTAAACATCAAACTCTCCCACTGAGGAAGAAGAGAGGGACCTCAGTGTGTGTATGGGGGGGTGAGACCCCAGAGTTCAGGTGAGTGTCTTCAAGGGATCACCCTGGACAGTTCTCTAGAGAAAAAGTGAAGTTTAGGGTGCTCTAGACCTGTCCCCAGAAGGTAAGGCAGTGAAGCCAGCTTTGTAAAGCAGACAGAAATTATATTCATGGAGTGCTTCACAAGGATCGCGCTGCATTTGTCCAAAAGAAAGTCCTTAATAAGCCACCTGGGATAGAAGCTATAGACTGGCAGCAGATTTGCTGAAAGCCAATTCAGAGAAAGTTAATTCTCCCAAACACAAATGTGGAATGAATGTTTAATTCACTGAATGACCAATTTGTCCCAAACCATCAGACAAATGCTGGAGAATCGGTCCTCGGCAGCTCTCCATGGCTGTCTGTCTCACTGCATCCTCTACTAAAGTCTACCAAAGTGGAGGGGCGGCTGGCCCTGCACTGAGGTTGCGTGAGCTCTGGGGAGGAGAATTCCTCGGGTGTTCTGATTGCGGCCAATGCCCCATGCCTCCTGGGCCTGTGGGATAGAGTGCCAGCCTCCCAGCCTGCCTGTATTTTCTTCTTCTCTCCATGCCATCCATCAGGGGTGACAAGGAGCTACATCAAATGAGTATCACATGGCAAGTAGCAGCTGTCATCACTGTTTAGTCCTCCAGACGTGGAAGGCTGGCTTTGCTCTTCCACCGCTTGCCACCAGGGCAGGTCCTCTCAGTCTGCCGCACACACGCAGGAGTGTGGTGTGACTGCATTGCAGAGACCCATAGCCCGACTTCAGCACAAAGATGCAAACAGAGAAGGCAGCAGCCTTCCCTGAACATAAAGTTGAGTCACTTGTCTCGGTCTGTTTCTGTTGCTTTAACAAATACCTAAGGCAGGGCACTTTATAAAGAAAAGAAGTGGGGCTGGTGTTCTGACGCAGTGGGTTAAGCCACTGCCGGTGATGCTGGCATCCTATATTGAAGCACCACATAGAGTCCTGGCTGCTCCACTTCCAACCCAGCTCCCTGCTAATGTGCCTGGGAGAGCAGTGGAAGACGACCCAAGGCCTTGGGCCCTTGCCAACCCACGCAGGAGATCTGGGTGGAGTTCCAGGCTCCTAGGTGGAACTCTTTTCGGCCATTAGGGGAGTGAATCAGTGGATTGAAGATCTCTCTCTATCTCTGTCTCTGCTTCTCTCTCTGTAATTCTCACTTTCAAATAAATAAATAAATAAATCAATCTTATCTGCAGCCCAGCACCGTGCACCCTGCTGTGAGAGACACAAAGGGATGCGCTGGAACCGGCCCAAGGGAGACGGTGGCTGTCAGTGGGGCCTTGAGACTGATGCACAGAGGATGCTGCAGCGCTCAACGCCACAAGGAAGGGGTAATAAGTACTGAGGGGTGCAGAGAAAGTGTAGCATGGAGGCTTGGGGGTTATGGGGGCTGTGGGAAGGAGGACTGGATTTCAGCTGGGACTTGAATGAAGGAAAGGATTTGGATAAACTGGAGAAGACGGCAGGGACAGGGATCAGCAAGTCAAGCCTGCAGGAGGACAGCGATGGTGGGAGTAGTCCACGGACAGCGGCCATGGGGCCCAAGGCAGGTTGCTCTTCACAGTGATCTGGCAAAAAAAAAAAAAAAAAAAAAAAAAAAAAAGTTTCATTGAAAATAGAAGTCATCGGGCAATGTTGTGGCGCAGTGGGCTAAAATCCTGCTTGCCATGTCAGCATCCCATACCAGAGCACCGGCTGGAGTCCTGACTTCTGATCCAGCTCCCTGCTAATGCACCTGGGAAGGCAGCAGATGATGGCTCAAGTGCTTGGGCCCCTGCACCCACGTGGGAGACCTGGATGGAATTCCTGCCTCCTGGCTTAGACCTGGCTGTTGCTGCCTTTTGGGGAGTGAAGCTCTGAATGGAAGACCTCTGTCACTCTGCCTTTCAAATCAATCAATCAATCAATCAATTTTTTGTTTTTTGTTTTTTTTTTTTTAAATAAACAGTCATTATGCTTTGCAATTTTTGGTAATATTTGAATGCAGTCAGGTTAATTTTGCAACACTTTGTGTGTATTTGGGAATTTTGGGGTAGTTCTTTCAGAATTTCATTTTTGCTAACATGTATTCCTTTGTATTTCAAGTTCATTTTTACCCATTTATTCTCTCTTTTGTGCTCTGTGTGGCAGGGACGATTTGGGTCACTGTAAATGCCTTTTGGGATTAAGTGAAAAAGTCTCAGACCAAATTGGACACACACATATGGTTGAGGGCAGGCCTGGGGGGCCGGCTGGGAGCTGCTTCAGCCAAGATCCAGGGTGATTTTTTTGGGGGCTTATTTGTAGCCATATTTTCACCTTTCTTCCCCAGGAACACATGCCAGTTGTGGAAGGAAAACAATGACAACAAGAGATGCAATCAGCGAAAGAAATTGCAGAAGAAAATTATCTGGCATTTTTCAGCATTTGCAGCGCCTTGTCTCAAAAGTTTTGAATTAATTTGAAGCCAATTATTTCTGCTCTGCTGCTTTGGTCACGCTTTCTGTGTTGTCCACCGTCTGAGGGATTTAGAAGTCGAGTTTTGGCCAGCTCGCTCACGGCCAAATTGTTTCCTGCCCAGTTCTCTGGGGGCTGTGATGGACAGCAGGGCCAGCAGCCAGGCGTGGGCAGAGCTGGCAGCTGTGTGGCTGGGGGAAAGGTGCTTGGTGACTTCCTCCCTTCCTTCTTTTTTTTTTTTTTTTTTGAGATTCATTTATTTATTGAAAGTCAGAGTTATATATATAGAGAGAAAGATGAGAGTGAGAGACAGAGAAAGAGAGAGATATCACCCATCCACTGGTCTACTCCTCAAATGGCCACAGTGACTGAGGTTGGGCCTGGCAGAAGCCAGGAGCCAGGAGCTTCATCCAGGTCTCCCACATGGGTATAGGGGCCCAAAGACTTGGGCCATCCTCCACCGCCTTCCCAGGCCATTACAGAGAGCTGGATTGGAAGTGGAGCAGCTGGGACTCGAACTGGTGCCCATATGGGATGCTGGCACTATGTCACAGCACCGGCCCCACAATTTCCTTTTAATCCCAGCAGGACCTAGGCTTGCCAGGCATTAGAATCACTAGGGGGAGCTTTTGAATGCTCAGGGGCCCGAGGTTCCCATCCTCTAGGATTTGCAGAGCTGCCCAGATGCGTCCTATGTACTGTTGGGAGGAGATCCACTGAGCTAGGGGTCTCCTCTGACCACTGGACACACTGCTCTGCCTTCTCTGGTTCGCGTTTCTCAGAGTGTGCTGCAGAGAACCCACCCGGAATCCCTGGCTAGCTGGCCCCAGCGCCCAGTCCCCCTTAGTCAGAGTGTGCACTCTACTTAGCTGCTCTAGTTCTTTGAGCTGCCTTAGGAAATTGGAGACCTTGCCAATGGTCTCGTGCCTTTAACTGGCTTTTCTTCTCTTCCCATGCTCATTGACTTCTGCATAGCAGGTTGATTTGGTGAAATCTTAATGGGATTAGCCTTTCCAAAGCTCAATTTTACATCTGAAAACCACTTTTCTTATAGAGGCAGATTATAATGCAATATAAAATTTCATGCAAATTGTGTAGAAATTTTTTGGGGGGATGAATACTTCCATTTTATAATTGAAGCCATTATTGGTATGTGTGTCCTCATTATGAAAATAAGTACTTATCATTAAAAATTCAGAAATACAGATCAAGAGAAATTGGAACAGACCCACTCATATGCCTACCACTCAAAGGTTGTAAATATATCATTTAATGTGTTTTAGTCTAAACATATTTAATGTGTTTTTAGTCTGCCTTTTTTTCTTAATGCATAGCACTTCTTTTTTAAAAAAATCATAATCCTACTATGGTGAAAATTGGACATTCATAGATCGACTTTGGTTATTGAAGCAAGCTACAGTTATGTTTAATGGAAGGATTCGTGGACTTGTGCTGCTGGAACTATGTTCCTAAGTAAGATAAGAGATATTTGCACCTCAGCTGGAAGAGACCAGTGGTTAGAGTCTTCGGGAACAGGACCCAGTCCCTGTCAGTAAAGCTGCTGTCTGCAGTGTCGGTATCCCATAAGGGTGTTGGTTCAAGTCCTGGCTGCTCCACTTCCCATCCAGCTCTCTGCTATGGCCTGGGAAAGCAGTATAAGATGGCCCAAGTGCTTAGGCCCCTGCACCCATGTGGGAGCCCTGAAAGAAACTCCAGGCTCCTGGATTCAGATCAGCCCAGCTCTGACCATTGCGGCCATATGCGGAGTGAACCAGCAGATGGAAGACCTTTCTCTCTGCCTCTGCCTCTCTGTAACTCTGCCGTTTGAATAAATAAATAAATAAATCTTTTTTTTTTTTTTTAAAGAGAAGAAACCAGGCTGGTAAATTGAATGGTTTAGTCCAGTAGGTTTGGAAACCAGGTTTGTTATACAAAATTGTATTTGTTCATTTAGGTTGTAAAACAGGTTGGTTAGGGGAAATCGAATCTTCTACCTTAACCTGGAAGGTGACCTCAGTTGCTTGTGCACTGATTTGGATCGCTGGCACGGGCACTGAGTGGCTGCTAGTGTGGGTTGTATACCCTCAGAGGCTCGGTGATTTATTCACAGAGGGGAAATCTCTATTAAAAAACAAACAAAAAAGCCCTGTGGCTGTAAGTAGCAAGATTCTGTGCCTTCCTCCTGTGGCACATCCACATCGGGTGGGCAGGGACACCTGTGCCTGCTCCCCCACACCCTCAGGGGCCCATGTTCACCGTCGGCAGCACCTTTGTTTCCCAGAGCTGGGAAAGAAGAGAAGAGGGAGAAGCATATCAACTCTTACATGGTGCTACTTTCTGGTCTTCAAGGGAGTGGCTGTGAGCCCCAGTCTGCTTGCCAGTAGAGGTGGACCCACATGCCTGGGCCAGTGGGCATGTGTGGACGTGCACTATCCTTAGGCCATACTCTGTCTTCGTAGACTGGAAACAACTGGGTGCCTCCCACAGATTCAAGCTGAGCACAGGGCAAAACCTTGTTTTGGCGTATTTGTGGTCCACTCACTGTCCTGTCTGTTACGGGTTTATTTCTTCATTCATGACTGTAGTCCTCTCTCTATGTTTTGTCAAAGGTCAGTAGGCTTCTGTGTGAACTGGTGAGTCACCTCATCAGAAAAGGCCAGGGGGCTCCGGGCTTGTGTCTCTGGAAGAGAAGGAAGAGCCAAGGAAGGGCCAGTTGTTGGGGGGCAGGCATCAGGCAGCTCTGGGAGCAGCTCTGGGAGCTCTGCCTAGGTCGGAGAGTGGACTCTGGTTGTCTGGCTCTCTAGGTGGAGGGAAAGTTGTCTGAACCCAAATGGAGCAGCTCGAATACACACTAACAAGGAAATAAGGAAATAAAGTCAGGAGGGTGTGAAGGAAGAGCTGTCATGGGTGATTGTCCGAAACTGACTGTCAGAAAGGATTCTGTGGAAGCCACAATCCTGATAGAGGCCACCAAAACCCCACACAGAGGCTCTGCAGCCCCACACAGAGGTCATCACAGCCCCACACAGAGGCCACCACAGCCCCACACAGAGGCCACCACAGGCCCACACACAGGCCACCACAGCCCCACACAGAGGCCACCACAGCCCCACACAGAGGCCACCAAAACCCCACACAGAGGCCACCACAGCCCCACACAGAGGCCACCACAGCCCCACACAGAGGCCACCACAGCCTCACAAAGAGATCATCACAGCCCCACACAGAGGCTCTGCAGCCCCACACAGAGGTCACCACAGCCCCACACAGAGGCCACCATAGCCCCACACAGAGGTCACCACAGCCCAGCACAGAGGCCACCATAGCCCCACACAGAGGCCACCACAGCCCCACACAGAGGTCACCACAGCCCAGCACAGAGGCCACCATAGCCCCACACAGAGGCCACCACAGGCCCACACAGAGGCCACCACAGCCCCACACAGAGGCTCTGCAGCCCCACACAGAGGTCATCACAGCCCCACACAGAGGCCACCATAGCCCCACACAGAGGTCACCACAGCCCAGCACAGAGGCCACCATAGCCCCACACAGAGGCCACCACAGCCCCACACAGAGGTCACCACAGCCCAGCACAGAGGCCACCATAGCCCCACACAGAGGCCACCACAGGCCCACACAGAGGTCACCACAGCCCCACACAGAGGCTCTGCAGCCCCACACAGAGGTCATCACAGCCCCACACAGAGGCCACCACAGCCCCACACAGAGGCCACCACAGCCCCACACAGAGGTCATCACAGCCCCACACAGAGGTCAGCACAGCCCCACACAGAGGTCACCACAGCCCAGCACAGAGGCCACCATAGCCCCACACAGAGGCCACCACAGCCCCACACAGAGGCCACCAAAACCCCACACAGAGGCCACCACAGCCCCACACAGAGGCCACCACAGCCCCACACAGAGGCCACCACAGCCTCACAAAGAGATCATCACAGCCCCACACAGAGGCTCTGCAGCCCCACACAGAGGTCACCACAGCCCCACACAGAGGCCACCACAGCCCCATACAGAGGTCACCACAGCCCCACACAGAGGCCACCAAAATCTCCCACACAGAGGCCACCACAGCCCCACACAGAGGCCACCACAGCCCCACACAGAGGCCAGCACAGCCTCACACAGAGGCCACCACAGTCCCACACAGAGGCCACCACAGCCTCACACACAGAGGCCACCACAGTCCCACACAGAGGCCACCACAGCCTCACACACAGAGGCCCCCACAGCCCCACACAGAGGCCACCACAGCCCCACACAGAGGCCACCACAGCTTACAAAGAGGCCACCACAGCCTCCCACACAGAGGCCACCACATATCTTGCCAGCACCGTGGCTCACTTGGTTAATCTTCTGCCTGTGGTGCTGGCATCCCATGTGGGCGCTGGATTCTGGTCCTGGTTGCTCCTCTTCCAGTCCAGCTCTCTGCTGTGGCCTGGGAGGGCAGTGAAGGATGGCCCAAGTGCTTGGGCCCTGCACCCGCGTGGGAGACCAGGAGGAAGCACCTGGCTCCTGGCTTCAGATCAGCGCAGCGCCAACCATAACGGCCTTTTGGGGGGTGAACCAATGGAAGGAAGACCTTTCTCTCTGTCTCTCTCATTGTTTATAACTCTACCTGTCAAATAAAAAAAAAGTAGTAGCTATTTATTTTTATTTATTTTAAAGGCAGAGCAACAGAGAAAAATAGCTGGTTTACCTTCCAAATGTCTGCAGTAGCCAGAGTTGCACCAGACCGAAGCCAGGAGCCCAGAAATCAATCCAGGTCTCTCCTGTAGGTGGTAGGGATGTGAGTACTCGAACCATTAATTGCTACTTTCCAGAGTGTGCATTATTAGGAACTGGGTTGAGAGCTGAGCAGAGACTCCAACCCAGGTGCTATGACATGGGATGCTGGTTTCCCAAGCAGTTGCTTAACTGCTACCACCAAACACCCACCCCATTACCCATCTTCTTTAATCAAATTCACGATTTTCATGGGGAACTCACTATTTACCACTGCTTTGCTAGGGTCTTGGACAGTGAAGAATCATTGTGTTTCTTGGGAAGTTTGAAGTTTATAGAAACACGATGGTTATCTTTTTTTTTTTTAAAGATTTATTTTATTTATTTGAAAGACAGAGTTACAGAGAGAGGTAGAGACAGAGAGAGAGGTCTTCTATCCGCTGGTTCACTCCCCGGATGGCTGTAATGGCTGGAACTGTGCCGATCAGAAGCCAGGAGCCAGGAGCTTCTTCCGGGTCCACCACGTGGGTGCAGGGGCCCAAGGACTTGGGCCATCTTCTACTGCTATCCCAGGCCGCAGCGGAGAGCCAGATTGGAACAGGAGCAGGTGAGACTAGAACTGGCACCCATATGGGATGCCAGTGCTTCAGGCCAAGGCGTTAACCCTCTGCATCACAGCGCCAGCCCCACGATGGTTATCTTGTACCTCTAACAAAACTGAAAGCTTTAAACAGTTCAGTGAGCATGTGGCACCCTGGGTAGCCAGTATTTTATACATATTTTATATGATTCTATTTCTCTCTTAGCATATCAATTATATTTCTTTAAAATTTTTGATGATTGCTGTAGGGTTTGCAACACATATTTACAGCTAATCTAACTATACTTTCAAAAAATAGCACATCCTTTCAGGTGTAGGGTGCTTCATAGCAGAGTGTTCCCAATTTCTCGCCTCCCTCCATTCCTGTAACATCATTTCCCTTACCCACAAGCTGTAATCAGTGCTATAGTTATTGCCATTGTTACTATATTTGCTATATTGCTATTGCTACTAGTATTACTTTGCTCTTTAAATTTTACAGAGGAGTGATACAGATGATACATAGATAAATACATAGATAAATACATAGATCAACAGAGAGCTCTCTCATCCACATACCCATAGTAACTTGGACTGGGCCAGAGCTAGAACCAAGAGCTGGGAATGCAATCTGGGTCTTCCACGCCAGGGGCAGGAATGCAGGCGTCATAGCTGATAGACTAAACACTTGCTCCCTTTCAACCAAGTATTGCTTGTTAGGTCAATTAAAGATAACAAACGTAATATGATTTATCTTCATTTATTCCTTCTGCAGTGCTTTTTCTTTCTTAAGTAGATCCAAATTTATGACCTATGTCAATCTCCTTCTCTTTGAAGAGTTTTTTTTTTTTTAAAGATTTTATTTATTTATTTGAGAGGGAAAGACAGAGAGAAAGGTCTTCCTTCCATTGGTTCACTCCCCAAATGGCCACAATGGCCAGAGCTGAGCCGATCTGAAGCCAGGAGCCAGGTGCTTCTTCTCGGTCTCCCATGCAGTGTAGGGGCCCAAGGACTTGGGCTGTCCTCTACTGCTTTCCCAGGCCACAGCAGAGAGCTGGACTGGAAGAGGAGCAGCTGGGACTAGAACCAGTGCCCATATGGGATGCCGGTGCCACAGGTGGAGGACTAACCTACTGTACCATGGTGCTGGCCCTGAAGAGTTTTTTTAAACATTTTTTGGGGGACAAATCTGCTGGTAATGAATGTTGTCTTAGAAAGTCCATTTCTCCTTAACTTTCAATGGGTAGCTTTACTGATCTAGAATTCTAGGTTAGTGGCTGGGGGAAGAGGTGGAGGTGGAGGCCGGGAGCCACTGTCACTTCTCACCCATTGTATTTTCAATTTGGAGTAAAGGATAGGGCATGAAGCACTGGCTGTGGTCCTGCCAGGTCAGTGGACCGCAGGGAGGGGTGGCAAAGGACTGAGAAAGAGAACAGCTCCTGCAAGCGGGGAACAGGCCTGCTTGGCACCAGAGCTGAGTCCTGGTGTTGCCTTTTGACCATAAATAGTGTCACAGCCCATAAGGTCAACATCAGGCAAGGCCACTTTGTGATCGTGATGGATCAAGGTGAAAACTAAGCCCCTCCTGAGTGACAAGGGAGAAACACAGCCTGCTGATGGCTTTATCTGACTCTACTCTCAACACATCACAGATGCATGGGGGTTTCCCACTCTCTGAACAGTTCTCCAGCCCACCATCAGAGTGTCCTGTGACCTGACCGCGTTCTGAGCTTACATACCCGGAGGTAGCATCGGGCCCCACAGGTGAAGGGCTCAGTCCACTGCTGTCCACTGGGATGCCAGCTGCCAAGGACAGTGCTTTTTGCCTTTTGATGGGGACCTGCTGTGAGCAATGTGCCACTGGGCAGTTTTGTCATGGTGTGAACATCCAGAGTGTGCTCACAGACCTCACGGGGACAGCCTGGCACACATCTAGGCTGCATGGGAGAGGTACTTGGTAAAGTCCATTGCTTCCAGTCCCAGAGCCAACCAAACAACACAGGATCAGCTCAAGCACCATAAAAGTTGGTGAGACGAAGACTGCTGCTGGCACGACGGGGCATGCTGTTTTACAGTACACATTAAAAAAATAAAAAATCGGAATGGGGGCCAGCACTGTGGCGTAGCTGGTAAAGCTGCAGTCTGCAGTGCTGTCATCCCATGTGAGTGCCAGTTTGAGACTCAGCTGCTTCACTTCTAATCCAGCTCTCTGCTATGGCTTGGGAAGGTAGTAGAAGATGGCCCAAGTCCTTGGGTCCCTGACCTGCATGGGAGACCTGGAAGAAGCTCCTGGTTCTTGGCTTTGGATTGGCTTGGCTCTGGCTGTTGTGGCCATTTGGGGAGTGGGGCAGTGGATAGAAGACCTCTCCCTCTCTCTCTCTTTCCCTTTCTCTCTGCCTCTCTGTAACTCTGCCTTTCAAGTAAATAAATTAATAAATCTTTAAAAAATAAATTGGTGTCTACTCTAAAATGATGACAAGTGTACCAAGGCAAATACATAAAGAAATAAAAGCCATGTATTATCATCAACTACTGGGTACTGCACATAATTAATTACATGTGCTATACTTTTGCACGATGGACAGTGCAGTAGATGTGTTATGCCAGCACCAACCACAAATACGTGAGCAATACCTTGTACTATGATATCACCGTGGCTGCAATGCACTTGGAGGTAGGAATTTAATAAATTATTTTACTTGAAAAGCAGAGAGATATTTTCTTTCTTTTTTCCTTTCTTTTTTTAAGGTTTATTTGTTTATTTGATTAAATCAATTGGATTTTTCAACTGGAGACCATGCCTTTGCCCCTTATTTGTTTATTTGAAAGGCAGAGTTATAGAGAAAGAGAGGTATAGACAGAGAGAGATAATTTCCATCCACTGGTTCACTCCCCAAGTGGCTGCATTGGCTGGAGCTGGGCCAGTCTGAAGCCAGGAGCCAGGTGCTTCTTCTGGGTCTCCCACATGGATACAGGGGCCCAAGTACTTGAATCACCTTTCAATGCTTTCCCAAGTGCATTCTCAGGGAGCTGGATCAGAAGTGGAGCAGCTAGGACTTGAACTGGTGCCCATACGGGATGCTGGCACTCACAACACCATGGTGCCAGCCCTGAGAGAGATTTTCTCTCTGCTGGCTCATTCCCCAAATAGCTGCAAGAGCCAGAGCTGGACCAGGCTGTAACCTGGAAGTCAT
Organism: Oryctolagus cuniculus; assembly: GCF_051225735.1. Lineage (NCBI taxonomy): Eukaryota > Metazoa > Chordata > Mammalia > Lagomorpha > Leporidae > Oryctolagus > Oryctolagus cuniculus. The sequence goes on along the minus strand of NC_142869.1, from coordinate 128,080,691 downwards.
GTGCATGGCGGGGACCCAAGTATGTGAGCCATCATGTGCTACCTCTCAGGGGGGTACATTAGCAGGAAGCTGGATTAGAAGTGAAGCAGCTGGGACTTGAACCTAGGGACTCTGATATGGGTGTCCCAAGAGGTGTTTTAAGGGCTATAGGACTTTTTTTTTTTTCTTTAAACCTCCATTATAGTCTATGGGATGATCATGGTATACGTGTTCTGATGTTGATGGAAACTTGGTTAGGTGGTATGTAACTGTAGTAGGCTATCCACGGTTTCTGTTCAAATAGGTTATAATTTGAAAGTTTCCATAACTCTTTCATCAGGGTCAGTTAGCTTGTCAGGCAGTAACAGAACTCAGGGAAACTTAACTTGCCTTTACTGGTTTATAATGTTCATAAAAGATAGATTAGCAGCTAGATGAAGAGGTACACAGGGTAGAGGTGCAGAGGGGTCCCAAACTCAAAAATAGCAACTTCTGTCCCCTTGGGGATGGGGCTGCCACCTCCTGACAGGTGGATTTTTTGCTGACCCTGAACTCTATGAACCCTGTCTGCGGAGGCTGCGTGAGGAAGGCGTGATTGGTTATTCATTCAGCTTCAAACGCGGCTCTTCTTCCTGGAGACTGAAGCCCCAGGGGTCCGATGATCCTGGCTTGGTCTGGCTGGCGACCAGCCCCATCCTGGAACCCACTAAGGGTTGCCTCACTAGAACAAAGGGCACTCCTATGACCCAGGAAATGAAAAGGGCTTTAGGAGTCCTATTAAGCACCAAGGTTAATGGCTGGATATCGGACCAGACGATGCCAGGAGCTCCTCTTTCCTTGGGAAATTATAAGGGTGTTAGGCCATCAATGTCTGGGACCAGAGAGGGCAAACTGCAGATACACTATATACATGTAATTTATATATGCATATTGTTAGGTCTGGAATAGCTCGGGGTTCTGGTCTTTTGTTGCCCCAGAAAGGAGAGATGGAAAAAGGAGACGGAGACTTACCTCAACAGAGACAGGTTGCTTTATTGGAAGCAAAGTGGTTGGCAAGTCTTTTCTTGTGAAGAGACTGCTCACTGGGCACATTTGGGACTCAGGCTTTTTGAGGGAATTCGGGGGTGGTTGTAGAAGGCAGCTGACAGAAGACTAGGGGGCTCTTTGAAGAGTCCAGGAATTTCCCCCTTATTTGTTTCATTTCTGTGTTGTGCAGCTTATCTATTTTCCCATTTGCATTGCAAGGAGTTGAGAAGGGTCTGGTTAGGCACCAAGGATCTTGACAAAAGGGAGGATGTGGGGTGGGGAGGAGGAAGGAGGAACAATGGGAAAAGTGCCACAAGTCCTTTACATATATTATTTCAAACTACATATCAAATCTGAACTCAAAAACAGGAGCATCATCCAAGTTGCAAAAATAGCCAACCCTCCACATCCTGCCTGGGTCATGCGGGTCACTGCTGCCGCTTCACCAACTGCCCATTTATCCTCACTCCATTCCTCCCACCTTTCAGCTGAGACGGAGGAACACACCTCATGCCCAGTGCCCCCCTCTCTTCCTGACAGCTTCCAGTCCTGAACAGAGTCCCAAGCCCCAGCCTTTCTCACATCCTCTCCTTGAGGTGCCTGGAGCCCCCCCCCCCCCCATCTCACTGAGTCCTTCAGCCCTGATTTTGTTCGACACAGGCGTGTCCTTGGCAATCTCAGACTGGAGGCCCAGGCCTCACTTCTCCACCTGGGAGCAGAGTCTGGGGAGGCCTGTTATTCATTTGTTCACTCAGCCCACTGAGCCCAGGGCCCAGGCAGGCTCTGTGAGGGGCTGAGTACAGCAGTCGGTAAGGAGCGGCCCCTGCTCCCGCTGACCTGGGTCTCAGCATTACACAAGCAATGACCAATTACTGGGCGGTGCTTTGCTGGACCAGGATGCTTAGATGGGCAAGAGAGGGAAGTACAGGAGCTCAGAGGCAGCTGAGGGAGTTAGACAACGCCTGAGCAGTGTTCGCTCAGTACAGGAGTGGGGAAAGTCTGGTTCAGGGAGCAGGATCAGCATGAACCAGAGGCACAGAAAGCATGGCCAGCTCAGGCCTGTGGGGTGCACCTTGAGAGCTGAGGCTCGTGGGGGACTGGGGCAGGATGGTGCAAGGCCTGGGACTACTGAGGGCCGAGAGAAGCTTCTCATGGAAGGGAAGTCCAGGGCTCAGCTTTGTGCTTTGGGAGGCTGGCTCTGGCCCACTGGAGAAGCTACTGGGGGATGTCCTGCAGCCATCTGAACACCAGAGACTGTGGCCTTCACAGATGGCTGCAGTGATGCCGGGAGGTGAGTGGATTTGGGCTGATGGGACTCGGCCATGGCTCGGTGCAGTAGGTGGGACAGCAGCCAGGGATGACCACCTGCTCTGGCTGCTGTGCCTGGGTGAGTGGAGGTGACGTTCACAGAGGGGTGCCCCTCAGGCTGCCAGGGCTTGGGCAGCTTCAGAGAGAAGGAGAGGCAGGTGGTGGGGACTGATTGTCATGAGGGGGTCTCTCTGGCAGGGCGATTGACCAGAATGCGGAATGGCAGCCTGACAGGCCATGCAAGGAGACTGGAAGGGACAAGGTGTCCAGCGAGGGGCCTGCACCACCAGCAGCCAGCATGCAACTTACTGAGGTATCTCAGTGAGCCGCAGCATTCTCATTAGCAAAATGGGAGCAGGGAGTATTAAACAAGGCTTGTTTGGAAATCATCTAGCACAAGGCCTGGCATGCAGTAGGTGTTTTCTACCCCGACCCTGGTCTGTAATTCTGCCTTTCAATAAATAAATGCAAAGAAAAAAAGATGGAGGGCTGGAGATTGTGCCCTTGATCTTGGGTCTGACTCCACCCCCCAGTTCTCGGCATCCTTCTCTGCCTTGCTTCTACCTGCCCTGGTCTTGCCACAGGTCCCCACAGCCAGCCTGGCTCTGGGGAAGGAGCACCCACTTCCCTCTTCCTCTCTCCGGCCCCTTCTGCCCAACGTGGTAAAGGCATCATGGTGCTGAGCGTTCTAAACACACAAGTGTTTTCTGTTCATTCTCAGGTGAAAATAAATGGCTGGCTGTCATGGGAGTGTGAACTTGTTGGGAGGAAGCTGCTGTCACTACCAGAACTCGCTGCTAAGCAGACGCAACTTGCTTTCTGGGGCTGAGTGTCAGTGGTGCTCTGAACCGGGGTTAGAAAGAGCCCACTGAGAAGCCGTGAGTGGCTGGGGCCGGCTGGAAGGGCGGAGCAGTCAAAGGTGAAGCGGAGACTACTGAGCTGCCAAGAAGCTGCTGGCTTAGCTGGGGGCTTAGAAGACAAGCATGGCAGGTGACCTGTGTGTGGTGGCAGCACCAAGGCAACTCCTGGTAGCAGGTGCCTGAGCCTCTAGAGGTGTTACAGGGACAGATGAAGGGGGGAGGAGACAGCCAGGTGCACCTGTGGCTCTTACCACCTTGTAAGGTGAGACCAGTCAAGGTCCCTGAGCCTCAACCTCTGATGAAAGTAGGGCACACGTTCACGGGGCTGTCCTGAGGAGCTGCTGGGTCAGGTGTGGTCCCCAGCTCTGCTGTGCACCAGAAGCACCCAGAGGGCTGCTGGGACACACCTGGATAGCTCCAGCCCCGGGTCTGAGCAAGTGGGTGTAGAGTCACAGAGGACACTAATGCTGCTGGCCTGGGGACCACCCTTCAGAGGCACAGCTGTTAAGTTTGGTGGCTGGAGGGAGGAAAGCTGGCATTTACTTAATGCTTTTCTTTTCTTTTTTTAAAAAGATTTATTTATTTATTTGAAAGTCAGACTTACACACACACACACACACACACAGAGAGAGAGAGAGAGAGAGAGAGAGAGAGATCTTCCAACCACATGTTCACGGCTGGAGCTGTTCTGATCTGAAGCCAGGAGCCAGGAGCTTCTTCCAGGTCTCCCACACAGTTCAGGGGCCCAAGGACTTGGGCCATCTTCTACTGCTTTCCCAGGTCATAGCAGAGAGCTGGATTGGAAGTGGAACAGCCGGGTCTCAAACCCATATGGGATGCCGGCACTGCAGGCGGCGGCTTAACCTGCTATGCCACAGTGCCGACTCCTTAATGCTTTTCTGAAAAACAAGTTTTATTTATCTTAATGAGTATTTATAAAAAGGGACTGGAGAGAAGGGCAGAGGCAGAGAGAGAGAGAGAGAGAGAGAGAGAGAGAATCTTCCATCGGCTGGTTCATTTCCCAGATAGCTGCAATGGCTGGGGTCCATCCAGGACAAAGCCAGGGGTCTGGAACTCCATCTGGGTTTCCCAGGTGGGTTGCAGGGGCCCATGTACCTGGACCATCTTCTGCTGCTTTCCCAAGTGCATCAGCAGGGAGCTGGACTGGAAGTAGAGCAACCAGGACTGGAACCAGAGCTCCAACATGAGATAACAGCATCACAAGCAGAGGCTGACCATGCCTCAATGCCAGCTCCTACTTAATACTTTTCTGACATTAACAAAATTTAGTTTAAATGTTTGAAAAGGAGAGAAGGATAGCATTGCATGTTCTCCTCCTCTCTCTGGTCATTGTATCTGATAATTGCACCCTTAGGAATAAACAAATATGGAATTTTCTGACTAATTTATCTTGATGATTTTCTACCCTCAAGTAGAGACCAAGCTCTAATTTGGTGGTTAGAAATGCCATGCCATGCACATGAGCTAGCCTGGGCATAAAAGGAGAATTTATTCCTGGGTGCAGAGAGGCTGTGGAACCTGGCAGGGGTACAGTCAGCCCCAGAAGGGCCTCAAAAGCAGGAGGCGACAACGTTGCAAAGACCAGGGTGTCTCTCTCCTGTCTCTCCTCTGTCCACGACTCACTCTGACTCCCAGGCCGTACCACATCAGGGAGAAGGATTTTTTAAGGGACAGGTAATGGGATTTATTTATTTTTAAAACCCTTTGGTTAACACTAACTCAGCAGTTGCCTATACTGTAGGGTTTGGTGTGTTAGCAGATGCATGCACACAATGTGTACCAATGAGGCCAAAGCCATCAGCATTTCCTCTCCTTGTCACCCCTCAACACTCAAGACTTGGGGCTCCTCTTCTCACAGTTGGTTGTCGCCCCACTGTACTGTGGAACCCCAGAACCTACCCTTGTATCTAGCTGGGCTTTGGCTTCCATTGTCCAGCCTCTCTCTCTCTCTCTCTCTCTCTCTCTCTCTTTGACAGATAGAGTTAGACAGTAGACAGTGAGAGAGAGAGAGAGAGAGAGAGAGAGAGAGAGAGAGAGGGACAGAGAGAAAGGTCTTCCTTCCGTTGGTTCACTCCCCAAATGGCTGCTATGGCCGGAGCTACGCCAATCCGAAGCCAGGAGCCAGGTACTTCCTCTTGGTCTCCCACGTGGGTGCAGGGGCCCAAGCACTTGGGCCATCTTCCGCTGCCTCCTGGGCCACAGCAGAGAGCTGGACTGGAAGAAGAGCAACTGGAACTAGAACCCGGCACCCAGGTGGGATGCCGGCACTGCAGGTGGAGGATTAACTAGGTAAGCCACGGTGCAGGCCCTGTCCAGCCTCTCTTTACTTCTCCCCGCTGCCCCCCTCTCCTTCCAGCCTAGGAGAAGGATTCTGATTGGGTCCAGGCATAGACCAATTGCCTGTGACCAATCAAGTAATCTGGTGGATGGGAGGTGAATCTGGGAGCAGATGGAATAAGTGGAAGAACCCACAGGTGTGAATGAAGGCATCGGTGTAGGTCAAAGGAGCTGGTTTCTTATGCAGCTGGCACTGGACATTTGGGCTTTGTGAAATGCTAAGTAAATTGAACAGGGTTATTCTTGGGACTGGGCATTGGTCATGCATTTGTGCAAAAGGCAACGATCCAACAACTGTACTGAACAAATACACAGAAAACTCAGAGAGACTGGCCATTGATTTCTTGTCTTTTACTAAGAGTCACTTAAGTGAACAGAAAATCCCTTATTAAAAAAGCATTTTGTTTTGGTTTTCATGGTTGTTGGAACAGTCGATGCTTGCGTCTACCAGTTTGACTCCCACCTCTGGTTTCTAACCCCAGCTTCCTGCCAGTGCAGACCCTGGGAGGCAGCTGTGATGGACCAAGCAGTTGGGTTCCTCCCACCCATGTGAGCGATCTGGGTTGAGCTCCTGGCTTCTAGCTCTCACATCCCAGCCCTGGATGTTGAGGGCAGATGGGGGTGAAGTAGCGGATGGGAGCTCTTTTTGTCTCTCTCGCTTTCCCTCTGTCTTCCTGTTTCTCAAATAATAACAGTAAAATCTCTGTATTTCTGCAGGAGACTTCCACCTACTCACAGTGTACCGGGGCCCTGTATAAACATTTATTCCTGGAAATATTTTCTTGTGTTGTGAAACTGTCTTACGTGTTGTGGGCAAATGCAATAGGAGCTGTAATCATCAACTTCTCATTCTAAGTGTTTTCTAGCTATTTGCCAATCTTGACATTTTCACAATAATTAACTAGGCTGTTTGGAGTGCTAATGTTTTCCTACCAGGAGTTCCTGCTTTTCAAAGGTTCTGGCAGATTTAGGTTACAGGCTTTCTTCTTTTTGCAAGAGAGGGAGATAAGGAATAGAAATAGAATTTCCAGTGCTAGTGTTTTGAATACTTCCACCTTGGTTCATCCCAGCAGGTTTGCCCTGCCTACAGCTGCAGAAAGTCTGTTAGTGACTTGAAGGAGGAGAGTTAGGGAGACAGTGCCTCCTGTGGGGCCATCAGTGCTGGCTCTCGGTATCACTAGGTGGGCATCACAGAGAGGACACTGGGGGCTGGTCTGGGAGGAGCTCACTTTGGGCTCTTGTCAGCTCACTTTCCCTGGAGTTCTTTGGTACAGCACAACTTCTTTTTTTTTTTTTTTTTAACTTTTATTTAATGAATATACGTTTCCAAAGTACGAATAATGGATTACTATGGCTTCCCCCCCATACCGTCCCTCCCACCCACAACCCTCCCCTTTCCCACTCCCTCTCCCCTTCCATTCACATCAAGATTCATTTTCGATTCTCTTAATATACAGAAGATCAGCTTAGTATACATTAAGTAAGGATTTCAACAGTTTGCTCCCACACAGAAACATAAAGTGAAAAATAATAGATGATTTTTTTTAATGATGATGAAATCAGATCAGACCTATTGTCATGTTTAATCCCAGTGAGAGTCAAGTTGGGAGTTGATAGTTTCTTTTCTTTTCTTTTCTTTTTTTTTTTTTTTTTTTTTTTTTTTTTTTTACAGAGGATCAGTTTAGTATGCATTAAGTAAAGATTTCAACAGTTTGCACCCCCATAGAAACACAAAGTGAAATATATTATTTGAGTACTCGTTATAGCATTAAATCTCAATGCACAGCACATTAAGGACAGAGATCCTACATGAGGAGTAAGTGCACAGTGACTCCTGTTGTTGACTTTACCAATTGACACTCCTGTCTATGGCATCAGTAATCTCCCTATGCTCCAGTCATGAGTTTCCAAGGCTATGGAAGCCCCTTGAGTTCTCCGACTCTTATCTTGTTTAGACAAGGTCATAGTCAAAGTGGAGGTTCTCTCCTCCCTTCAGAGAAAGGTACCTCCTTCTTTGAAGACCTGTTCTTTCCACTGAGATCTCACTCACAGAGATCTTTTGCCAGAGTGTCTTGGCTTTCCATGCCTGAAATACTCTCATGGGCTTTTCAGCCAGATCTGAATGCCTTTAGGGCTGATTCTGAGGCCAGAGTGCTATTTAGGGCATCTGCCATTCTATGAGTCTGCTGAGTATCTCACTTCCCATGTTGGATCACTCTCCCCTTTATTTATTCTATCGGTTAGTGTTAGCAGGTACTAGACTTGCTTATGTGCTCCCTTTGACTCTTAGTCCTTTCATTATGATCAATTGCGAACTGAAATTGATCACTTGGACTAGTGAGATGGCATTGGTACATGCCACCTTGATGGGATTAAATTGGAGTCCCCTGGTATGTTTCTAACTCTACCATTTGGGGCAAGTCAGCTTGAGCATGTCCCAAATTATATATCTCTTCCCTCTCTTATTCCTACTCTTATGTTTAACAGGGATCACATTTCAGTTAAATTTCAACACTTAAGAATAACTGTGTATTAATTACAGAATTAAACCAGTCATATTAAGTAGAACAGACAAAAAAACTACTAAGAGGGATAATGTATTAAGTTGTTCATTAACAGTCAGGGCTATGCTGATCAAGTCACCGTTTCCCATAGTGTCCCTTTCACTTCAACAGGTTTCCTTTTTGGTGTTCAGTCTATTGTCACCGATCAGGGAGAACATATGGTATTTGTCCCTTTGGGACTGGCTTATTTCACTCAGCATGATGTGTTCCAGATTCCTCCATTTTGTTGCAAATGACTGGATTTCGTTGTTTCTTACTGCGGTATAGTATTCTAAAGAGTACATATCCCATAATTTCTTTATCCAGTCTACCGTTGATGGGCATTTAGGTTGGTTCCAGGTCTTAGCTATTGTGAATTGAGCTGCAATAAACATTAGGCTGCAGACCGCTTTTTTGTTTGCCAATTTAAATTCCTTTGGGTAAATTCCAAGGAGTGGGATGGCTGGGTCGAACGGTAGGGTTATCTTCAGGTTTCTGAGGAATCTCCAGACTGACTTCCATAGTGGCTTGACCAGTTTGCATTCCCACCAACAGTGGGTTAGTGTCCCTTTTTCCCCACATCCTCGCCAGCATCTGTTGTTGGTAGATTTCTGAATGTGAGCCATTCTAACCGGGGTGAGGTGGAACCTCATTGTGGTTTTGATTTGCATTTCTCTGATTGCTAATGACCTTGAACATTTTTTCATGTGCCTGTTGGCCATTTGGATTTCCTCTTTTGAAAAATGTCTATTGAGGTCCTTGGCCCATCTCTTAATTGGGTTGTTGGTTTTGTTTTTGTGGAGTTTCTTGATCTCTTTGTAGATTCTGGTTATTAACCCTTTATCTGTTGCATAGTTTGCAAATATTTTTTCCCATTCTGTCGGTTGTCTCTTCACTCTCCTGACTGTTTCTTTTGCAGTACAGAAACTTCTCAATTTGATGCAATCCCAATAGTTAATTTTGGCTTTGACTGCCTGTGCCTCCCGGGTCTTTTCCAGAAACTCTTTGCCTGTGCCAATATCTTGAAGGGTTTCTCCAATGTTCTCTAGTAACTTGATGGTGTCAGGTCGTAGATTTAGGTCTTTAATCCACGTTGAGTGGATTTTTGTGTAAGGTGTAAGGTAGGGGTCTTGCTTCATGCTTCTGCACGTGGAAATCCAGTTTTCCCAGCACCATTTATTGAATAGACTGTCCTTGCTCCAGGAATTAGTTTTAGATCCTTGATCAAATATAAGTTGGCTGTAGATGTTTGGGTTGATTTCTGGTATTTCAATTCTGTTCCATTGGTCTATCCTTCTGTTTCTGTACCAGTACCATGCTGTTTTGATTACAACTGCCCTGTAGTATGTCCTGAAATCTGGTATTGTGATGCCTCCGGCTTTGTTTTTGTTGTACAAGATTGCTTTAGCTATTCGAGGTCTCTTGTGCCTCCATATAAATTTCAGCACCAATTTTTCCAGATCTGAGAAGAAGGTCTTCGGTATCTTGATTGGTATTGCATTGAATCTATAAATTGCTTTTGGGAGAATGGACAGGTACAGCACAACTTCTTATTTTTTTTTTTAATTTATTTATTTGAAAGGCAGAGTGAGAAAGAAAGAGAGGGAGAGACAAAGAGATCTTCTATCCTTTGTTCACTCCTTAAATGGCTGCAACAGCTGGGGCTGGGCCAGGCTGACATCAGGAGTCAGGAACTCCCTCTGGACCTCCCACATGAGTGACAGGGACCCAAGCACTTGGGCCATCATCTGGTGCTTTCCCAGGGGCATTAGCAGTGAGCTGAGTTGATAAGTGGAGCAGCTGGGGCTGGGACCAGTGTTCATACGGGATGTGGTTCCTGCAGGTATTGGCAGCTCTCTGTGCCACACTGCTGGCCCCAGGGCAGCAGAGCAGAGCACAGGAAGAGGCTGGGCTTGGCCTCAAGCACATGGGTTTCACTCCTTGCTCTGCCACTTGCCAGCAACAGCACACTGGGCAAGTCACTTGGCTTCTTCTGGGCCTCACTGTCCCTGTATGCAAAACAGGAAAAGTCATATGTGTCTCATGTGGTCATGAAATAAAAACCATGTTGAACCTAGTGTGGAGGAGCTGCTGAATAAATGCAGCTGGCACGAGGATTGTGATTGGGAAGCCCTTCAGTCCATCATCATAGACACAAAGTCTGGGCATATCTTGTAATGATTACCAGGCTGTCCAAGGACATTCAGATCTCTGCACTATTATCAGCAGGGATCACTGACCTGTACAAAGTCATCCTGCTCATGACAGCAAAGAGGACAGACTTAGGGCCCAGAAACTATGGGTGCCATGCAAAATAAAAATGTGGGGCTCCTGTTCAAAAATTAAGAGTTTGGGGGCTGGTGTTGCTGTGCAGCAGGTAAGCTGCTACCTGCGATGTTGGCATCCCATATGGGAGCACCCATTCCAGTCCTTGCTGCTCTACTTCTGATCCAGTTACCTGTCAGTGTGTCTGGGAAGGCACTGGAAGACGGTCCAAACGCTTGGGCCCCTACCACCCATGTGGGAGACCTAAAAGAAGTTCCTGGCTCCTGGTTTCAGCCTGGCCCAGCACTGGCTGTTGTGGCCATTTGGGGAGTGAACCAGAGGTGGATTTCCTTTGAAGTGGCCCTGGCGGCAGTGGTAGCATCAGCTCTCTGCCAGAAACCTGCTCTTGTGAGCTCCCGACTGAACCGGATGTTGCCTGTCCATGGCCTCCCCCTGGAGCTATGGTGCTGAGACCCCAGAGAAACTGAAGAAAGTTGCCTTTCTATTCCTTCCTGTGGCCTTGCAGGAATCTGAAGACCACTCTTGTACCCCTCTGCCCCGCAGTGCTCCTTCTGCAGGCCACACAGCTGCCTTCTCCCCTGCAGTGTGGCATCTGGCACTGGCTATGGCCCTGCCGGTATGATCTGTGAGAGTAACCCCCTGCTCAGTACCGGTCCGTGAGACATACAGCAGCCCCGGCAGACTATCATCTCCACTCCACATGCCCCTGTCCTCTTCTTGTACCTGTGACTTTCTTACCTGGCCAGGGAGCCTGGGATCCGAGCCGCTCAGTTTGCAGGCCCAGCCCCTGCACAACCAAGGAGGCCCAGTGAGCTGGGATACAGAGAAGAATCTAGAAAGCGGGGAGCCAGGGAGGGAGGAAAGACTGCAGACAGACATTTCTTGTTTCCATTATTCCTGATCTACACTAGAGGACAGGCTGGTGCTGTGGTTTGCCATGTTCAAGGCACCTTCACTTGCATTGTCTACTTTGGTCCTCATAGTGACTCTGTGGGAATCTTTGCCGGGGGTATTATCCCCCAGAGTCAGGTGAGAACCAAGCTTCAGAGAGGTTCAGTGTCTTTCTCATGGCCCAGCCCAGCCTCAGACCCAGGTCTCCCTGTCTTCCCAGTGTCATGCAGGAATCCAAGAGGTGTCCACTTGGGAGTTGAGTGTGTGCATTTGGGCCACAAAAGACAGACCTGGGTGGCAGAAAGAGATGTGAGCGTCATCAGTGAAAGACCTCTTGCTTTTTTGCTAACAGAAGGTACCTGCACTGCAGCTGGCTCTGCCCATTGTCCCGTCTACGACTGTAAAGGCAGATGTGATGTCCATCTTGTTCTTGTGAACTGACCAGGGATGCAGGAGCCAGCACCCTCAGCAGCGAGTGTGGGAGCATTAAGAGGTACTGACGTGCTGAGCGCCTGCAACAGCACCCTTACTGCTTCTCCTGGAGTGCTCTTTGTGTGAGAAAAATGGGCCCTATTGCTTTAAGCCACTCGAATCAGCATTCCTTTCTTTAACGTCACAGAGCATGGACTTGAACCTAGAGCTATGGCGTAAGTGTCCACATGAGGCATTAAAAGCCAAAATGCTCAGACATGTAGAAAGTGCTGAAGGCATGAACTGACCACATGTGTGCAAACACACACAGAGGCAGAGTCAGAGAGAGCTTGAGGTGAGTGACGGTGGGACAGAGGAGTGACAACCTCCTTGTGGACTGGGGACAAGACTCTCTTGGGGAATTGAGGACAAGGTGCAGCCTGGGGCCCCCAGCTGGGCAGATGGGTGAGTAGCACCAGCCAGCAGTGCAGCACCAGTGTCTCGGCTGCAACTTCCTCCTGCCTGCTCCACGCTACCGTGTCTGCTGCCTCCTTGCTCTCTTTTCACACTGTCCTGTGTCCCCAGTTCCCACTGGTGGCCGAGTTGTGTCATGATGGGTGACACGGTGGCACGGGACCCATGCATGGTATAGATGAGTGGGGTGTCCCATTCTGGTTTCCCTGGGGCTGTCTCTCTTGCCAATCCAGGTGGGCTGGGCCCAGAATTCCTTCTTCTAACATAAGGAGGAGCTTAGCATGCTCTTCTTGGGGTGAGATCTTCACAGGATAGCTTCCTTCTCAAGAAAGTGTATTGGGCCGGCGCCACGGCTCAATAGGCTAATCCTCTGCCTAGCGGCGCTGGCACATCGGGTTCTAGTCCCGGTCGGGGCGTCGGATTCTGTCCTGGTTGCCCCTCTTCCAGGCCAGCTCTCTGCTATGGCCCGGGAGTGCAGTGGAGGATGGCCCTGGTGCTTGGGCCCTGCACCCCATGAGAGACCAGGAGAAGCACCTGGCTCCTGATCAGCACGGTGCGCCGGCTGTGGCGGCCATTGGAGGGTGAACCGATGGCAAAAAGGAAGACCTACCTCTCTCCCTCTCCCTCCCTCCCCCTCCCGCCTGTAAAAAAAAAAAAAAAGAAAAAAAGGCAGCACACAGGGGAAAGGGATGTGCTCTTTTAGTCTTTTAGAAAAAAAAAAAAAACAAAAAAAAAGTGCTAGCTTCCCCCGGGGCCTTGGCAGGTAAGCTGCCCCCACATCCTCCTTGATTCTGTCTCAGAATCTCCTTAATCTCCCAAGAAACCAGACTCCATTGTGACTTGCGGTCAGTTCACCAAACATGCAATCCTAGGCCCTCAGACACCTGTGAGGTCCCAGCCCACCCTGAGGTGCCATGCTGGGATGCCCAACACCGTTTCAGTCTTCCCAAAGTTTGGGCCCCATCCCTGCAGCCTGTTTCCTTCCTCTCATATGCAAATTCTGGGTTCCGCCCACACTCACCTCTAAATGCGCAGCCCCTGTGTAGGACCCTTGCTTCCGTGTGTGCGCAGCTGTGGCCTCTCAGTCTCAGAATAGACATCTTCCCATTCAGGAACGCGGGTACTGGGAGAAGAATGGAGCAGATTTGCTTCCTTCAAAACAGCCCTGTAGCAAATGTGCAGCCCAGTGTCACTCTTGATGAAGTCTACAAGTGTGTGTAGTATTTTACACTGGGCTTAATAATTCATCAAGGCTTAATATTGCACAAGAGTAAAGTAGAAAACCTGATGAAATTTTCATGCTGCTATTCTAAGCTAAATGGAGTGTGAGGCGTATCCCAGCAGTGCTGAGTGGCCGAGGCCTGGGGGACACTGTCCACCCCTTCACTGGCAGACCCAGGCCACCAGAGTCATAGTCCTCTGCCCCTGGGTTACCTCAAAGGTACACCTGGGACAGGAGGCACTGAATTCGGCTGGACAGGAAGCCCTGCCTGTGGTGGGATCCGATTGGGGTCATATATCTCTCCTGTGCCCAAACTCTCTCCCTGGGCATGTCGTTGAGGGCTGAATCATCCACCTGTGGAGCACATGGCATTCCCCATGCGAGCCCAGCCCCGTGGGAACCCCCCATGAGTTGTTCTCTGTGTTTTACACATGAGCATGGTTCATCACATAAGAAGAAACTTATGCCCTTTAGCTATCCTCCCCCCCCCAACGTGTTTCCTATTTCTCCCTTTTCCTTGAATAACTACTAATTTTCTTTTTAAAAAAGATTTTTATTGGGGCAGGTATTGTGGGCTCAGCCTCCACCTGGGGCACCGGCATCCCACATGGGTGCTGGTTCACGTCCCGGCTGCCTCTTTTCTGATTCAGCTCTCTGATAATGGCCTGGGAAAGCAGTGGAACATGGCCCAAGGACTTGGGCCCCTGCACCCACATGGGAGACCCGGAAAAAGCTCCTGGTTCCTGGCTTTGGATTGGCCCAGCTTCAGCCACTGCAGCCATTTGGGGAGTGAACCAGCAGATAGAAGACCACTATCTCTGTCTCTCCCACTCTGTCTGTAACTCTGCCTCTCAAATAAATTAAAATCTTTAAAAATTTTATTTTATGAGAGAGCGAGAGAGAAAGAGAGAGATATAGATCTTTCATCTGTTGGTTCACTTCCTAAATGGCCACAATAGCCTGGACAGGGTCAGGCTGAGACCAGGATCTAGGAACTCCATTGTCTCCTGTATGGGTGGCAGGGGCCCAAGTGCTTGGAACATCATCTGCTGCCTTCTCAGTCAAATTTGCAGGGAGCCAGATCAGAAGTGGACAGCCGAGACTTCAACTGGCACTCCCATAAGGGATGTTGGCATTGAAAGCCATGGCTTAACCTGTGCCACAGTGCCAGACCTTAATCTACTTTCTGCCTCTATAGATTCCTCTGCTGTGGACGTTCTGTTCAGATGAATGGGATTAGACAGCAAGTGGTGTTTTGCAAACTGGTTTTTCACTTAGTATATCATTTTCCTGCAGTGTGCATATATCAATACCTCAATCCTTTTTCATGGCCATATAATGTTCTATTGTTTGCATATGCCACATTTTTTCATCTATTCCTTAGCTGATGGACATCTGGGGGTGTTTTTTTACTTCTTTGCTATCATGATGTCAACTATCCTAGATAAAATATTACTGTGACACAGCCGGACTCAAACATGGGACTAGAATGAGATGAACATGACACCCAGGGTGTGAAATTTAAGGATTAAATAACTTCTGGGGTCTTGCAAGTCCAGGATCAACCTTGGACATGCTAATTCCTTCACCTGTGGCCAAGAATGGCAGAGTTGAATCATTGTGATACCATCTGGCCCAGTGGCATGGTTTGCATATGGGTTCTCCCATGCAAGTTCATGTGCTGGAGGTTTTGTCCTCAGTGTGGCAGAGCTGGGGTCTGTAAGAGGTAAGGTCTAGTAGGAGGTGAGCAGGTCATGGAAGTGCCACTCCTGAATGGGTTAATGCTGACCTTGAGGAGTGGGCTGGGTCTCACAGAAATGCCTTCGTTTCCTCAACAGCAGCTTATTACCAAAAGACTGAGCCTGGCCCCTTCCCGCTCCCTTGGCTTCTTTGCTCACATCAGTGTCCTCCCCTTTTTAAAAAGATTTATTTATTTATTTGAAAGGCAGAGTTAGAGAGAGAGAGAGAGGAGAGACACAGAGAGAAACCTTCCATCCACTGGTTATCCAAATGGCTGCTAACAACCAGGGCTAGGCCAGGCCAAAGCCAGGAGCTATGAGATTCTTCCAGGTCTCCAATATGGGTTCAGGGACCCAAGGACTGTGCCATCTTCTGCTACTTTCTCAGGCGCATTAGCAGGAAGCTGCATGGGAAGTGGAGCAACTGGGATTCGAACTGTTGCCTTTATGGAATGCCAGCACTGCAGGCTGTGGCTTTAACCCACTACACCACAGTGCTGGCCTCCCATATTCCTTCTGAATATGACCATTTCTATTTCTGCAATGTGCTATTTGGACCATTCATTCATCTGAATCATGAGCCACATGGATCTCTTTGCTTGCAAAGTACTTAGCACTGGTGTCTTCTAATACAGAATGGACAAATAAAACCATAAATCCCTTTCCAGAAAATGTTTGCCCATCATTGTTCTTAAGTAATAGGTTTTAGGCCCCTTAGTCTCAAGTTTGGAAGAGAAGACAGAAGGAAGGACTTAGCGATCATCCAGGACTCATCCTTGACTGTGTCTGGACAGGTCCTTTAAAACAATGATTGGTTTTGGGCTCTAAAATACTGATGTCAGGTTGGAAATGTTTTTTTTTTTTTTAATTTTTTGACAGGCAGAGTGGACAGTGAGAGAGAGAGACAGAGAGAAAGGTCTTCCTTTGCCGTTGGTTCACCCTCCAATGGCCGCCGCGGCCGGCGCACCGCGCTGATCTGAAGGCAGGAGCCAGGAGCCAGGTGCTTTTCCTGGTCTCCCATGGGGTGCAGGGCCCAAGCACTTGGGCCATCTTCCACTGCACTCCCTGGCCACAGCAGAGAGCTGGCCTGGAAGAGGGGCAACCGGGACAGAATCCGGCACCCCGACCGGGACTAGAACCCGGTGTGCCGGCGCCGCAAGGCGGAGGATTAGCCTAGTGAGCCGCGGCGCCGGCCGGAAATGTTTTCTACAAAAGGCATTAAATGCCAAAGCTCCTTCCCAGAGCCCACACACTTTACTACTAGAACAATATAGCTTCTTATTCAATTTGAACTACTCTGTCAGCAAATGTCCCATCTAATCAAAATCTAAATGTTCAAGATTGGTTTAAAAACTCCTTACTGCCTGCAAATATGTTTGCCATCTGTATTAGCCAGCTTGTAATAATTCATTATACCAAATACTTTGGAGAAGCCGCTTTCAAAGGGAAAAGGTTTGTATCAGCTCATGGTTTTGGGTGTTTGTAGTCCATGGTCAGGTGGCTCCATTGCTCTGGTGTCTGATGAGGGTGGCGGTTGGCCACGGTATAGAACCTGTGCAGTGGAACAGTCACACAGCAAGACGGGAAGCAGAGCAGAGAGACAGGAAGCATACTCATTGTCTACTGTCCAAGAGGTGGTGTCCCCCTATAAAGCTATCATGATTTGAGCTAACACCCTGATCCAATTCAATTACTCTCCAACTCCCCACCTTCAGAAACCACAGTTGGTTTAAGTTCCATCCTTAACCCATCAACATAGAACTCAGGGGTGAGGCCCAACACATGGGGCTTTGGGGAACACTCAAACTAAAATTGAAACCATTGTACCATCCATTCAAGTAGAGGTGATTTATGTGTGCTGTCAGAGTCACAGGGAGTGACAACACTCCCTATCAAGAATGAGTTTTCCAAATGATCATTCTGGAAAACCCATTCCGTTCCCTTCATCCCTATCCTTCCTTCCTTAGACTGGAAGTTATTGTAATGGGAAGAAAATTGATATTAGAATGTACGTCCTTTAGTCATAGTTTTTATCCTGCTGCAATATTGCAAAACAACTGTGAACTTGGGAAAGTCACTAACCTCCTCTGTTTAACAGAGGACTTGATACCTGCATAATTAGGTTGTGGAAAGGAAGAAGTTTCAGGTAAAGAAGAACTGCATTGAGTTCAATGTCACTATTTGTTGTTGACTCAAAATTGTGGGCACAATGAATAGGCAAATGAAGGGTGGCTCGATGTCCACCTCCTCTCAATGTCCTTTTTCCTTCCTTGGATGGACTCATCATCTCATGACCACCTTGAGGGGGCCTGCTGGTGTTTCTTCTTTTCTATGTGCTCCTTTCACAATCATAGTATGTTCTAGAAATGACCTGAACAACCAAATTCATACCCAGGCACTAATTTCTGATAAAGCTTTCAAAATTTCCTGCGATAGCCTTCTCAGAGGGGTTTGCCTTAAGCACTTTTCTGCTAACAGTTTATTTTAATTTCAGAAGGTACAAAGTGTGAGAAAGAAAGTGTGGAGCTGGGTCAGAGGCTCCCCTGGGTCTCAGGAGAGAGAGGTTCTTTGGGTCTATTGAATCATGTCATGTGTGGACATTGTCCATTCTGCACACACAAAAGGCCAGGCATGCATATTATTCCCACAGAACCAAGCAAAAACTAGAACAAAAGTGTGATGGAGAACTTCTAAAATTGTTCCGTGATTCCTTACTTTATTTTCCCAGGGTGTATATTTTGTTCCTTAATCTTCATGGTATGAGTGTAGTTGGGTTGTATATGTGTTGTTAGTAGTTGCTACAGCTCCTATATTGTCTCTGACTCATGAAGTCAAGGCTATTATGGGAGAAAGGGTAACACAGAGTTCCCTGAAACCACCCCTCACAATAAGCTAAAACAAAGGAATTGCAAAGATCAGTGCCTCCATCAAAGTCTGGATTTCTGCCTAGTTTTGGGTAGAATGTAAATAGGACTAAAATAAGATTGAAATTACTGCAAATATAATAATATGACTTGAATTGGGCCCACCAGGATAGTCCAAGGTAATCTCTCAGTTTCAATGTCATCTGGTCATCAATCTTAACCTCCCTTTCCCATGCAACCTGACACATCACAGGTTCCGGGCACTGGATCCAGGAGGCACTTCCATGGCTCACAGTGGTTTCTCCCATCCACCTCTTGCCCTCATCCTATAGAGCAGCACTGATTTTACTTGAGAGTATCAGTCTGCCCAGGGGGCAACAGAGTTCCGTTCTTGTCTGGTTCAGGCACGTGAAACATGAAAATGTCAGGTGATTCAGTTGAACAATTGTGTCTTCTGGTAAAGTATTCCTCCTTTCACTACTAATGCTTCAAAACTGGCCTATCCTAGGCTCCCAGGGGTGGGAATTGATGTTCTAGACCCAAGTGTTTTCTTGGTGTTTATCTCTGACCCCGTGAGTCCTACCGAGACAGATGGTCTTCCTGCAATGTTCTGATTTCTACATTCCATCGGCAGGTGTGGGTGAGTAGAATGTCCTGTGGGATGGTGATATGGGAACTTCCTGTGGTCTAAGGTGTGGCATAGACAGCCTCAAAGAAAATCAGTGATGGTGTCTTACTGCACCTATCAGATAAAAACACACTGCATTGGGGTTTAAAATGTTTGTTTTATTTTGCTTTCCTGCTCATTGAAGCAGTTGAAAGAAGGAATTTTCTAGGTCAACAGGTGCCAGGAACTCTGCAAGAGAAGACAAAATGAGCAGTGAAGCATGGGAGACATAACTACCTTTTTTGCAGAAGCATGGTCTGCATTCCTACTCCATTCTCTTTCTTGTCTTTTTTTGTTTCATAAAACTTTGTTTCCAGTTATTGTGGGGAGCAGGGCCTGTCTCCCGCAACATGGCGAAATAAGTACTGAGACTACCGAGACTAGACTAGACCACTGAGACTATTAAGACTAACTCTATGCATCTGATCTCCCATCATATGGCGCTGAGAGAGAGTAAACAAATCTTTCACAGCTGCTTCGTTAATTAGCTGATTCCTGACCCAACCCCTGTTTGGAAGAAAGCGGCGTGCTCAGCATGTGGGCAGCAGAGCACGGATTGGTGGGAGAGGACTATAAAAGAGAGAGAGCGACAACATGCACGGCCCCCCTGAGAGAGTCGGTTGGAGAGCTCGCCAGTGCCGCTCCTCCGCGGAGGCAGGGGAGCGGCAGCAAATCCGGGAAGGACCGGGGAAAGAAAACAGCGTCCGGTGTCGTTCCTCCGTGAGTGGGGGAGCGACAAATTATGTATTTGTGTGTGTTGAGCTGCTTCGCAGAACATGAAGTTTCATCTTCTTTTTAAAAAGATTTATTTTAAAATTTGAGAGTTACAGAGAGAGGTAGAGAGAGAGAGAGAGGTCTTCCATCTGCCAGCTGATTCCCCAAATGGCTGCAATGGCCAGAGATGAGCTGATCTGAAACTAGGACCTTCTTCTGGGTCTCCCATGTGGGTACAGGGGCCCAAGGATTGGGGCCATCCTCCGCTGCTTTCCCAGGCCACAGCAGAGAGCTGGATTGGAAATGGAGCAGCTGGGTCGAAAGTGGAACTCCTCTCTCTTTTTCTCTCTCTCTGCCTCTCCTCTCTCTGTGTAACTCTGACTTTCAATAAATAAATCTTAAAAAAAAAAGGGCCGGTGCTGTGGCGCAGTGGGTTAATACCCTTGCCTGAAGTGCTGACATTCCATATGGGTGCCGGTTCTAGTTCCGGCTGCTCCTCTTCCCATCCAGCTCTCTGCTATGGCCTGGAATAGCAGTAGAGGATGGCCCAAATCCTTGGGCCCTGCACCCAAGTGGGAACACCTGGCTCCTGGCTTCGGATCAGCGCCGTTCTTGCCATTATAGCCAACTGGGGAGTGAACCAGAGAGTCTCTCTCTCTCTCTCTCTCTGCCTCTCCACTCTCTGTGTAACTCTTTCAATAAACAAATAAATCTTTGAAACAAAAAAAGAAAGTGGAACTCAAACTGGCCCATATGGGGTGCCGCTGTGCCACAGTACCACAGTGCCAGCCCCTGTCTTGTCTTTTACCCCTTGTCTTGTCATTTACCATGCACTTTGGCTCATTTTAATGGATTTCCTTTTCTCCCATTATTCTCTATGGTATCGATGATGGTTATTTTATAATTTGTTATATCAAAGCAATGTGGCAACAGAATGAAACGTGGAATGGGTATGGTCTAGAAATCCTAGACGTCGAGCTGAATAGGGTAGCTGATATAATGTAGATGCCTCACCTGAGGAGAGTTGAGAATATTTTCCATGTTCTATTTTAAGGGATAGTAACATTATGTTAGGGACACTTTCAGGAAACTTAGGTATGGGGAAAATAATGTGAGGAATGTTGGGGGACAAAGGGATGGACTGCAACAGGTTTGTTATTTCTGAATAACTGGTCTCCAAATACCCACTGCATAGAAGGAAGAGGAAAGTTATCACCTCTCTTGGCTCTCTGGCACCTAGGGTGTAGGCTGGTGACCCAGCTTGAGTCAGCTGGATGCTCTCTGGTGCCATATTTGCATGAGATATGCAGAGAGTATCTTTGCATCTGAGTTCAGTGACAACCGTGTAAGAGATGGCGTACGTCCCAGTCTGTTCAGGCTGATACAGCAATATACCATTGACTGGGTAGCTTATGACCAACAAGGTTGCTGCTTACAGTTCTGGAGCCCGGAAATCCCAGATGGAGACCAGCAGGTTCAGTGTCTGATGAGGTTTCCTGGTTCAGAGACAACAGCCTGTGGCTGTTTCTTCACATGGTAGAGGGGACAAGGCAGCACTCGGGCCCATGTATTAGCTTCTCGGCTCTGTGATGGAATTCCTGCCACAGGCTAAGTTGATCAAGAAAGAGGCTTATTTATCTCACATTTTTGGAGGCACACCGTCCAAGACTGGGCAGGCTCTGCAGATTGTGTCTCTGATGAGGTTCTAATGGCAGATGGCATCACATCATGGTGGGAGCGAGTGTGAGAGCAAGTGGATAACATGTTGGAATAGGAAGTGGAGAGAACAGGATGGTCCCACCTTGCTCCTTTGATAACAACCACTCTGTGACAACTCAAGGGAAGCCAGAGAACTGCCTTAATCCCTCTTGAGGGCAGGGCCCCAGTGACCCAAAGGCCCCTCACTAGGCCCCAGCTCTTAAAGGTCCCACAGCACCTCCCAGTACTGCTCCTCTGGGAACCAGCCCTCTAACACCTGGACACTTAGGGGACACACAAACCATATCCAAGCCACAGCCCCCACCACCTCCCCCTAGTGCCATCATCTTGGTGGCGGGGTTTGAGCCCATGGATTTGGGTGGAGGGATGGGATGCCAGCATTCAGACCAGAGCAGTGTGTGAGGAGGAGTGTTCTCACAACGTGACCTCAGTGCCTTACTTCCCTTAGCTCTTCTCCTCTGAACCTGATGCTTCAATCCTGCACTGATCTGTAAGCCAGCCCATGCACCACAAATAAATTCTTTTTCTGCTTCAGTTAGCTGGAGTTGTTTGCCTCCCTGAGCACTGGTTCTTGGAGTGTTCAACACAATCTAACCCATTTGTGTGCAGGTGTTAGGATTTCATGGAGGGCATTAGAGAATTAGCAACAGGGACTTTCACAAACCTCTGGAGAAGAAATGGATTCACCTGTGCACATCTTCCTGCGGAGGCTTGCAGCAGAAATTTTTTGGTGGAGTGGGTGGGCTGGTTCAGCTCTTGCCAACCCTGTACCCAAACTGTGATGGGAAGGATTTTGTTTGAGGTCATTTGCAGGCTTACACCTTGGCCCGTGGCCAGCTTTTAAAGACAGGGTGGCTGGGAGAATCCTGTTTGCACATAAGCAATTCAGAAGGTAGACCCACTGCTTGACAAGATGATGTTTATTTTTTTAATTTTAATTTTTTAAAAAAGTTTATTTTAAAGTCAGAGTTAGAGAGAGAGAGAGAGAGAGAGAGAGAGAGAGAGAAAGAATCTTCCATTCACTGGTTCACTCTCCAAATGGCTGCAATGGCCAGGGCTGGAGTTAGGAGCTTCATCCAGGTATCTCACGTGGGTGGCAGGGGCCCAAGCGGGTGGGCCATCTTCTGCTGCTTTCCCAGGCACATTAGCAGGGAGCTGGATGGGAAGTGGAGCATCCAGGACTCAAACAGGATGCTGGTGTCACAGGTGGCAGCTTTACCCACTACGCCACAATGCTGGCCCTGATGATGATTTGAAAGGTGTTTTGTTTGTTTATCAACAGTTGTTTGCTGTTCCTAGAATGGTGCCTAGCACACTAGTGTCAGGAGACGTAGATCAAAATGGTCAAGTGACCTCCTCACTTTACCTCTGGACCCAGATCTACCTGGGGAAGTTCACACACACTGACGTGTATGGATCAATATGCACGTACACTTGGATGGCTTTCCTTGGAGCCGTGTGCCCGAGTGTGCAGAGAAGCTGGGGATAGGCTGAATCTCCCTGGGAATGGTTCCTGAGGCCCACGAGAGCCTAGTCGAACCCAAAATAAAATTGTAAAACATCCACCACTTTCAGCTTCCTGCCAATGCCGATCCTGAGGGCAGCAGTGATGGCTACAGGAGATGGATCTCTGTAACCCATGTGGGAGGCCTGGACTGAGGTTCCAGCTCTTCAGTGTGGCCCAGCCTTGGCTGTTGTGGGCAGCTGGGGAGTGAACCAGCAGATTGGAGCCCTGTCTACCTGCCTCTCAAGTAGAGAAAAAAAATCCATTACGGACAGCCAAGTAGAGTGTCTTCTGAGAAAGCCATCAATTCCTGTCCTTTCTACTGGGCACTGACCTTGACCAGGTGGTGTTGGCCTGGGCTTTCCTGCCATGGTGTGAGTGAGCTGATGAGTGTTCTCATCCTTTTTCCTTCCCTGCAGAGCGCCCACCCCCTTCCTGCCCTTGGTCCCCACTGTGGCACCAGTGCTCTGAGCCTGTCTGTCCCCTGCCAGCTCTGCTCCCTCCAGGTGAGAGATGCTGAGGGCTGTTCAAGCCACCCTGACCCGTGCCGTCGCAGCCCCTCCCCTGCGGGACCCAGCGCCCCAAGCTGCTGCTCTGTCACAGCATTGTCCTCTTGTGCTGCAAGTTCCTCGGGCGTGGAGAGCTGCACACCTGATGCTTTCCCGTGTCTGTGCTGAAGGGGCGTGTATCGTTTCCATCTGCTGCTTCCTGTGCGTGCCTCTGGTAAGTCTTAGGATTCCACCCCAGTGCGAGAGAAGCTGGGAAACAACCACTGTGGCATGAGAGCGGGGTCCTTAGTTGGTCTGTGATCATCTCTGCCATCCCAATTGTGTGCCACACCTCTTCCCCAATAGCAAAATTTGACTCAGCACCATGGAGTAAGAAACTAGAGAGGGGCTGACATTGTGGCATAGCGAATAAAGCTGCCACCTCAGCTCCAGCGTCCCATATGGGCACTGCTTCGTGTCCCGGGTCCTCCACTTCCGATACAGCCCCATGTAGGAAAGCAGCGGAAGATGGCTCAAGTGCTTGGGCCCCTGCACCCACATGGGAGACCCAGATGAAGCTCCTGGCTCCTGGCTTCTGTCTGGAACAGCCTTGGTCATTATGGCCATGAGGGGAGTGAACCAGAAGAAGGAAGATGTCTCTGTCTCTCCCTCTCTCTCTCTGTAACTCTACCTTTCCAATCAATCAATCAATCCATCTTAAAGAAACTAGAGAAACTGATTTACCCACTGCCATTTTATTTCACATTCCTGTCACAATATCTGTAATTATAAAAAGAGACCTGGCAAGGTCGCCTGTCAGAAGATGTCAGGGATGAAGACGTTTGGGTGGGGGAGGCAAGCCCTGCCACCTTCCGTCCAGGAACCAAAGTGTCAGGGATCCAGCTTCCAGTCTGGAAGGCTGGCAGGGTCAGAGAGGGGCGAAAACAAACGTCTCACCAAATCACAGCCCAGCTGGGCCCTTATTGGCCAAAGAAGTCTGGGCGCAGAGCCGGTGCTTGGCCGGCATGCGGCATGTGAGGGTGGGAGTGGCCAGCCCAGCCCTGTTTCAGCAGGGGAGAGAGTGACCAGCGCCCTGTCCACCTCCTGGTGCTGACGGGTTCCCCGATTCACTCCCTCAAGCCGGACTCTCCTCCTCTCGACAGTAAACATGTCCATACCCGCTCTCTTTTCACTCTTCTCTCCAAGCTGGAGACTGGCTTCCCTTAACCTGTGCTTCTGGATGAAATCAGGTTTACAGCAGCGAAGGTCTCAGCTTGGTCTCAGCGAAGGGCCCTGGACTAGTGTTTTCAGCAACTCACAGGTGGGTTTCTGGTCCAAGCCAAGGGCCAGCCGTTGGCTAAGTCAGACAATGCTTTTTCCCCTCCTGTCGGGTGCCTGGGTACCCCAGGAACAGGTTGGGTGATGGGTGGGGTAGTGGCAATGCACTGAGCCTTGAGGCAGATCTTGGAGTGAGGGTGGCTAACTCTGGAGAACGGGCAAATGGCAGATCCCTCGAGGACCTGTGGTCACTGACTCCTCAGTTAGTTAATGTAAAGCCAACTGCTCTGAACTGCCATCATCCGGGGCTGGCATGGTGTGTCGGGTTAAGTTGCCACCTGCAGTTACTGGTGTCTGTATTGGAACATCTTTCTGTGTCAGTATAATTCTACATGAGCAGCTTTTTTTTCCCTCCAAAGAAAACTTTTTTTTAGGGAATACAAACTTCATGCGTTTTGTAAATACAGCTTTAGGGATATAGTGATTATTCCCACCATATCCACCCTCTCACCTACACTCCCACCCCTCCTCCTCCTCCCTCTCTCCTTCCCAGTCCCATTCTCCACTAAGATACATTTTTGCTTAACTTTATACACAGAAGTACATGGTCAATTTTAATGGTTGTGTAGTTTTCCCTTAAATGAGTATGTGAGAATGTATTTAACCTTTGCTTATTATTGGACAATTTATGCTCTATCTCTTTTGGTTTGGTATTTCTACTCAGTTTAGTCTTGATTTTACAAACATATACTTTAAAACATATACAAATATATATACACAAAATACATATTCCTTATATATTATAAATATTTATAAATGTATTTATTTTACATAGACATGCATTTTCCAGAGGAAAGGTAGCACTTTCTGTAATATTATTTGCAAAGGTAAAATTAGTAGATCAATTTTTAATGATGACCATGACATGGAAGGGAGTCTGGTTAGTTGAATAACCTTTTTATCAAAGCTTGAAAAATATTTTCTGTTCTACCTATTTAAAATATTCATACTGTTGGTGACAGAAAAATCCCCTTTTTTTCCTCAAAGGTGGAAGGAGTTCTTCATGAAGGACAAAAGATAAAATAAGATTATTTGGGGACCCTAATTAATAATTTTTGTCTATAAATTAAAAAGTAAGACTAATAATTAAACTAAAATAATGAAAAAGTAATAAATAAAATAATAGCAAAATACAATTTTCTATTTCCATGTTTGCTTGAATGTTTTTGGTTTTTGTTGAATATTCATGACTTTTTTTTGATAGGCAGAGTGGACAGTGAGAGAGAGAGACAGAGAGAAAGGTCTTCCTTTTGCCGTTGGTTCACCCTCCAATGGCCGCCACGGACGGTGCGCCGCGCTGATCCGATGGCAGGAGCCAGGTGCTTCTCCTGGTCTCCCATGGGGTGCAGGGCCCAAGCACTTGGGCCATCCTCCACTGCCTTCCCGGGCCACAGCAGACAGCTGGCCTGGAAGAGGGGCAACCAGGACAGAATCCGGTGCCCCGACCAGGACTAGAACCCGGTGTGCCTGCGCCGCAAGGCGGAGGATTAGCCTAGTGAGCCGCGGCGCTGGCAGAATACTCATAACTTTTAAACAAGCTTTGACTTTTGTCTGTAAAGAGCTGGTGCGGTTTTCCATTGAATAGATGTCTTGGGAATCTGCTCAGAGGAGATCGCTGAGTCCGGCTTGCTGGACCTGACAGATTTCCTCTGTGTCCTGCTGGAAATGCTGAACGCGTATGTGGGGGCCGCGTGTCTTGATCTGCCAGTGAGCAGATGCAGCTGAGAACCGTGGCTGAATATCACGGGTGGCTCCAGTCAGCCTGCTGATGACATGTATTCCTTTCAGGGCTGCTGTTTTCATTTTTTAAAAATAAATTTTCTTGCTTTGAAAGAAACCATTGTTGTTTGGGGCCAGTGCTGTGGCATCGTAGTTTAATCCTCCGCCTGCAGTGTCAGCATCCCATATGGGGGCCGGTTCGAGACCCGGCTGCTCCACTTCCTTTCCAGCTCTCTGCTATGGCCTGGGAAAGCAGTAGAAGATGGCCTGCGTCCTTGGGCCCCTACACCCATGTGGGAGACCCAGAAGAAGCTCCTGGATCCTGGATTCATATAGGGCACAGCTCTGGCCGTTGCAGCAATATTGGGGAATGAACCATCAGATGGAAGACCTCTCTCTCTCTCTCTACCTCTCCTCTCTTTGTTGTAACTCTGATTTTCAAATAAATAAATTAATTAAAAAAGAAAGAAATCATTGTTTTCTTTTCTGGTTCTTGTTAATGGTAGGAGACATTCAGGGCACGACTGGATTTTGGCCATCCATTTAGCAGGAGCGTGCTCTTGGGACAGGGCCAGTTCGCACCTGTTCTGCAGTGACTGTTAACAACCTCCCCTGGCTCTCTCAAGAGAGTCTTGCGTTGGGCAGTAGGTTGTGTACTCATTCCACATTAATATTTTTTATTTTCTTTCCATTAATTCAGGTTCCCTCATGTCCCTTATTTCAACCCCTCTAGGATGATAGACAGAGGTTAGCAAATGTCCTCTTTCCAGCCCAGCCGGGTCTCCTCCCTTCACACAACCACATCCTCCTTTCCTGGCTGTTTGTATTTATGTAAATCACTGCTCTCTGTCTTCCCACCCCCTGTTTTTAATCACGGTGCCCTTTGATAGAATGTGAAGCTGTCAGAGCAGGCAGAGAATCTGTGTTTTGCAGAGATCCGAATAGGAATCAGTGCAGATGAGAAACGGAGGCCAGCAGGAGCATTGTCTGGGTGGCGAACACACAGAGCAGGACAAGGGCCGGGATGCATGAATTTCTCTCCTCAATGACCTCAGCTGCTTATCTCTTCTCATAATTCCCAGGGTCTTGCTTGCTTTGAGGAAGGCAGGACACTAGGCCCTTCTCCTCCCTTTGGTATCAGGTGGTGAATCAGAATGGAAACAAAAATTTACAGCTTTCCTTAGGCAGAGATGCTGGGACGCCTCTGGGGGAAAGAAGGAAGGTGATTGGCTGAATATCTTGCAGACATGCTACTTACAGACCTTGTGGTAAGCCTCTGATAGGAACTCTGATGTCACTAACGGTAGCTGACGGGAGAGTGATTTCCTGTGGAAAGTCGGATGTTCTTGCTCCTAACTGGATTGCTTGTGGTGGACATTCTAATCTGTTCTGGCTGCTATCACAAATTGCCACAGACTGGGTGGTTTAAAGCACATTTAGGGGCCAGCACTCTGGTGCAGCAGGTTACACTGCCTGCAGTGACGGCATCCCACGTGGGCTCTGGTTTGAGTCCCAGCTGCTCTGCTTCTGATCCAGCTCCCTGCTAATGTTCTGGGAAAGCAGTAGAGGATGACCCAAGTGATTGGGCCTCTGTTCTTGTGTGGGAGACCCGGATGAAGCTCCTGGCTCAGCCCCGACCATTGCAGCCATCTGGGGAGTGAACCAGTGGATGGAAGACCTCTTTCTCTATCATTTTCTCTCTCTGTAACTCCGCCTTTCAAATAAACAAACAAGCAAACTCTTTTTTAAAAGAACATTTTATTTCTCACAGTTCTCAAGGCTGGGGAGTCCGCGATGCAAATACCAGCTGATGGGTATCTAGTGATAGCCTGCTTCTTGGCTTGCAGGAGTTCATCTTCTAGTATTCTCACCTGTGGAGAGCTCTGCTCATCAGGGCACTAATCCCCACTAATCAGGAGGGTGATGACTCCACCCTCCTGACCTCATCGACTCCAAAGGCCTCGTCTCCTATCACTGTGGCAGGGGAAGGGTGAGGATTTCAAAACATGGATTTTGGGAGGACTCAAGCATTCAGTCCATAGCAGCCAGGAAACTTGGGCTGTGTGGGTTCGTGCTGCATGGCTGCCTGGGAGGTGTCACACAGGCTGTGGAACTAGGTGTAGACAACATTGCTCTGCCTTGGGTATTAGTTTGAGTGTCCCCTAAGGCCTGTGTGTTACAGGCTTGGTTCCCAGGGTGGCAGTACTGGCAGGTGGTGGAACCTTTAGCAGTCCTTGGGTCCCGCATGGCACTGCCCAGCAGATGGCTCTCACAAGAGGGTTGGTTGGACCCAGCCACTCCCTCTGCTTCCTGGATCACCATGTGACCCTCCCTCTGCACACGCTCTGCTGTTGCTATTTTCCACCCTCCTCAAGGCTGGACCAATGGACTTGAACCTCCAGAATGGTGAGCTAAACAACCCTTTCTTTGTCTTTCCTCAGGTATTTTAATGTAGTAATGAGAGCTCTGACTAATATGGAAAATGGAGATGCTTATTGACTCCTTGTGTGAGTGAAGTAGCTACACGAGATACCTTGAGGAAGGCCTGGGTAGTACATCAGATATCCCAGACTTCATCTGTATCCTTGGAAGTCTTGATTCAGGGTATGATATCCAATTCTTGTGAATTTTATTTGGCAGTTTGATGCTTGGTGCACCACTCATCCCCTTTGCTAGCAAATGCACCCTCTGGTAGAGATGCATATGAAAGCACTTGAAAGGTAAGAAATAAATAAATAAAGGTAATAAATAAAATAAATAATAATAAAATAAATAAATAAATAAAATAAATTATTAGATGATTCAAATGCTGTCCAGTCACTCCACGTGTAGACAAGAGATAACCTGTATTCAAAAATACACAGTGCATCTTTTTCTTTTTCTTCTTTTTCTTTTTTTTTTTTTTTGACAGGCAGAGTGGACAGTGAGAGAGAGAAACAGAGAGAAAGGTCTTCTTTTGCCGTTGGTTCACCCTCCAATGGCCGCCACGGCTGGCGCGCTGCGGCCAGCACACCGTGCTGATCCGAAGGCAGGAGCCAGGTGTTTCTCCTGGTCTCCCATGTGGGTGCAGAGCCCAAGCACTTGGGCCTTCCTCCACTGCCTTTCTGGGCCACAGCAGAGAGCTGGCCTGGAAGAGATGCAACCAGGAAAGAATCCGGCACCCCGACCGGGACTAGAACCCAGTGTGCCGGCGCCGCTAGGTGGAGGATTAGCCTATTGAGCCACGGCGCTGGCATCTTTTTCTTCTTCTTTTAAAGATTTATTTATTTGGAGGTCAGAGTAACACACAGAGAGAAGGAGAGGCAGAGAGAGAGGTCTTCCATCCGCTGGTTCACTTCCCAGATGGCCGCCACGTCAGTAGCTGTGCTGATCTGAAGCCAGGAGCCAGGAGCTTTCTCCAGGTCTCCCACATGGCTGCAGGGGCCCAAGGACATGGACCATCCTTTACTGCTTTCCCAGGCCATAACAGAGAGCTGGATAGGAAGTGGAGCTGCCGGAACTCAATCAGCACCCATATGGATGCCGGCACTGCAGGCAGCGGCTTTACTTGTTGTGCCACAGCGCTGGCCCCTACACAGTGCATCTTACAGCCAAAGTAAGGTTTCTTAGGATTATTATGGGTGAAGGTTGTTAACAACAGTCATGTTGACTTTAACTACCAATTATTCGTGATTGCTGTGTGCTGAGCACTTTACATATCTTAGCTGTAGTTCCATAACCCTTAAGGTCTCAGTTCTCCCCTTGTACACTAAATTTTGGAAGTAAAGTAACTTTCCCAAGGCCACATCAATATGTCACCTTGAGTCTGCTGAGCTAGAGCCTTTGGCTCTGCCACACCCAGAACTGCCCTCAACTTTAAGACAAATGACTAGGGTGAGTGGGAGCTTGGATCTTCAGCAGTGTTAATGTGATGGTGGCATTAGGTGAGTCAGCCCTGGCCTAAGTCCTCTGTCACTGCTCAGTTTCCATTTTCTGTGGGAGGATCAATACACCCAATAATTCTTGAAAACCTGTGATTCGAGAGCTAAGGTGATGGCTGTAGATGGAGCATTATTGTCTTGTAGAACGCAGCGGACTACCAACTTACCTACATGGATGTTTTACTCAGGATTGTGAGGGTTGAGAGCAGAGCTGTCAGACAACAAAGCTGGGATGGTTGTGATAGTGGGTCAGGTAAAAGAAGTTTTCCATCCCAGCCCCCTTGGACCTCCACAACTTCCCCTCCTGCGCCTGGCTGATGCCAGGTGTACTGAGATGTGAAGCAGGGAGGCTGGTGAAGCACCCTGCACTGCAAGTCTGGGATCTGCATTGGAAGTACGCTCTGCCAACACATTGACCCCTGCATCACCTGCCAGCTTCCCCACCTGGAATGCTTGCTCCACAGGGCGGGAGGTTCTCACAGTCACTGCTGGCTCTCCAGTGCTCAGAAGACAGCCAGTCTTGGCACTAATGCACAGCAAATACTTGTTGATGGGCCCATTTCCCCATACAGTCATCTGGTACAAGCTGCATACTTATGTCCTCCAAAAATTCATATGTTGAAGCCTCAATGTGATGGTATTAGGAGGTGATCAAGTTTAGACCAGGTCATAAGAAGGAGACCCTCATGAGGAAGTTGGTGTCCTTATGAAAAGGACACAGTAATTTTTTTCTCTGTCTCACCTCTCCTTTCCTCTCTTCTTCCCTTCTGCTCCCCAAGGAAGCCCTGGGGAAAGGTCTGGAGGGGACATAGTGAGGAGGTAGCCATCTGCAGCCCAGGGATTTTGATTCTCACCAGGATCTGGATCTACTGATGCCTTGATCTTGAGAAATCCATTGCTGTGTTTGAGCCACCCACCCGGTCTGTGGTATTTTGTTACAGCATTCTGAGCAAACTAAGACACATTTGAGTACCAGGATGTGTGAGTGCCTTGTCCGAGGCACGTGCTGGCAGAGGCTGGTAGAACAGAGCTGCTGGAAGAAGCCCTGTTCTGGTAGGGGTGGGTGACCTTGCTCCAAGGAAACAGTAGTTCTCCTTCCCTTTCTCCATTCTCTCTGCCATCCTTTCATTTATAGCCTGGGCAATGAGGAGAGAGGGAGGAGAAAGCATAACCAGTGAGGAATGTGCTCCTCGTGGTGTTAGGGTTGTGGTGGGAGAGGCTTCGTCTGCAGCGAATGGCCCACACCAACACACTGGAAGCAGCCTGTGCTTTCCTGCAGTGGCCTTTCTGGCTGGAAGAAAGAAAGAGAGGAGGAGGGTGTGCTTCACACTTGTTTTCAATATTATATACTCAATGCCGTTGTTCCTATCTCATGGTCAAGGCTCAGCCAGATCTAGTGGCTTGCAGTGATCACACTGAAGAGGATACATAGTTGATATATTTTTTAAAGATTTATTTATTTATTTATTTGAAAATCTGAGTTACACACACACACACACAGAGAGAGAGAGAGAGAGAGAGAGAGGGGTCTTCCATCCACTGGGTCACTCCTCAATTGGCTGCAATGGCCAGAGCTGTGTTGATCTGAAGCCAGGAGCCAGGAGCTTCCTCCAAGTCTCCCACATGGGCACAGGGGCTCAAAGACTTGGGGCCATCTTCTACTGCTTTCCCAGGCCATAGCAGAGAGCTGGATTGGAAGCAGCTGGAACTCGAACCGGCACTCACATGGGATGCCGGCACTGCAGGAGGTGGCTTTACCTGCTAAGCCACAGCACCAGAGTTGATATTTGAATGTGAGTTTATGTTGGGCTTCAGCTTATTCTTATTGTACTATTTGAGTGATTCTCAAAATGTGAATGGGAACCATGGCTTAGTCTGTTTTCTGCTGCTGTGATAGCCTGTGTGATTTATAGAGAATAGATGATTATTTGGTTCCAGGTTCTGGAACTTGGTGAGCCCAAGGGCATGGGGCTTGGTCCTTGATGAGGGCATCACATGGGCAGTGGGGGGGCAAGCTGCTAGATGTGGTCTCTCTTCCTCTTCTTGTAAAGCCACGAATGCCATTGGGGGGGTACCCTTATGACCTCATCTGTAAATACCATTGACATAGGACTTTAGGGATTAGGTTTCCAGCAGCTGAGTTATGGGAGGACGCATCTGCCTCATCTGAGAAGTTGTTGGAAATGCAGCAAGTCCCAGCCCAGACTCCAGATCCCAGACCCCAGGAATCTCTGGGCTGGGCCAGAAACCTATGCCTTCTTGAGCCCACTAGGTGACTCTGATATGCCCTAGAGTCTGAGCATCATTGCCTTTGACCGAGAGCCTTGGTTTGTTGCCCGTCAAGGAAGGTAGCAGTAATCCCACCTTACCAGAGATGCCATGTGGAAGACACCTAGTGTGGTGCCTGGCTCCTAGGAGGAAGCATGGAAAGTGGCCATTTCCTTTTAGCCACACTGCACGAGAGTCTGGAACACCAGCCTTTCGAGTGTGCGGAAGGCTGGGGTTGTGAGTAGAACCGTTTGTGTGGGGGTGAGCATGGAGCATTTCAGGAGACCAGGCAACTCTGCTGCCAGCTGCTGAGTACTGGGCCCTGAGTTGTCCTCTCACTGTGGTTAACTTTCTTCTTTCTTGTCTGTAGAGATAACGATCAGTATTATTGGTGAGACACCTGTTCCATAACGAGCCTGGTGCTGGCTGCAATCGGCAGCGAGTTGTTCTTCGTAATTGGCTTGTAAGAATGACAAGGTGCAGAGACCCGCAGTTAGGGCTCTTTCACCGCACACGTGCCATTAGGGATAGTGCATTAGGTGCGAGGAGAAAGTGTAAATAAGGACTCCTGCTCTCTGTGATTAGAACTATTCCTCTAACTGCCTACTTCTGCGCTGAGCTGCAAAACCTCCCTACACCCTTAGCTACGCTGGTTTCCAACCATTCTGTCTCCATCAGCGGCAGACAGGTTGGGGAGTTGGCTGTGGCAGGCGACCCTGCTGCCTGCTGTGGACTGCAGAGCCAGGCGGAGCGGGGGGTCTCCTTCATGTTCAGCACAGGCTGGGGT
Organism: Oryctolagus cuniculus; assembly: GCF_051225735.1. NCBI lineage: Eukaryota > Metazoa > Chordata > Mammalia > Lagomorpha > Leporidae > Oryctolagus > Oryctolagus cuniculus. The sequence goes on along the minus strand of NC_142869.1, from coordinate 128,047,606 downwards.
GGGGATGTGGAAGTGAACTCTCACCTCTGATGCCTTTGGAAGCACAGCGGGACCCCAAGTGTCCCCCAGAGATGACTGAGTCAGGTTTTCCCCTTGTAAAATTAAAGGTAAGTGCCTCAGACAGATGAATTACTTACTTAATTAATTAATTTATTGTTAAATATGCTAGCCTGCCATCAGCAAACAGCTATCCAGTGAGTATGCAATGCCAGGTTCTGTTTGAGGGCCATTAATTTTCTACTGGGGCAGTTTTCTAACCAAGTGGTGGCTCTGAGGCCAGCCCTGTGCACAGGCAGCTGTCACTGAGCAGCATGGCATGATTTAAGTGTGCCTAGAAAGGCATCTTTCTCATTAAAAAATCCCTCAAGCTACAGAACCACAGAATAGCCAGGACCACCAAAGTCCCTTGGGGACCTGGAGCGATGCCTGAGGTCCGCCCCCCCCCCCCCATGCTGGCATTCTCCCTAAGGGTGCAGGTGTTAGCATCTGCTCAGATTTGGAATCCATCCTCTGCATGTGGACTTCAGTCATCCTAGCCGATGGGTGACCCCAATGTGGTGGACCCTGGGCTGTTCTCGGGGGAGCTGCTGTAGACTGGAGGGCAGATGCCCAGCTTGCAACCTCCCATTTGCCCTGCAAGTATTTTCCTAAAACTGGCACAACTGGGCCTTCAGGTGCTGTGGATCAGGAGACCAGAGTTCTCTGCAACTCTCAGCCACCAGCTGCCCTTCACTTTTTCCTTCCTGAGGTTACAATTCAGACAGAAATTCCTCAGCGCAAACCGAGGGGAATGGGGAGATTTTGGGGAACTCACCTGAGACTGAAGTGAATTTGTTTATGTACTTTCTGCAGGCACAGGCTGCAGCCAGGCATGCCAAGAGTAGGCAGGTCAGCTCCCAGGTATCCCAGCCAGAGCTGTGCTTCATGCCTTTTCTTCATTATTGCTCCTGACAGGGACTTCTTAACTTTGTTAAAATTCATTTATTTATTTGAAAGTCAGAGTTACAGAGAGAGAGAGAGGGAGAGAGAGAGACCTTTATCTGCTGATTCATTTCCCAGATGGCCACAATGGCCAGTGCTGGGCCACACTGCAGCTAAGAGCTTCATCAGAGTATCCCTCATAGGTAGTAGGGGCTCAAATACTTGGGCCATCTGTTGATTTTCCCAGGCCATTAGTGGGGAGCTGGATCAGAAGTGGAGCAGCTGGGAATCAAACCAGCTCTCACATGGACAGAGACTTCTTAGACTTCTCCCCTCCTCTATTGCTCCTCTCCCCATGAGGTTATAATACCACAGCTACACCGTGTATCTCTTTATCTATTTACCTACCTGTATATCTATTTACCTACCTATTTACTGTGTATCTATTTACCTACCTATTATCTATATATCTATCACCCATCCATATATCTATCAAGCCATCTATCTATCATCCATCTATATTCATCACCTACTACTATCCATCTATCATCCCTCATCATTTATGTATCTATCACCTATCATCCATCCATCATCTATATCTATCTATCATCTATAATCTGTCTAATCTGTGTTTTTTACCTAAATTAAGTAGACTCCCCACTCCACCCTATTGTTCCTGACAAAGTGCATGGATGGTCTGGATGAAGAGGCAGATGTGTAGATGGGAAAATGATACAGAATCAGGAAGTGTGGTGAAATGACAATAGCTGTCCCTGTGTAGTGCCCACTCTGTGCTGGGCACCCCTCTGACACATCCTATGCATTAACCAACTCTCACAGCAACCCCTGGGAGGTTCTGAGCATATAGGGACACTGAGGCACGGGGAGTTACATGACTTGTCCACAGAGGCATGCCTTATGTAGTCTATGATTGCACACATCCAGGACTTTGGTTAATTTTCTATGTTTGGTGGCCTCACGCAAGCAATCCAGGCCACTGCATCTCTATTCTCTTCTTGAAAAATTTATTCATTTGTTTGAAAGTCAGAGTTAGAGAGAGAGAGAGCGAGAGAGAGAGAGAGAGCGCATCCATCCACTAGTTCATACCCCAGATGGCTGCGATGGATGAGACTGAAGCCAAGAACCTGGAACTCCATTTGTTTCTCCCATGTGTGTGGCAGGGGCCCAAGCCCTTGGGCCATCTTCCACTCTTTTCTCCCTTGCCTGCACCAATATCAGCAAGTCAATTTCTCCCATCCTGGGGAGGCAGGGAGGTGAATGTCACTTCTCCAAAGTTATTAAAGGAGCAGCGATACAGAACCTGCCATTGTGGTGCAGTGGGCATCCCATATGGGCATTGGTTCAAGTCCCAGCTGCTCCACTTCCCATCCAGTTCTCTGCTATGGCCTGGGAAAGCAGAAGATGGCCCAAGTCCTTGGGTCCCTGCACCTGTGTGGGAGACCCTGAGGAGGCTTCTGGCTCTTGGCTTCGGATTGGCGCAGCTCTGACTGTTGCAGCCGTCTGAGAAGTGAACCAGCAGATGAGAGTTCTCTCTTTCTCTCTGCCTCTGCCTCTCTGTAACTCTGCCTTTCAAATGAATAAATAAATATTTAAAAAAAGTAGGCTTCACATGAAGGCAGGGACATCTGGGGCTGGCACCGTGCTACAGCCAGTTAAGCTGCCACCTGTGATGCCAGCATCCCCCGTGAGCACCTGTTCCAGTCCTGGCTGTTCCACGTCAGATCCAGGTCCATGTTAATGCACATAGGGAAGCAGCAGGAGATGGCCCAAGGGCTCGGGGCCCAGCTACCCATGTGGGAAACCTGGATGAAGCTCCTGGTTTCTGCCTGGCCCAGCTCTAGCTGTTGCAATGATTTGGAGAGTGAACCAGTGGATGGAAGATCTCTCTCTCCCTCTCTCTCTGTAATCTGCCTTTCAAATATATAAGTAAATCTTTAAAGAATAATAAGGAAATCTACTTTATTGACAAAGACATGGTAATTTGCATTTTATAAGCCCCAATCAGGAGGACTGGGTGAGTGCCTTCTTCCTGAGGACTGGAACAGGTTTCCCCTTGTTAACCCACACGGGGCAAACTCACTAAGCAAGTCTGGCCAGAAGCACACTTCCCTGGGACCAGACAAAAACAGCTTTGCTTCTTTTTTGGAAATGCTCCTTTCCAGATGATGAGACTGAGAGCCAACCTGATTAACCCCTTTCTTGTGCAGCTTGCTTCAAGACTGCCAGTCTAAAGCTATGGTGTCAAAACCCTGTCCAGTCTCTGATCAGTTCACCTTGTGATCCTTGCCGGGAATCATCCATCCTGGGCTCTATTATGAAAAACTCCTAAATACTCTTCCCTAAGTTGGCACTGCCATTGAGGCCTCAAAACTGTGTTTTCCATTCTTTTCAGGGAGTGAGGGAGGTGTCTGGTAGACATGAGTCTGCCTGATGGACAGGACTTCTGTGGTCCCTTGGGGAACGGACAGCTGCTGTCTTCTGTCTGAGTCTGCTGGCTGCCTCAGGGTGAGCTGGGCAGTGTTGTATTCAGAGGGTGTGGGAGTTCAGGGAAGGGCTGGGTAATCCATGATCACAGGATGAACCCCACTTCTCCACTCCCCCACTCCCCACCAGGACCCAGTGCTGCCTCCCAAAGCCAGAGGCCCCTGGAGTTCTAAACTCCAGATGGCATCATGGTCATGCAAATGACTTAAAACTATGGGTACCTGGGACGCACTCCCAGAGATTCTGACTTAGGTGGGCTTGGGAATATATCTATATATGAAAACCATGCCGGTGACTATCATGCACAGCCCAAGGATCTAGCTAAAGTCAGCTGATAGTGCCCATGGAGCCAAGTCTTGACAAAACACACAGCACATTACTCACTTCCCTCCCAGAAGTTCACTCAAAGGACACAGCTCTACCTCCACCCCTGGGATGATGAATGTCTTTTTTTAAAAATTAAACTTATTTATTTATTTGTGAGGTAGAGTTACTGACAGAGGGAGGGAGTGACAGAAAGGTTTTCTATCCTCTGGTTCACTCCCAAGATGTTCACAACAGCTGGAGCTGGGCTGATTTGAAGCCAGGGGCTAGTAGCTTCTTCCAGATCTCTGCCCAAACACTTGGGCTATCTTCTACTACTTTCCCAGGCAATAGCAGAGACCTGGATTGGAAGAGCTGGGACTAGAACCAGTGCCCATAAGGGATGCCGGCACTGCAGATGGAGGTTTAACCCACTATGCCATGGTGCTGGCCCTATAATGAATGTTCTTTAAAATTATTTTTGTTGTGGCTTTTAAAAAATAATTTTTAACAAACATGTTAATTTTGAACAAAAGCATTATACAATCAGCAGTGGAGTTGGCACAATTTCTTGGCAGCCCAGTCCCTCCAACCAACTTAGAGAAATTCTCAAGAGAAAGAGCTGGGTTGGGAGCATCCCCAGGGATGTTTTCAAATCTCCCTTAAAATGTGATGGTTGCATCTGTCCATCTGGAATGAGATCACTGTCATATTGCTCCTTATGTTATGGGGGTCAATTCTCCATGGGCCTGGGTCTGGAACAGACCTGAGCCCATTGATCCACCACCCATCAACACAGGGCTTTTAAAAGGATCTTCTTACTCTAGTCTGTTAATGTGAAAATTGAGAAGTTGGCTATGTCAGGGTTATTCCCACATGACCTGTGTCTAGCAGAGTGTTTGGTGAAGCAAATGTGTTGCCCTTACGAGTGATTCTTATAAACAGTTAAAGTGGCAGTGAGTGACGATTCATGGACTGTTCCATTGCAGCCTCACATTTGCTCATGTAACCAGCTCAACAACCCTGTGGGTCAAAGATAAGAACCTTATTGGTTCTGCTTTATCAACTGAGACAGCTGCTAAGGCTTGGACGGGCTTTGTCCCTCCGAGGGAGCTTGGTCCTCAGTGTGATGGGATCTTTAGGAATCAGGTTCTAGGGAGAAATCCTGAGGTCACCAGGGCTGCTGCCCTAAGAAGGCATTCATGTAGTTTCTGTGAACTCTGCTTTGTTGTTGAGAGAGGGTTATTATAAAAGAGGGGGCCTGTTTCCTCTCTGTTACCCTCCCTTCCCATCTCCTAGGTGAGCTCTCCCTCTTACACATGCTCCTGCCATGATGCCACCTGCCATTTGTCCCTCACCAGAGGCTACAAGACTGCCCAATCTTGGACTTAGAACCTTTAGGAGTTTTCTTTGTAAAGTACCTATCCCCAGGTATTTTTGTTATAGTAACAGAAAATGGACTAACAGAGCAGCTAAAGCTCAGAGATCATATAGGTGGTAATTTAGGGCCTCCAGTCAGCTTTGTGTGATCAGAATCTGATTTCCAGTCCCCTCCCAGGAGTCCATGCTGTCAGTTGAAGATTGCCTTGCACTCCAGGTCTATAGGTTGCTTCTAAAGGCAGCATGGTGTAGAGTCCCCTTTGGGGCAGCTTCTTGGAAGGTTTCCACCAAGACTTTCGAATGAGCTTGAAAACAAGTCAAGAAAAGTGAGCAATAATCTGTAACCCTAACCCTGTAGTAGAGTTTGGGTAAAGCCAGACTGGTGTCGCTGTGGGTGGGTCAACAGCTTGTTCGTCTGTCCATCAGAGGTAGTTAGCGTTCAGTGATGGGAGAAATGGCCTACAATGCCTTCAGGTCATTTGTACAAAACCCATTCCTGTGGCCAAAGTCCTGTGTTGGGATGTGGGTTGGGCTGCTTTGACAGCTGGTAACATTCCCATAAAGTATCCAAATTTTGTTCTGTAAGTTGCTTCCTCTAGGCTTGATCCTTCATCACTAGGGGATAATAATGAATGTCAGTTCTCAGCACATTGTCCTGCAATAAGACTCAGTAAATGTTAGCTGACATTAATAATAAATTCCTATTAGGTGGCCAACATAATTAGCATATCAAACATTAGCCTGAACATCATGTCCTGGCTTCTTTAGTTGAAGTTACATTTTTTAATAGGCAAATGGTACTTCTGAGATGTTAAATAGTTTGTTTGATAGTTTTCTTATGTAGGTAACTATTCCTCTTCTGGTGTGGTTTGTTCTAGAGATGAGATAAACACAATAAATTGTTTTGTCCCTAGATGTAGGCATTGGCTTTGTATACATGGATTCACATGGATTCAAATGTAGTGAAGAAAACCCAAATTGGCAAAAGCTACTGTATGTTGCAGATTGCAAATGTACTCATTTAGATGTGTAGATTAAGTATACTTTCTCCAGGTTGTCAACACACAATCTAGTTTTCCTTTAATTTAACTTTTATGTCCTTCCCAGTTTAAAGCAGTCTGACTTGATTAATTCATTGGGCAATAAATTCAAATCATTAAAGAAATACCACCCAGTCCTTTCAGTCCAACTCTGTTCCCCACCCATCCACTCTCCAAGGTGACAGCTGGTATCTTGGAGTGAAGGAAGAAGAGGGACTCTTGGAAGGGCATTTGTGGTAGCTTCCCGTGAATCCCTTGGGGTGACTAGGTGGGGACTCTCTTGCCTTGGGAGTCCCTCTGCCCTTCATCCCACACACATTCCCATAATCCCTTGCTTTTCCAGTTGGATCTCTCCCTTGTGGAATAGTTCTTACACCTCAGTCTTCCAATCCTGGCCCTCGATGTATCACAGACTCCAAAGGAACTTACCAAATCCTCTCCCCTTTTTGCTACATTTAACTTTCTAGCCTGTTGTCTTGTTAGAGAAGTTGTGGTCTTGGTGTTTTCTGCCCTAGAGCAATGAGAGCTGCAAATGGAAAAAGGTGGAGGTGGGGTTCCTGGGTCTTAATTAAATATTGACAAAATATTGTCCTGGTGACTGCTTTGGAAAAGAGCGAGGCCCTAGCAGTCTAAACGGCCACATTAACTTGCGTAATGGCCATATGTAAATATGAGGCAGAAGGAGAAGGATGAACCAGATGGCTGATGGCTGATGTGGCGGTGGAGTGCTGGAGCCATTAGCGGTGAATAATGACTGAGATGCTGACTCTGGGTGCCACTGACACCAGGAGTCGCCAGAACAAAGTGGGAAACCATCAGAGAAGAGAGAACAATGAGAGGGTATGTCAGCATTTGTGTTAACTGGGGCGCCCATATGGATCCAAGGCTGCTGCCGGGATTACTTCTGCTGCCTAGGACCATCTGCTTCCTCAAAGCAGTATTTAGCATGGGGCAGACAGGGTCTCAACCTTCAATTGTGGGAACAAGTCGCAGGAACCGACGGATCGCGAGGGAGCCATGCCCCCTCTCCCTGTTGTGGACATAGCATGTACTCTTACTTCCCTTCCTCATCTGGTCCTTCCGGTTCTGGGAGCGTCTTCCTTACCTCCTTTCCCTCTGTCCCCTCTTCCTTCTCTTCCTTCCATTTCCCCCCTCTTTCTATCATTCCTCCTTTCTCTGCTTTTTTTCTGTCATTCAGCAACAACCCCTTTGTCTGCTCCAGCCTCTGTGACCACATTTCTCTTGCCATTCTTAGTCCTGGGCATGGGTGTAGTACAATCCACATTTGATGATCTCAAAACATTATTTATTGTACTTTAGTTCCATCTTCTCAGTGGGTTATATGGGATCCCATGGGAGAAAATCTGGGCCTCTGCTTCTCTTCCCCTACTCTCCTTCCTTAGTGGATGTCAAATGCATTGACTTACAAGCATGAGAATAATGATGCATGTTTATCAACATTGAGTGTCAAGGGTCAAGGGCAGAGATTTGCTTCTTTCTTTCTGTAGTTTCTTTCTCCAGTACTTCATGGTAAAAGGGGAAGCATTTGACATTTTGCTTGTTCTCGTCGTCGTCGTCGTCGTCATCATCATCATCATCATCATCATATAAATATCAGCACTGGGACCAGTTATGTGCCAGATATGTCATTTAATTCTCAAAGTAATCCTAATGGGGGCCAGTGCTGTGGCATAGCAGGTAAAGCCGCTGCCTGTGGCGCCAGCATTCCATATGGACGCCATTCTAGTCCCAGCTGCTCCTCTTCCAATCCAGCTCTCTGCTATGGCCTGGGAAAGCAGAAGATGGTCCAAGTGCTTGGGCCCCTGCACCCATGTGGGGGACCCAGAAGAAGTTCCTGGTTCCTGGCTTCAGATTGGCCCAGCTCTGGCTATTGTGGCCATTTGGGGAGTGAACCAGAAGATGGAAGACCTTTCTCTCTGTCTCTCCCTCTCTCTGTAACTCTACCTCTCAAATAATAAATAAATAAATCTTAAAAATAATCCTAATGATGTAGACTGAAGGAAAAATCAAAATTTGTTTTCCTTATGCTCATATCCCACCCCAAGTCTGGTCACCAAAGTGTGTGTGGAAATTTCTCCCCACCAAAAAATTCTCAAGTAGACCCCCATGGCATGTCCTACAATTCAGTTCAGTTCTTACACCATCTGCCTGGAGGTACCCTCAAATCCCACAGGTTAAGGGCTCAGTCATACAAACTACGCCCCTCCATGCCACCTCCCCCTTTCTGTGTCAGTTTAAGCTTCAGGTTTCCTGATGGGCAGGGCATAAATAGAAGGTTCCCACTACCCACTCCTTGGGTTCATTAATTTGCTAGGACAACTCACGGAACTCACATTTATTACAGAAGATATCACAAAGGATACCTAAGAACAGCCCGGTAGGAGGATGTGTGAGTAAGGCATGTGGGAAGGGGCTTGGCACCTGCATGCCAACCTCCTGGGAGCACCACCCTCTGTGTCCCTCTGCTTGCTCAGCAACCAGGAGCCTTGGGTTTTGATGGAGGCTTCAAGACCTAGGTGTGATCAATTGCATTCTTGGCCGTGGGTGGTTAACTCAACCTTCAGCTCCTTGTCCCTTGGTGCAGGTTGGGGTCCCCAGCTCCAAGGGTGCTGAAAAGACTGAAGTCTTTTAGTGACTGCCCTGTTCCTGAAACTCCCTAGGGGCTGCCTGCCATCAGTCATCTCATGAGACTACCAGTGACAAGATGCTCTTGTCACTCTGGAGAGCTCAAGGCTTCTGGAAGCAGAGATCAAATCCATATTTCTTACTATATCACAATATCACACATAGGTTCTTTTTTTTATTTTTGCAAACCAGTAACCAGACCTCTAGAGAGGGTACTAATGCCATTTTTTTGAAATATTTATTTTATTTATTTGAAATACAGAGTTACAGAGAGAGGCAGAGACAGACAGGACTTCCATCCACTGGTTCACTCCCCAGATGGCCGCAACAGCTGGAGCTGTGCTGATCCGAGGCCAGGAGCCAGGAGCTTCTTCTGGGTTTCCCACGCTGGTGCAGGGGCCCAAGGACTTGGGACATCTTCCACTGCTTTCCCAGGCCATAGCAGAGAGCTGGATTGGAAGAGGAGCAGCTGGGACTAGAACCGGCACCCATATGGAATGCCGGTGTTTCAGACTAGGGTGTTAACCCATTGTGCCACAGTGCTGGCCCTGACTAATGCCATTTTTACATAATTATAATATATGCTTTAAATTATTTTTATTTTTTAAGATTTCATTTATTTGTTTGAGAAGTAGAGTTACAGACAGAGAAAGGGAGAGACAAGTCTTTTCTTATTTTAAAGCTTTTATTTTTTCTTTTTTCTTTTTTTTTTTTGACAGGCAGAGTGGACAGTGAGAGAGAGAGACAGAGAGAAAGGTCTTCCTTTGCCATTGGTTCACCCTCCAATGGCCGCCGCAGCCAGCGTGCTGCGGCCCGCGCACGGCGCTGATCCGAAGCCAGGAGCCAGGTACTTATCCTGGTCTCCCATGGGGTGCAGGGCCCAAGCACTTGGGCCATCCTCCACTGCACTCCCTGGCCACAGCAGAGAGCTGGCCTGGAAGAGGGGCAACCGGGACAGAGTCCGGCACCCCGACCGGGACTAGAACACGGTGTGCTGGCGCCGCAAGGTGGAGGATTAGCCTAGTGAGCCGTGGCTTTTATTTAATGAATGCAAATCTCATAGGGACAGCTTTAGGAATATATTGATTCCTCTCCCTATACCCGCCCTCCCACCTCCACTTCTGTCCTACCTCCTACTCCCTCTCCCATCCCATTATTCATTAAGATTCATTTTTAATTAACTTTATATACAGAAGACCAACTCTATACTAAGTAAATATTTCAACAGTTTGCACTCACATACACATACAACATATAAAGTACTGTTTGAGAACAAGTTTTGCTGTTAATTCTCATAGTACAACTCAGTAAGGACAGAGGTCCTATATGGAAAGTAAGTGCACAGTGACTTCTGTTAATTTAACAATTGACACTCTTATTTATGATGTCAGTGATCACCTGAGGCTCTTGCTGTGAGTTGCCAAGGCTATGGAAGCCTTTTGGCATGCAGGTGCCAAGCCCCTTCCCACATGCCTTACTCACACATCCAAACTCTGTCAGTATTTAGACAAGGCCATAAGGAAAGTAGTTTAACCAAGCAGAGTTTAACCAAGCAAAGTGGAAGTTCTTTCCCCCCTTCAAAGAAAAGTACATCCTTCTTTGATGGCCCCTTCTTTCCACTGGGATAAGAGACAGGTCTTCCATCCACTGATTCACTCCCCATGTGGCTGCAAAGGCTGGAGCTGAGCTGATCTGAAATTAGGAGCCAGGAGCTTCTTCTGGGTCTCCCACGTGGGTGCAGGGGCCCCAGCACTTGAGCCATCTTCTTCTGTTTTCCTAGGCCATAGCAGAGAGCGGGATCAGAAGTGGAGCAGCTGGGACATGAACCGGTGCCCTTATGGGATTTAGGTGCTGCAGGTGGAGGCTTAGTCTGGCCTCTGCCATTTATTTTTAATTCATCCAATAACATTTGAGCAACTACTAAGTGTTAAGGATTGTGTCTACAAATATTATCTTTCTTTTTGACAGGCAGAGTGGACAGTGAGCAGATATTCTCTCTCTCTCTCTTTTTTTTTTTTTTGCCAGGCAAAGTTAGACAGTGAGAGATAGAGTTATAGACAGTGAGAGAGAGACAGAGAGAAAGGTCTTCCTTCCATTGGTTCACTCCCCTAATGGCCGCCATGGCCAGTGCTACGCCAATCCGAAGCCAGGAGCTGGGTGCTTCCTCCTGGTCTCCCATGTGGATGCAGGGACCCAAGCACTTGGGCTATCCTCCACTGCCCTCCCGGGCCAGAGCAGAGAGCTGGACTGGAAGAGGAGCAATCGGTACTAGTACCGGCGCCCCAACAAGGACTAGAATCTGGGGTGGCGGCACCATAGGCGGAGGATTAGCCAAGTGAGCTCGGCACCAACCATCTCATTTAATTCTCAAAACAATCTTAATGAGGTAAGGTTTCATTGTCCTATTTCATAGACGTGAAAGCGAAGCTCTTAGAGAACTTAGTACCTTCATTACTGTTCCATTCTAGTGTAAACACTAAACACATAGCAGAGTTTAACCAATTGATTCCATTCTGATTGGCTTGGTTTTCCTTAAGTTTATTTTATTTATTTGAAAGAGTTACACAGAGAGATGGAGAAACACACACACACACACACACACACACCCCTTCCATCTTCCACTAGTTGACTCCCCAAATGGCCACAATGGCCAGGGTTGGACCAGGCTGAATTCAGGAGCATGGAACTCCATTGAGGTCTCCCATGTGGGTGGCAGGGCCCCAAGCACTTGGACTGTCTTCTGCTGCTTTTCCAGATGCATTGGCAGGGAGCTGGATAAGAAATAGAGCAGCTGGGACTCAAACCGGTGACCATATAGGAGGCCAGCATTGCAGGTGGATTAACCACTGCATCACAATGCCGGCCCCAGTTTTCACTCGCTCTACCTTAATGCCGCTCTGAAACACTGACAAGAGCAACCCTGCCCTGGACCCTGGGCTTTGAAGGGCCTTGCACATCACAAACACATGGGTGCCTTGGCCTCTCGGTGCTGAGCCCTGGCCCAGAGACATTTGTCTCCTTAATCGGCCCCCTCTCCTGACCACACTGTCCTGGGAAGCATTTCTGTGTGTCTCTTGCCTTGTCAGGGTAAAAGGCAGCTGTGTGTTGGGTTTCCAAGGTCTGGGGCCGTGCCACTGATGGCTGGGTGGGGAGCTCAGCTTTGTAGACAGGGAGGATGTGAGTTGCAGAAGCACCCAGGTATAGGGAAAGATCAGCTAATTACGTTGTCAAACTTCCCTGAGAAAAAGACTAATTCGGTTGTCAGAGTCTCTCCCTTAGAACATGTGGATACAGAGGAATACACTGATGGCTAAATATTGATAGGTTTTTAATCTGGGTAATGGGTACATAAGTGTTCATATTCTATTCTACAGAACACTATTCTTTATACTTTTGTATAGATTTGAAATTTTTCAAAAATAAAACTTTTTTAAAGATCATGTTGGTGAAATTACAGGAAGGACAATATAAACATTTGATTATTGAGATGAAGTGACCTTCTAGGAAAAATACAGCAAGGCATAAAATGCTGTTATACTTTGGCCTCTAAATGTTTTATTTTAATATCCAACTTTACTTTAATACTTAACTGGCCAAGTCAACATTATTAAATGGAATCATAATTTGTAGCTTAACAAACATTTTAAATTTTATTGATTTTATAGACTATATGGTCCTCACAGAGGTAGCGTTTAGTGAGACAAGTTACAGAATTCCAAAAATATACATGCTATCTTCCTTGTGCATATAAATCTCTTGTGAAAAAGCCATCATTCTGGTGATTTTTCAACATGGATTTCTTTTTTTTTTTTTTTAATCTTTTATTTAATGAATATAAATTTCCAAAGTACGACTCACTTCCCATCCGTTCACCAGATTATTTTGAAGAAAATACCAGATATATCATCTTATCTGTTGCTATTTTAAGTATAACTTAAATTAAGATAAAATAGTGTGGGGCCGGCACTGTGGCATAGTGGGTAATGGCGCAGCCTGCAGTGCTGGCATCCCATATGGGTACCAGTTGAGTCCTGGCTGTTCCACTTCTGGTCCAGCTCTCTCAAATGGCCTGGGAAAGCAGTAGAAGATGGCCCAAGTCCTTGAGCCCCTCCTGCGTGGGAGACTCAGAAGGGGCTCCTGGCTCCTACCTTCAGATCGGCACAGCTCCAGCTGTTGCGGCCAGTCTGAGAGTGAACCAGCAGATGGAAGACCTCTCTTTCTCTGCCTCTCTTTTCTCTCTCTGTGTAACTCTGACTTTCAAATAAATAAATAAATCTTAAAAAAGATAAAAAAAACAAAAAAAACAAACAAACAAACAAAAAAAAAACATGTGGATACAGCGGAGTCTTGTAAAGTATCATTTTCCACCAGTGCCAACACCTGTTTTGTCTTCACATTCCAATTAGGAGGAGGACAGGTGGAGCTTCCTAAATCAGGAGTCAGAAATCCAAGATCTGAAACTATTTTTTTCTGAAAACTTTTGAGTGCCCACATGATGCCACAGATAGAAAATCCCACTTCTGACTGACCCAATGTGACATGCCACATTCAATACCTAGACACAAAATTTTTCACCACATATGACAGAATTACCTTCAGGTGTGTGTAAAGTGTATATGAAAGACAAATGAATTTTGTGTTCAGATTTGACCCCACACACATATACAGCAAGCTATCTCATTGTATATATACAAATATTCCAAAATCTAAAAACAATCCACAATCTGAAGCACTTCTGTCCCCCGGCATTTCAGAAAAGGATGGTTTTACCTGACTCAGCGTTCACAAACATTGCATGTGATGGCTGAGGGACATGTTGTGCATTTATGTGTGTGGAGGTTTAGGTAAAGCAATGTCAGCTGCTGCACTGACTCTCCACACTGGCAAACACATGGACAGTGAATGCCAAAAATCTTAGAGGGTTTTGTTTTAAATAACCAATTTAAAAGATTTAAGTAAATTCTCAAAAATTACAAAGGAGCTGTTGAAATATGCTTGGTTTTATTTTATTTTATTTTTTTTTGACAGGCAGAGTAGACAGAGAGAGAGAGACAGAGAGAAAGGTCTTCCTTTGCCGTTGGTTCACCCTCCAATGGCCGCCGCGGCTGGCGCACTGCGGCCAGCGCATCATGCTGATCCGAAGGCAGGAGCCAGGTGCTTCTCCTGGTCTCCCACGCGGGTGCAAGGCCCAAGCACTTGGGCCATCCTCCACTGCCCTCCCGGGCCATAGCAGAGAGCTGGCCTGCAAGAGGGGCAACCGGGACAGAATCTGGTGCCCCGACTGGGACTAGAACCTGGTGTGCCAGTGCTGCAGGCAGAGGATTAGCCTATTGAGCCATGGCGCCAGCCAAAAATATGCTTGGTTTTAAAAGTTGACATGAAAGGAAAATTGTCAGAATCAAAATGGAGTCACCTGTGTCAACCCCAACAGAAATAAAAAGTAAAACTGAGAGGTTATGAAGATGGCCTTACTCATAAGTGTCCCTTGTAACTATCACAGAAGATTGCTAGAATGATGACGCTACACAAGAGGCTACCACAGCTTTGTACAGAAAATACTCTACCAGGACATCTGCCCAGCAAATGTCGGCTCAACCATAGACTAACGTCACCCTGGTTATTTATTTATTTATTTTTGACAGGCAGAGTTAGTGAGAGAAAGAGACAGAAAGATCTTCCTTCCTATTGGTTCACCCCCCCCCCCCCCAAATGGCTGCTGTGGCCAGCGCGCTGCGTCCATCTGAAGCCAGGAGCTAGGTGCTTCCTCCTGGTCTCCCGTGTAGGTGCAGAGCCCAAGCACTTGAGCCATCCTTCACTGCCCTCCCGGGCCACAGCAGAGAGCTGGCTTGGAAGAGGAGCAACTGGGACAGAATCTGGCGCCCCAACCAGGACTAGAACCCAGGGTGCCGGCACTGCAGCTGGAGGATTAGCCTAGTGAGCCATGGGCCGGCCCACCCTGGTTATTAATAGCTGTGACCAGAGACTGTTGTTTCCAAATGTCTGATGTTGGGATCAGTGTTACAGCATAGCAGGTTAAGCTGCCACCTGTAGCTGGCATCCTATATGGGTTCTAGCCTGAGTCTCAGCTGTACCATTCTGATCCAGCTCCTTGCTAATGCTCCTGGGAAGGCAGTGGAGGATGGCCCGAGTTCTTGGGCCACTGCACCCATGTGAGAGACCTGGAGGATCTCTCTCTCTCTCTCTCTCCCTCTCTCTCTCCAGCTGTAACTCTGACTTTCAAATAAATCAAATCTTCAAAAAAATCTGATGTAATCCTTCTCATGTTTGTCTTTAAAATATTTCCAGGGGTAGGCGTTGTGGCATAGGATGTTAAGCACCTACTTGTGCTGCTGGCATCCTGTATTAGAATGACCTTTCCTATCCCAGATCCTCCACTTTGATCCAGCTCTCTGCTAATGAACTTGGGAAAGCAGCAGAAGATGGCCCAAGTGCTTGGGTCCCTGCACCCATGTGGGAGACACAGATGGAGCCTTAGGCTCCTGACTTTGACCTGGACCAGCCCTGGCTGTTGCAGCCATCTGGGGAAATGAACTAGTGGATGGAAGGTCTCTCTAGGTCTCTCCCTCTCTCTCTATCCCTCTGTCTTTCAAATAAATAAATAAACCTTTAAAACAAAAGCTTTCCTTTGCCTCAACCTCCTTGAATATGCCCATAGTTTACTGTGGCACACGTATTCCCATTGTGGTGGCAGTCCTCTGCTATTTCTAAGACTCTCTCTCTCTGCTTGCTATTTGTTTTTATTTATATTGAAAATATTGTGCTTATATTTAGTAGATACTTTTTGGCTATTTTTGTTGCTGTTGTTTTACGATTTATTTTCATTTGAAAGGCAGAGTTATATATAGAGAGAAGGAGAAAAGGAGAGAGAGAGAGATATCTTCCATCTGTTGGTTCACTCTCCAAAAGGCTGCAATTGTCATTGCTGGGTGAAACTGAAGCCAGGAGCCAGGAGCTTCCTCCAGATCTCCCGCATGTGCACAGGGCCAAGCACTTGGGACAGCTTCTGCTGCTTTTCTAGGTGCATAGCAGGGAGCTGGATGGGAAGCAGAGCATCTAGGACTTGCACTGGCACCCATATGAGATGTTAATAACAGCTTAACTGTTTTACCACAGCACCAGATCTAAGTTCTGACTATTTTTAAAGAGGAATAACTGGCTTTCATACAATAATTTAAATTTTGTATTACAGTTCTGAAGAAAATAAACTTTGTCCACATGAATGCAATTTCATTTTGTTTCTTAATTTGTAATATCATTACTGACAACAAAACACAAATTATGGATAAACCCTTAACATAATTAATGATTTTAATGAGATGAAATAAGGAGTAGGACATTTTATGGAAAAACAGAATAATATGTGATTTCAATATTTTTTATTATTATCCACTCAAACATGACCTATTTATCATAGAATATCCAGGAAGGCACAACAATTGTATTAGATTGTGTTTTTAAGAACATGGTGATTCTTTTTTAAAATTATTTTATTTTATTTTTTAATTTTATTTTTGACAGGCAGAGTGGACAGTGAGAGAGAGAGAGACAGAGAGAAAGGTCTTCCTTTTGCTGTTGGTTCACCCTCCAATGGCCACCATGGCCGGTACGCTGCAGCCGGCACATCCCGCTGATCCGAAGGCAGGAGCCAGGTGCTTCTCCTGGTCTCCCACGCGGGTGCAGGGCCCAAGCACTTGGGCCATCCTCCACTGCACTCCTGGGCCATAGCAGAGGGCTGGCCTGGAAGAGGGGCAACCGGGACAGAATCCGGTGCCCCGACCGGGACTAGAACCCGGTGTGCTGGCGCCGCAAGGCGGAGGATTAGCCTATTGAGCCACGGCGCCTGCAGAACATGGTGAGTCTTACCACTGTGCCCGCCCTCCCATCCACACTCCCATCCTTCTTGCTCCCCCTCTCTTAAAGTTGTAATTATGAAGTGTACGAAGTTTCTAACTGTAAAGTTGTATAGTTCTGCATATGTTCCTATGAACTTACTTCTAAGGGTACAGTTTGAAAACTTGCCATGGGACCCAAATCTCCTTAAACTGGGTGGTAAAAATAGCATTTTAAGTGTTAAAGTGATCATATGGATAGGATGAAGCATTAAAATGATCATATATATAGGATTAAGTGTTGAAGTGATCATATAAATAGGATTAAGTATATGGTAATAATAATAGAATTACAAAGGAGTGAATGCTGCAACATGGGAAGCAGTGCACACAGCAAACTCACTGAATGACAATCACTTTAAGTAGCACTTGATCTTAGAATCAGCTCTTAAGGCATTCTGGTCTGGATGAAAAGCCCACTAGAGCATTTCAGGCGTGGAAAGCCAAGACACTGTGGCAAAAAATGTCCTACATGAAGGACCTCTGTGGATGAGATCTCAATGAAAAGAAGTGGTCATCAAAGAAGGAGGTACTTCTTTCTGAAGGGAGGAGAGAACTTCCACTTTGCTTATGGCTTTGTCTAAATACTGACGGAGTTTGTGGGTTCAAAAGGCTTCCACAGTGTTAATTGTTAAATTAACAACAGGAGTCATGGTGCACTAATATCCCATGCAGGGACTCTGTGCTCAAAGAGTTGTATTATGAGAGTTGACAGTAAAACTTGCTCTCAAAAATTTATTTCACTTTAGTGTATTAAGTGGAGGATATTCTTATGTCTCATAAGTTTTAGTTATGCCTAAGTGTTCAAGTCAATTGCTTGTTTTCTTAGGTGCTTCCTTAATGATAAAACTCATTCTCAAGGACTTACTTTCTTTTAATGTATTAAATGGAGGATATTCTTATGTCTCATAAGTTATAGCTAAGTCTAAATTCTCACAAAAGATGTTTCATTCTTGGGTGCTTCTTTAAAGTTAATTAAGTTACTGAAAAAAAAGTGAAATTAACTTTGAGATGCAATGACTATGAATAGCCCTTGTCTCAGTGGTTGAGGAACAGTTTTTTTTTTTGTGTGTGTGTGTGTGCAAATTGTTGAACTCTTTACTTAGTATAGAGTTGGTCTTCTGTGTATAAAGTTAATTGAAAATGGGTCTTAGTGGAGAATGGGACTGGGAATGGGAGAGGGAGGAGGAGGAGGGGTGGGAGTGTGGGTGGGAGGATGGGTATGGTGAGCAGGATCATGATATTCCTAAAGCTGTACTTATGAAATGCATCAAGTTTGTATTCCTTGAATAAAGGTTCTCTTTGGGAAAAAAGATTGTCTTTTTATAATATTTATCCATTTTATGTCTTAGAAAGCAAAATGAGAGCGAGAGTGAGAGAGAGAGCGCTTTCAATCTGATAGTTCACTCCCCCAATGACCTCAACAAAGTCAGGAGCCAGGAACTCCATCTGGGCCTCCCAGATGAGTGGCAGTAGCTCAAGGATTTGGGTCATCATCTGCTGCTTCCAGGAGTGTTAGCAGGAAGCTGGATTGAAGCTGAGGAGCTGGGACTTGAGCTGGTGTTGTCATATAAGATGTGGGTGTCCCAAGCTGCAGTTTAACCCTCTGTGCCACAATGCCGGCCTCCAGCTGGCTTTTCTATTTCACTGAATTTTAGTCATATAACCATAGGACCATCCATTTACAAATTTTGTTGCAGAGAAAGGCATATTTGTCAAGGAAGGAACACAGAATAAATTTTATCAAGTGGTTTGCTAACTCGACTTACATCTTTTGAATATCTGGGCTCATGCTGTTGTTGCCTGCGCTGGGACCCCCCTCAGGTTGATACGCTGAATTCCACAGTGGTGTTGCAAAGGAGCTTGTGAAGGGCAGGCGTGCGGAAAACCAAGCTCTTATCCACTGCAACTGAGTGAATATTGTTTGCTTTGCTTTTCCAAGCAGGAATTCTAGATATACCAAGATAAGCTCCACATTCATGCATATTATAGGTTGGAAATCCAGGCTTCAAAGAGGAATCTGACTCCAAAATCTGTGCTAACTTTTTGCTGGGCTGCTGGCTTGGCTAAAGCTAAAGGTGCATGGCAGGGCAGGCTCCCATGTTCAGAGTCGCGTGTTAGGAAAGATGAGGGTTAGAAAGCAAATGGCAAGATAGGGGGCTTTGCATACCCAAACAGTGGTGCTAATGGGGAGAAGAGCTAGGAATTGCACTGACTGCTGAGCCCTGGGTGAGTCCCGGGATACCCTTAGTGGTCTGGCTGCTCAGAGCAGGACATCCGGAACAGAATGTGATCCACAGTGTAATTTAAGATTTCCTAGCAGCTACATTGAGAAGGGAAAAAGTGAAATGAGTTCTAATACTATATTTGACTTAACCTAACAAGTAATGACTAAAGTTAATTTTTTAACTATTTAATTTATGTATTGGAAAGAGAGAGAGAGAGAGAGAGAGAGAGAGAGAGAGAGAGAGAAATCTTGTAATCTTATATCTTCTGGTCCACTTTCCAAATGCCTGCAATAGCCATGGCTGGGCCAGGCTGAAGCCAGGAACCAAAAACTCCATCCTGGCCTCCCACATGTGCCCCAAGTACTTGGACCATCATCTGTTGCCTCTCAGGTGCATTAGCAGGAAGCTGGGATGCTGGTGGTGCAGGTGGAGGCTTAACCTAGTATGCCTGATGCCAGCCCCAAGGCATTTCATGTTCATGCATAGTCTTGGAAGTCAGTGTATGTTTTACAATTAAAGAGTATCTCACTGGGGGCCTGTCCCCCTGTGATGGACAAACGTGGTGAGTGGCGGCTGGGCCAGACAGCTCCGGTTTAGATCTTCACATGGAATTCTGTGTCTAAGGGGCCTTCGAGATTTATGATCCCCAGGGACCAGGATTCAGCGTTGCAGTTTTCCTGGCTCCACACCAAGGCTGTGTGGTCAGTTATCTCTCTTGTACCACTGGCATGAAGTCAAGTTCACAAGATAGGGCTGCCCACCCCGATTTCTTGGAGCATGAGCGGACCCTTGCAGGTCAAGTCCTTGGTGGGCAGTGCTGGGGCTCCTGCCAGAGATGAGGCCCAGGCCTATCAGGAAATCTGTGCCCTGTAGATTTTTGCTGACAAATGTTTGGCTCCTACATCCCAGTGATGGTGATGTAATAGCAAAAACCTGAAAACACTTTAATTTTCCTGCTAGCTTGTTAATCTCAAAAGGAAGCTATCCGTGGTGCTGTCTTAATGGACGAACACAGGCTTTTGAAGTGACATTCCAGAATGATGCTGGTTCTGGAGAGAGGGAGCACTTTCACAGCCAAAGAAGGTACAAAGAATTGGAATTTGAATTTGACTGCTTAGGACAGTTCAGAATTTCAAGTAGAAATGTCAAATCCACCTGCATCTCTCGGTGTTG